>NC_090298.1:169876250-170230000 GCF_039906515.1 Pseudorca crassidens
TAATCGGAAGTGCAACTCTTGCATTAATAGATATTAGTCTATTCACAGCCCTCAGCACATTCACCATCCTCACCTTATTAATCATCCTCGAATTCGCCGTAGCCCTAATCCAAGCCTACGTATTCACCTTACTAGTGAGCCTATACTTGCAGGACAATACACAACGACCCACCAAACCCACTCATATCAGATAGTAAACCCCAGTCCTTGACCACTTACAGGAGCTCTCTCAGCATTTCTTACAACATCAGGCCTAATCATATGATTCCACTTCAACTCAGTAATCTTACTGACTTTAAGCTTTTTGACAAATACCCTAACAATATACCAATGATGACGAGATATCGTCTGAGAAGCACCTTCCAAGGCCACCACACACCAACCGTTGAAAAAGGACTTCGATATGGCATAATCTTATTTATCTTATCAGAAGTCCTATTCTTTACAGGCTTCTTCTGAGCCTTCTACCATTCAAGTCTTGCCCCTACTCCCGAATTAGGAGGCTCCTGACCACCACAGGTATTCACCCTCTAAATCCACTAGAAGTCCCACTCCTCAATACCTCCGTGCTATTAGCTTCCGGTGTATCTATCACTTGAGCCCATCAGTCTCATGGAAGGCGACCGCAAACACATACTCCAAGCTCTTCTCATCACAATCATACTCGGCCTCTATTTCACCCTACTTCAAGCATCAGAATACTATGAAGCCCCATTTACAATCTCAGACGGAGTCTACGGCTCTACCTTCTTCATAGCCACAGGCTTCCACGGACTACACGTCATCATCGGATCAACTTTCCTTATCGTCTGCTTTATACGCCAATTAATGTTCCACTTTACATCAAACCACCACTTTGGCTTCGAAGCCGCTGCTCGATACTGACATTTCGTAGACGTTGTATGATTCTTCCTCTATGTATCAATCTATTGATGAGGTTCGTAGTCCTTTTAGTATTAACAAGTACAACTGACTTCCAATCAGTTAGTTTCGGTACACCCCGAAAAAGAACAATAAACCTTCTATTAACGCTACTAACGAACACAACCCTAGCCTTACTGCTCATACTTATCGCTTTTTGACTCCAACTAAACGTCTATGCAGAAAAAAACAGCCCTTACGAATGTGGCTTTGACCCAATAGGATCTGCTTGCCTACCTTTTTCCATAAAATTTTTCCTAGTAGCAATTACTTTCCTCCTCTTCGACCTAGAAATTGCCCTCCTGCTCCCCTTACCTTGAGCAATCCAAACAAATAACTTAACAACAATACTCCTTATGGCCCTATTCCTAATCTCCCTACTAGCAGCTAGCCTAGCCTATGAATGAACCCAAAAAGGCCTAGAATGAGATAAATATGATACTTAGTTTAAAATAAAACAATGTTTTATGCACGTAATTGAACAGAGCCATGTTACTTATCTATCACTCTAGTAGAGGATGTAATTTTCCCTTCTAAGCAAGGGAAATGGCAGCGCTAAATAGTTTTGTAACTTTTGAATGAGAAACGTTTAGGTAAAAAACTGTCAGATAATATTTTTCAGATGCATTTACATTGACTATGGGGAAAAAACTGAAAAAAGTCATTTTTTTTTTAAATTTTAAAGACTTGAGAAATTCTGTTACATGAAGTGACAATGTAAAAACCACATTTAGTTTTATACTAAATCTTTTTTTAAGGTCTTGGCATTTAATATAAAGCAAATCCACACATTTTCTAACTTTCCACAAGTTCTAAAAAGGGAAGGCAGAAACCTCAGTCTTGAAATTTTGGTTTTTAAAAATCATGACACTGTTTTACCATGAAATTGAGTAGCTAACTTTTGGTAACATCTTTTGTTTATTTGTATGTTTGTAATAATGGACCTTTTAAAACACAGGAATGTTTTCATTTGTACAGACTTTGAAAAATGTGTGTTAATAAAAATTCATATTGAATAAAAAAAAGAAAAAAAAAGAAACATACGAGTGGCCAATAAGCACATGAAAAGATGCTCAGAATCACTAATCATTAGGGAAATGCAAACCAAAACTACAATAAGGTATCACCTCACACACATTAGGATGGCTGTTATCAAAAAGAAAAAAAAAAAACCCAGAAAGCAAGTATGGACAAGGATGTGGAAAAACTGGAATCCTTGTGCACTGCTGGTAGGGATGTAAGATGTAAAGCAGTTGTGGAAACAGTATGGTAGTTCCTCAGAAAACTGAAAGAATTACCATATTCTCCCGCAATTCCACTTCTGGGTATATACCCTTAAAGTACTGAAAGTAGGGTCTCCAAGATGCTTGTTTACCCATGTTCATGGCAGCATGATTCCCAATCGTTAAAATATGTAAAGCAATGTAAGTGTTCAAAGAGTGAATGGATACACAAAGTGTGGTCCATCTACACTGGAATAAAAGGAAGGAAATTCTTTACTATGCTACAACATGCATGAACCTTGAGGGCATTATGTTCATGGAATCAGCTAATCACGAGTGACAAATACTGTATGATTCTACTTATAGGAGGTATGGAGTCACATCTCATAAAGACAGTAGAATGGTGGTTGCAGGGGCTGGGGGGAGGGAGTATGAGTTACTGTTTCAGTTTTACAAGATGAAGAGTTATGGGCTTGGATTATGATGGTTGCACAACAATGTGAATGTATTTAATACCACTTAAAATGGTTAAGATGGTAAATTTTATGTGTATCTATGATTTTAAAAAATCGTTTTTAGAAGGATGCGAAAAGACAATAAAACTGTATCTATCCATTACTTTCCTACAACACTTTTCAATTTTTATTTCTACTCCACTCATTTCTCCACGTAATTTTGAAGAAACTCTCAGATATACCATTTAATCCATGAATATTAGGGAATATATGTTTTTTAAAAAACATAATCCGAAGTCCATTATCACACCTAAAAATAAACAACCTGCGTTTACCATATTCAAATAACCAGGAGCAGCAGTCAGCTTCCCTAATGATCACTACAGGGATATAACAAGATCCATACATTTCCTTTTGTTCAAATGTCCTTGATCTGAGAAGCGTTTAGTACCCGGAATATAAAGAACTCTTTCAGCAAGGCAACCTAGTTTTCAAAAATGGGCAACAGACTTGAACAGACATTTGTCTAATGAAGATACATAGTCAGCAAATACACGAGTAGAAGTTCAATATCATTGGTCACTTAGGCTGTCACGGCATACCCACTATGGGGATTATAATTTAAAAAAAATAAAACACAGGTTTTCCCAAAAGATGTGGAGAAATAGGAAACCTTGTGCACTGCTGATGGGAATGTAAATGGTGCAGGTGCAGCCACTATGGAAAACAGTTTGGCAGTACCTCAGAAAGTCAAAGAATCACCACAGGACCCAGCAACTCCACTCACAGGTATCCGCCTCACAGAGATGAATACTTAGGTGCACACGGAAACTTGTACACGGATGCTCAGAGCAGCAGGGGTTTTCTTCCACAACCAAAAGGTGGAAACAACCCCAATATCTATCAACGTACGAATGGATAGGCAAACTGTGGTGCACACAGACACAGTGGAATCACATGCTGCCATAAAAAGGAAAGAGGTGCTGACACAGGCTGCAACGTGCATGAGCCACAAAACATTACGCTGAGTAAACACCAGACCCAAATGATCCCATATTGTGTGACTGGGTTTTTTTGTGGCGGGGGGGGTGGCCACGCAGCATGGCACGTGGGAACTTGGTTCCCCAACCAGGGGTCCAACCTGCACCCTCTGCAGGGAGAGTCTTAACCACTGGACCACCAGGGAAGTCCCCGTGTGACTGCTTTTATAAAAAATCACCAGAACGGGCAAATCCATACAGGCAGAGAGTAGATGAGCGCTTGCCAGGAAGGCTACAGGGGAAATAGGGAGCCACTGCTTAAAGGGCACAAGGTGTCCTGGCATGAGGAAGAGGCTTTCACATTAGAGACGGTGGTTGCACAACACAGTGAACGGACCAAATTGTATATTATTAAACGGTTAGCTGTAGGTTTGTGAATTTCATCTCGATTTTTTTACAAAGCCGTGCAGATCTTTGCAAAAGACCGTCTAGATTTGGGGATATTTCCATTGACTGTGTTTGGTAACCTAGGACCCTGTCTTCGGGGAAAAAACATTTTTATTTCTAGGAAATTTCTGTGTTACAGTTGCCCTACTCTGTTTAGAGGTTTAAATGCCACTGCAGGGACTTCCCTGGTGGTCCAGTGGTTAAGACTCCACGCTCCCAATGCAGGGGACCCGAGTTCGATCCCTGGTCACGGAACTAGATCCCGCATGTGACAACTAAGAGCCCACATGTCACAACTAAAGATCCCGTGTGCCGCAACTAATAAAGATCGCGTGTGCCGCAACTAAGACCCAGTGCAGCCAAATAAATATTTTTAAAAAATAAATGCAGGGCTTCCCCGGTGGCAAAGTGGTTGAGAGTCCGCCTGCCGATGCAGGGGACGCAGGTTCGTGACCCGGTCCGGGAAGATCCCACATGCCGCAGAGCAGCTGGGCCTGTGAGCCATGGCCGCTGAGCCTGCGCGTGCGGAGCCTGTGCTCCGCAACGGGAGAGGCCACAACAGTGAGAGGCCTGCGTACCGCAAAAAGAAATAAATAAATAAATGCAACTGCACAGCCATTGTCGCATCAGAGGAGTCATCTGATCATTTTGCATCAAAAAAAAAAAAAAAAAAGGCAGGCGAGACTAATCCTATTCCAAGTACAGACATTCTCTGGACAAAATCTGTAATAAAGTTCTGGGTACCACACAGTAGGGTCTTGAAGCTGGACTTCATCTGCTTGTGGACAAAAGAACGGGCTGCCTGACAGCCCAACAGCTGTCCTGGCACATACTGCCGGCGCTCACAGAATGGTCGGCGGGTTCTGTTAAACAATCCGTGGGGCATAAAACCACACTGCCGCTCTGATGGGGATGGAGAACACCCAGAAGGCCACTGCACAGTCATGTCTAAAAACACAAGAAGGATTGCCCAAACCAAAAATAAGACCAGCTCTCAAACCTACTGTATCAATATTTGGAGGAACTTTCTCCACTTTCCCCAATTACAAGTTAGCTCCACTCCATTTTTCCAGCTCTGTAGGTAAGAATTCCTAAAATCCTTTCCATACACTACCCCATGAGTACGTCCAGTCCACAAATCCTGCTTCCTTGCTCCTTCCACAAACCTGGCGGACACGGGGCGAGATCCCCTGATCAGGTCTCTCACACCGTCCACGTGAGCGAACATACGGCTCCTCGTGGACTCACTGCAGTCAGTAAGCGGACGCTATTCCACCATAACTGTGCTGCTGGGTGTGAGGAAGGAATAAAGGTTCTCCCACGTCTCACACTTACAAGGTGAGTGCTTTTATATATCGTGTAATGACGACGAGAGCCTTTCCCGCATTCCTTATATTCCCAAGACTTTATTCCATTATGAGTAGTCACGGGTCTTCTAAGGACACAGCAATAAGAACCTTGCCATGTTCTTTCCCTTCATAGGTTTTCTGCTCACTTGTGACCACTCCCATGTCTGAAAAGATGAGTGACGGTAGAGTTCTGCCACATTCCTCACGTGGCATTTACCAGGGAGACATGTTTCTGAAGAGGAGAGAAAAGGAAAGGCCGTCCCACATTCCTGACACGGATAAGTTTTGTCCACAGCGTGAGATCTCACATCAGCGCTTAGATACGAGACCCGTCTGCCCAGCCTCACACTGAGGGCGGGGGTCTAGACTTGGGTATCCACTGAAGCCCCCCAGCACTCGGTACATTTGTAGGATTCGACTCCAGCAGCGTGTCTTTGTTTCACAGTAAGACTGTAGTCTCGCTTTGGTTTCTCCCCACTGATCATCTACAGCACTGTTGTCCCACATATGGACAAAGTACATTAACAATTCGTAATCGGGCTTCCCTGGTGGCGCAGGGTTTAAGCATCCGCCTGCCAATGCAGGGGACACGGATTCCAGCCCTGGTCTGGGAAGATCCCACATGCCGCGGAGCAACTGGGCCCACATGCCACAACTACTGAGCCTGCGCTCTAGAGCCCATGTGCCAAAACTACTGAGCCTGCGTTCTAGAGCCCGTGAGCCATAACTACTGAGCCTGCGAGCCACAACTACTGAAGCCCGCGCACCTAGAGCCCATGCTCCGCAACAAAAGAAGCCACTGAAATGAGAAGCCCACACACCGCAACAAAGATCCAACGCAGCCAAAAATAAATAAATATTTTTAAAAATTCATAATCATTAATGATGTAAGGACTGATAGTTTTTCACGATTATTATAACGACACATTTCCCAATATTTGTGACTATGTTTTTGATGCTGCAGTGTGTTTTAAGCATAGTATTCCTCGGATAAGGGTGCCCCAACCCAACATTTGAAAACTATGCTCGCTTATCAGTTTAAGGAGCCTCAAGAGAGAAATAAAAAGTCAGCTTAGGGACTTCCTGGTGGTCCAGTGGTTAAGGCTCCACACTCCCAATGCAGGGGGGGCCCGGGTTCGATCCCTGGTGGGGGAACTAGATAACCGCATGCTGCAAGGAAGATCTCACACGTGGCAACGAAGATCCCGTGTGCCGCAACTAAGACCCAGTGCAGCCAAATAAATATTTTTTTAAAAAGTCAGCTTCAAACATCTTAAAAGATGTTTAAGCAGATCTTTGTTTTCACAGTAAAGCTGTTCATTAGTCTCAAGACTCCATGAGGCCTCTGACCACGTCTGTGTGTCTGCTAACGTGTGCCCGCTTCTCAGCCCTAATCTTGGAACAAGGTCAACAGAGTAAGATAGGTTGTTCTCTGAAAGGACAAGTGAAGGAATGATGCCACCCCTACCTGCTGAGGCCAAGTTCCTGAAGGTTCGAAGCCTCACATCTCTGTAGAGTTCCTCTGAACAGGACTTAGCAAAGCCCACTCTGCCCAGGTGAAGTCCGCAGCCACATCCTCAGAGACCACTGAGTCCTGAAACAGAACACATGTGTTAGAGCAACAAACCCACGTCCTCCAGTACAAGCAGGAAGGCTGGTGCAGCTCACAGCCCAGGGGAACTGGACTCAATCATGCTACGTTCACCCAAGGCTCTGTCGTCCTCCAGCTTCAAATCTAAGCCTTAGGGGTCAGACCTTTCCACTCTATCCAGAGTCCTCTTGTTCACTGATCTCATCACATCCCACAGATCTAACAGCACCTATGACAGCTTTTTTTTTTTTTTCCTTTTTTTGCCAAGCCACGGCAGCATGCAAGGTCCTAGTTCCCCGACCACAGACTGAACCCACGCCCCCTCAAGTGGAAGCATGGAGTCTTAAGCACTGGACTGCCAGGGAATTCCCCAAGCACCTCTGACATCCTGAACTTATTTCCCCAGCAGTTACATTGTGACCATTCCTGGTTTCTTTTGTCCCCATGTGCACTATGAAGAAATGCCAGAAATGCTCTAGAAATGAACCATGTCTCTGCATCAAGATCACCCATTTCAAATGACAACAACTATTTCATCTCCCTTTTCCTTGCCCAACACGGCTATCGGCACATGAGACAAGCATCAGATCTACAGAGGTGGTTAACAATGGGAAAACACTGAAGGACGGGGGAGGTGGTATTCTTTTTAATGCACCTCCCAAACTGTCAGAAACCCAGAGGGAAATTAGAACGACCACCACCAGTCTCGACTGGCCATCCTTCTGGAAGAACACTAGGCCATTAAGAGAACACAGGCCTACCCTGCACCGCAACGAAGAGTAGCCCCCACTCGCCACAACTAGAGAAAGCCTGCGCAAGCAACAAAGACTCAATGCAGCCAAAAATAAATTAAAAAATAATAAATTAAAAAGAACACAGGCCTATTTTCCCAATCGGAATATTATTTTGGAGAATTTTTAGTTTGGACGTAAGCGTTAAGTTTTGTGCAAATTAACTGTGAGGGAGAAGCGCAAAGCTCTTGACACTGAACCCAAGGCCCAAAAGAAGTAAACAACAGGATTCTGTGAATTCAGATCCATCAAATATTGACAGGAACATGAAAACACCAAACACCCGTCAAGGTAAAGGTCATAATGTCTGGCATCTGATCAAATATAAGACATTCGAAAAAGCTGAAATGTAGGGACTTCCCTGGCGGTCCAGTGGTTAAGACTCCACGCTTCTACTGCAGGGGGCATGGTTTCCATCCCTGATCGGGGAACTAAGATCTCACGTGCCTCCAGGTGTGGCCAAAAAAGAAATAAAAATTTTTAAAAGGTTGAAATGCAAGACTCATGGTGATGAGACACCCCAGCACTGACACCATGTTAAAATTAGAGAAGGAACTTTTATAATTGTCTTCTATATCAGTGATCCCCAACCTTTCTGGCACCAGGGACCGGTTTTGTGGAAGACAATTTTTCCACGGATGGGGGGGGTTCAGGCGGTAATGTGAGCAATGGGGACCGGCAGATGATGCTTCGCTTGCTTGCCCACCACTCACCTCCTGCTGTGTGGCCTGGCTCCTAACAGGCCCGCGGGTGGGGACCCCTGTTCTATATGACAAAAACCTTATATAGAGAAATGGAGATATTACTTTAAAAGACCCAAATCAAACTTCAGGACACGGAAACTACAACATCTTCGATGAAAAATATACTGAATGGAGGGACTTGCCTGGTGGTGCAGTGGTTAAGAATCCGCCTGCCAATGCAGGGGACCGGGTTCGAGCCCTGGTCTGGGAAGATCCCACATGCCGCGGAGCAGCTAAGCCCGTGCGCCACAACTACTGAGCCTGCACTCTAGAGCCCGTGAGCCACAACTACTGAGCCCGCACGCCTAGAGCCTGTGCTCTGCAACAAGAGAGGCCACCACAATGAGAAGCCCGTGCACCGCAACGAAGAGTAGCCCCCGCTCGCCACAGCTAGAGAAAGCCCGCATGCAGCAACAAAGACCCAACGCAGCCTAAAATAACTAAATTAACACACACACACACTGCATGGCATTAAAAGCAGATAAAATACTGCAGAAAAAAGAGAGGTGAACATAAAAGGATGGGTCTTTACTGCAAAGATGTGAACTCTGCAATAAAGTATCAAAAAACGTAGAGAGTATCTGTGAGCCGTGAAAGGACCCCTAACAACCAACTACACATGTACCTAGATTCCCAAATGAGAGAAGGAAGCTAGAAGAAAATCTTCTAGCTATAATAATCAAAATTATTGCTGAGAATTTTTCAAAGTGAATGAAACATATAAAGCCCATATCTAAGAAAGTTGACAATCACCAAGCAGAGGAAACAAGGAAATCTCCACCAAGGCTTGTCATAACTGTATTTCTCAACACCAGAGACGAGGGAATTCCCCAGCTGTACGGTGGTTAGGACGCCATGCTTTCACTGCCCAGGGCCTGGGTTCCAACCCTGGCCAGGGAACTAAGATCCCACAAGCCATGCAGTGAGGCAAAATAAAACAAAAACCAGAGATGAAGAGAATCTCTTCAAAGCACCCAGAGAAAAACAACATAATACACAGATGAACAAACATAAGGTTGACACGAGTTCTCACTGGAAATAATGCCAGTGCAAATACATTGCTGTAACATACTTAAAATGCTCAGAGCAAAACTGTATGTCACAGAAAATGTCTATACTAAGACGAAACACCTTTCTACACTATGGCAACTCAGTCAGACACACAAACGCTGAAAGAATCCATTCCCAGCAAACTGGCACTACCAGAAAAGGGAAAGGAAGTCTTTCAGGCAGAAGAGACAGGACGTCAGCTAGGATGGGAGATCTGTACAAAAGCTTGGAAGGTTCTGGATGTGTAGATACATGGACATAGATATAAGATGGAGGACTTCCCTGGTGGTGCACTAGTTAAGAATCTTCCTTCCAATGCAGGGGACACAGGTTTGATCCCTGGTCAGGGAACTAGGATCCTGGATGCCGCAGGGCAACTAAGCCCGTGCACCACAACTACTGAGCCTGAGCTCTAGAGCCCGCGACCCACAACTGCTGAAGCCTGTGCGCCTAGAGCCCATGCTCCGCAACAAGAAGCCACCACAGTGAGAAGCCTGCTCACCGCAACAAAGAGTAGCCCCCACTCGCCACAACTAAAGAAGGCCCACGCGCGGCAATGAAGACCCAACACAGCCAAAAAACAAACAAAAAAAAGCTTAGATGGTTTTTCATTTTTTTGTCATTTTAGTCTGAGAAATACTTGATTATTTCAATAAAACGCCGATATACTGGAGGGCTAGTATATATCTAGAAGTAAAACACATGACGACAGTTGCAGGAAGACCAAGAGAGTGGAAATGTCTTTTCTGTAGCGTTAGGTTTTTTCACTTCCTTTCCCGTTGGCTTACTTCCTTTTAAAGTTAGAACCGGTAATATCCTTTTTCCTCGTTTTCTCTACTGCTGTTCATTTGCTGTGAAGCCAGGGTAAGTGGCCCCTCATCTTGAAGAATGTCAACATGGGTGAGGGTCAGTCCTTTGACCCCTGGCTTCTGGCCCCATTCTCAAGGCCAACAGGTAGGAGCACCACATCTCTGCCATGAAGGTCAAGCTCAATTCGGGTGTCGACTCCCCAGGTGGCACTGCCACAGTGTGAAATCCTTGAGGGACCTGTAGATGCATAATCTACAATGCACCGATTTCTCCCCAACGTGAAGAAAATTTCTGATGTATTTGCAGTTAAGGATAAAAACAATTGGGACTTCCCTGGCGGTCCAGTGGTTAAGACTTCACGCTTCCACTGCAGGGGGCCCAGGTTTGATCCCTGATCGGGGGAGTAAGATCCCACAAGCTGCGCAGCACAGCCAAAAAAAAAAAAGGATAAAAACAAGACTGCAATTGCACTGCTGAACACACACACGCACACACCCCTGAAACAACAGAGGCCCCA
Organism: Pseudorca crassidens; assembly: GCF_039906515.1. Classification (NCBI taxonomy): domain Eukaryota; kingdom Metazoa; phylum Chordata; class Mammalia; order Artiodactyla; family Delphinidae; genus Pseudorca; species Pseudorca crassidens. Next base: position 169,887,128 of record NC_090298.1, read on the forward strand.
AGAGCAAATGGATGAGTTAATCAGATGACTCACAGGTTCAGATACCAGCTTGCGTGAAACAGACGGGGCAAAGACAGAAAACATTTTCAATATGATATCAGTAGTGTATTACTGGGAATACCCATTGATTAAAAGTTCGAAAGAAGCAAAATTACACCAAACACTCTTTGGTGATAAATAGGAGAGGGCAGGGGCTTCCCTGGTGGTGCAGTGGTTAAGAATCCCCCTGCCAATGCAGGGGCCATGGGTTCGCACCCTGGTCCTGGAAGATACCACATGCCGTGGAGCAGCTAAGCCTGTACACCACAACTACTGAGCCTGTGCTCTAGAGCCCGCGAGCCACAACTACTGAGCCTGCGTGCCACAACTACTGAAGCCCACATGCCTGAGTCCATGCTCCGCTACAAGAGAAGCCACCGCAGTAAGAAGCCCGTGCACTGCAACGAAGAGCAACCCCCGCTCACCTCAACTAGAGAAAGCCTGCACACAGCAACTAAGACCCAACACAGCCGGAAAAAAAACAAAAAAAAAACGAAAAACGAAAAAACACAAAACTTGAGTAGCTGTATTTCACACAGAGCAGATTTCAGAGGAAGGAAAATTCTCAGAGATAAAGAGAGGCACGATATGATGATAAAGGCATCGATTCTCCAAGAAGACATAACAACCCTTAGTGCGTGTGCACCTAACAACAGAGTCCACATGCTAGAGACAAAAACTGATATGACTGCATCGAGAAATGGATGAATCCACTATTTAAGTTAGAGACTTCAATATATCTCTATCAGAAATGACAGATGCTGGAGGCAAAAAGCGAGTAAGAAGATAAATGAACTCAACAGTACCATCCACAACTGGATATAATTCACAACTATGGACGACGTCATCCAAAGACAGCAGCACACAGATCCTCTCAAGTGCACACGGGACCATCACCAACAAACACCATATCTTGGGCCATGAAACAAACCTTAATGAATTTAAAAGGAGAAATCACACTGGATGCTCTTAGGCCACAGTGGAATTAAACTGGAAATAACATAAAGGTAGCTGGAAAGTCCTCCAAGTACTTGTAAACAACAAACTTCCAAATAACAAATGGATCAAAGAAGAAATCTCCAGAGAAATAAAAAATATTTTGAACTTAATGAAAACGAAAATAACACTTATCAGAATTTGAGGGATGCAGGGCTTCCCTGGTGGCTCAGTGGTTAAGAACCACCTGCCCAGTGGTTAAGAATCTGCCTGGCGGGCTTCCCTGGTGGCACAGTGGTTGAGAGTCCACCTGCCGACGCAGGGGACACGGGTTCGTGCCCCGGTCTGGGAAGATCCCATATGCCGCGGAGCGGCTGGGCCCGTGAGCCATGGCCGCTGAGCTTGCGCGTTCGGAGCCTGTGCTCCGCAATGGGAGAGGCCACAACAGTGAGATGCCTGCATACCACAAAAAAAAATAATAAAAAAAATTTTTTTAAAAATCAATAATCTAAACCTCTACCTTAAGAAACTAGAAAAAGGGCAAATTAAATCTAAAGTAATCAGAAGAAAAAAATACTAAAATTTGGAGCAGAAATCAATAAAATTTAAAACAAGAAATTGGTAGAGAATATCAAGTAAACCAAAAGCTGGCTCTCTGAAAAGATCAATAAAATCATACACTAACTAGGAAAAAAATAGAGAAGACAGAAATTATTACTATCAGCAAAGAACTAGGTGATATCATTACATGTCTTATGGATGTTGAAAGGGTAATAATGGAATACTATTAATAACTATACCCACAAATTTAATAACCTCGATGGAATGGCCCTATTTCTTGAAAGACACAGCCTGCAAGAACTCACACAAGAAGAAACAGATAATCTGAATAGCCCTACATCTATGAAAGAAACTGAATGAACAATCAGTAACCTTCCAGGAACCTTGCTACACTGTTGGTGGCAATGTAAATTGGTGCAGCCACTATGGAAAATAGTATGGAGGGTCCTTAAAAAACTGAAAACAGAATTACCATATGATCCAGCAATCCCACTACTGGGCATATATCTGGACAAAACTGTAATTCAAAAAGATACATACATCCCAATGTTCACAGCAGCACTATTTACAATAGCCAAGACATGGAAGCAACCTAAATTTCTATCAACAGATGACTGGATAAAGAAGATGTGGTACACATACAATGGAATATTACTCAGCCATAAAAAAGAATGAAATAATGCCATTTGCAGCAACATGGATGGACCTAGAGATAGTCATACTAAGTGAAGTAAACCAGAGAAAGACAGATATCATATACCGCTTATATGTAGAACCTAAAACAGTAAATAAATAAAAGAAAATAAAATATACAAATGAACTTATTTCCAAAATAGACAGAGACTCACAGACATAGGAAACAAACTTATGGTTACCAAAGGAGAAAGGGGCGTGGACAGAGGGATATATTAGGAAGTTGGGATTAACATATACACACTACTATATATAAAATAAATAACCAACAAGGACCTACTGTATAGCACAGGGAACTATACTCAATATTTTGTAACAATCTGTAAGAGTAAAGAATCTGAAAAAGATATGTATGTGTGCGTGTGTGTGTATAAAACTGAATCGCTGTGCTGTACACCTGAAACTAACACACTATTGTAAATCAACTATACTTCAGTAAAAAAGTAAAGTAAAAAATAATATAATTACTAACCTTCCAAAACAGAAAACACCAGATCCAGATGGGTTCACTGGTGAATTCTACCTAACATTTAAGGACGAAATTAATTCTCTACAATTAGTTTCAGAGGACAGAAGCAGAGGGAATGTGCACTAACTCATTATATGAGGTAAGCATTTCCATAATAACAAAACCAGACAGGGACATGACAAGGAAACTACAGATCAGTCTCTCTCATAAACAGTGATGTAAAAGTCACAAACAAAGTATTAACAAACTGGGGACTTCCCTGGTAGTCCAGTGGGTAAGACTCCACGGGGGGCCCAGGTTTGATCCCTGGTCGAGGAACTAGATCCCACATGCCGCAACTAAGAGTTTGCCCGCCGCAACTAAGAAGACCGCATGCCTCATTGAAGATCCCACAAGCCACAGCTAAGACCCAGTGCAGTCAAAATAAATAAATAAATATTTTTTTAAAATATTAACAAAATTGGGCTTCCCTGGTGGCGCAGTGGTTGAGAGTCTGCCTGCCAATGCAGGGGACACGGGTTCGTGCCCCAGTCCAGGAAGATGCCGCGGAGCAGCTGGGCCCGTGAGCTATGTCTGCTGAGCCTGTGCATCCGGAGCCTGTGCTATGCAACGGGAGAGGCCACAACAGTGAGAGGCCCGCGTACCGGGAAAAATAATAATAATATTAACAAACTGAAGCCAGTAATATAGAAGAATTATACACCATAAGCAAGTGGTATTTATCCCAGGTATGCAAGGTTGGCTCAACATTCAAGAATCACTTCAGGGGACTTCCTGGATGGACCAGTGGCTAAGAATCCACCTTCCAATGCAGGGGACATGGGTTTGATCCCTGGTGAGGGAACTAAGATCCCACATGACACAGGGCAACTAAGCCCAGGCACCACAACTACTGAGCCCGCGTGCCTCAACTAGAGAGCCAGCATGCTGCAAACTACAGAGCCCATGTGCTCTGGATCCTATGCACCACAACTAGAGAGCCCGTGGGCCGCAACTAGAGACAAGCCCATGCGCTGCAACGAACGATCCCACATGCCACAACGAAGATCCCACATACGGCAACTAAGACCCAACACAGCAAAAAATCATAAAAATAAATAATTTTTAAAAATCACTTCAACGGTCTAAAGAAGAAAAATCACAGCATATCAAAAGATTTTTCTAAATCTGTTTGAAAAGACAAGACTGTGGAGATGGCAGTAAAAGGACCAGTGGTTGCCGGGGATCGGGGTTGGGGGAGGGGTGACTAGGAGGCGCACAGGGCATTTTTTAGGGCAGCGAACGTGTTTCGCAGGACACTATAAAGGTGGACGCATCTTCATCTAGACCCACAGAACATACATGCAAAGTCAGCTGTGGACTGTGGGTGGTGACGACATGTCACTGTAGGTTCATCCACTGGAACAAACACACCACCATCTCACACGTCCAAGGTTCTGTAGGCCGGCAGGCCCAATTTACCATGCGCCGTTAACTGCCCACGGGCATCTGGTAGCCCTCCTAGCAATACAGAGCAGTGGCGCACCACGACAGCTACTCCCTGGGCCCTGCTGGAGCCGAGGCCCTCCAGGCCCTGAGACCGGGCTGCTGGCCCCCAGCTGCCCTGATGCCTTGGGTTGCACATGCAGCACCACACAGGCTCACCCCTGCAGAGGCCTCCTTCCTGAACTGGCGCTGGCAGGACAGAGGTGAGCCAGAGCCCCGGCACCTCCCACGTGACGATGGTCTTGTGGGCCCACAGCCCAGGTGGCACTCAGGAAATACCCCAATACTCGAGCCACGTGCAGCAGATGCCTTGTGTTTAGATGCTTTCCGTGGAGCTGCTGGCCGCCTGGCTGAGGACTATTCGTTGCCCAGCCAGGGCAGGGGCAGTTTCCCTGAAGGGGCCTTTCACTGCATGTGGGTAGACAGCCCTGGCGAGGCTGCACAAAAGCATGGCAGGAATAGCTGGACAGAGCCCGGAAGCCCCCAGGGTGTCTCCCGCCCCTCTCCAATGCCCTGGGATTAAGCGGATTCCAACACTCTTCCGACCTCTGCTGTCTCAACTACATTACACTGCTTGGGCACTAGGCTTCTAAGCTTCACACTCAGACAAGTTCATATTCGATTAGATGAGATGAGGTGTGTCAGTCTTCAACCAAACATCGGAGGTGAATTACAGTAAAGAGGCTGGATCCATTCGTGATGGGATCTGTGGTCTGACTAGGAAGAACTTCCAGAGCCCCACCCTCTTCCCTGCCTGGCCCGGTCTATGCGAATGGATAAGGAGGCCCACGAGTGCCATGTGTCCTGTGCGTGGGAAGATCAAACCTCATAAACGCCCAGCCACGACGGAGGCCCCACCAGCTCTTCCTCTGGCCTCCTGCAAGAGCGTACACCTGCGTCCATCTCCCCACATTACCAACTATCTTCTGATCCTCTTGGTGCAAATGGCATCATCTTGACAACCAAGCCCATCTTGGGTGGGGGGCAGGGTTGATCCCCGTCCTATAGGGCAACCATAGAACAGAAGAGAAGATGTTTGGGGGCTGAGAAACAGGGGTCTAGTATGGGCAATTTGGAGAAGATGAGGCCGAGACATCCAAGTGTATACGATTTCCAAAGTTTTCAGAAGCACATGTCAGAGCAGAAAACCCTCGAGGCCACCCAAGTGGCTACTAGCAGTAGAATCAAGAAATGAACAGGGTGCAGCCCCATCACAGGGCCCTACAGACTAGCAAAAGTGACCAGACTGCCATCCCAGGGGCAGCTAACAGCACTGGGTAACGGAAAACTGACAGAATGCCATTTGCACTCCAAAGAAAGCACACAGAATTAAAACACAGTGACCCAGGGAGGCACACACTTGTCACTCACCCGACAGAGGAGGCCTGTCTGGGAGTCATGTTGAGCGGGGGCTGGTGTGAGGGATTCATCCAGGCCTTGGCCTGGCCGTCCTTCTGTGGATGTCCACTTTAGTAGGTTTAGGTGGGTCCCGCAATGGCTTATGCATTTTCTACAGACAGTATATTTGACAATTAAATCCTATGAAGTGGGGGCTTGGAGAGAAGATGGCAGAGTGGAAGGACGTTGAGTTCGCCCCCCTCATGAAAATACCAAAATCACAACTAACTGCTGAAAAACAACTGACCAAAAACTGCCGGAAGCTACCAAAAGTTACCCTACATCTAAAGACAAAGAAGAAGCCACAAAGAGACAGTAGGAGGGGCACAATCACGATGAAATCAAACTCCATCCCCACCGGCTGGGCAACCCACAAACTAGAAAATATTTACACTGGAAAGGTTCACACACAGGAGTTAAAGTTCTGAGCCCCACATCCGTCTCCCCAGCCAGGGAGTCTGGCATCGGGAGGGTGAGTGCCCAAACCAGCTGGGCTTGAAGGCCACTGGGGTTTGATCAGCAAATTCCACACGACTGGGGGAAACAGAAGCCCTACTCTTGCAGGAGGCACACAAGGTCTCGAGCACACCAGGACGCGGGAGGAAAAGCAGTGACCTCATAAGGGCCTGGGCCAGACCTACCTGCTGATGTTGGAGGATGTCCCGTGGAGGTGGGGGGGGGGGGGCGGGCGGCTGTGGCTCACTGTGGGGACAGAGACACTGGCAGTGTAAGTTCTGGGAAGTGCTCATTGGCGTGAGACCGCCTGGAGGCCAAGCTTTTCTCACTAAGACCCAGCCCCACCCAACAGCCTGTAGGCTCCAGTGCTGGGATGCCTCAGGCCAAAAAACCAACAGGGCGGGAACACAGCCCTGCCCATCCGAAGACAGGCTGCCTAATGTCTTCCTGATCCTACAGCTTCCCACTAAACACACCCCTTGACACGGCCCTGCCAACCAGAGGGACAAGACCCAGCTATACCCACCAGTGCGCAGAAACCAGTCCCTCCTACCAGGAAGCCAGCACAAGCCCTTCGCCAGTCTCACCCAGCAGGGGGCAGACACCTGAATCAAGAACTACAATCCCGGGCTTCCCTGGTGGCGCAGTGGTTGAGAATCTGCCTGCCAATGCAGGGGACACAGGTTCGAGCCCTGATCCAGGAAGATCCCACATGCCGCAGAGGAACTAAGCCCATGTGCCACAACTACTGAGCCTGCACTCTAGAGCCTGCGCACCTACTGAGACCGAGTGCCACAACTACTGAAGCTCACGCACCTAGAGCCCATGCTCCGCAACAAGAGGAGCCACCGCAATGAGAAGCCCGCGCACAACGAAGAGTAGCCCCTGCTCGCCACAACTAGAGAAAGCCCATGTGCAGCAATGAAGACTCAATGCAGCCAAAAATAAAATTAATTAATTAATTTAAAATAGAACTACAATCTTGCAGCCTGTGGAATGGAAACCACAATCACAGAAAGTTAGACAAAATTAGACAGCAGAGGAATATGTCCCAGACGAAGGAACAAGATAAAAGCCCAGAAGAACAACTAAGTAAAGTGGAGATAAGCAATTTACCCAAAAAAGAATCAGAGTAATGACAGTAAAGATGATCCAAGATCTCGGAAAAAGAATGGAGGCACAGACCAAGAAAATACAAGAAATGGTTAACAAAGACCTAGAGGATCTAAACAACAAACAGAAATGAACAATACAATAACTGAAATGAAAAATACACTAGAAGGAAACAATAGCAGAATAAGTGAGGCAGAAAAACAGATAAGTGAGCTGGAAGACAGAATAATGGAAATCACTACCCTGGAACGGAATAAAGAAAAAAGAATGAAAAGAAATAATGACAGTCTAAGAGGCCCTCTAGAACAACATTAAACACACCAAAATTTGTTCACATTATAGGGGTCCCAGAAGGATAAGAAAGGACCCGAGGAAATATTCGAAGAAATAATAGCTGAAAACTTCCTTATCACAAGAAAGGAAGCACAGAGAGTCCAGGCAGGATAAACCCAAGGAGGAACAAGCCAAGGCACATATTAATCAAATTTACAAAAACTGGGACTTCCCTGGTGGTCCAGTGGAGAAGACTGCACGCTCCCAATGCAGGGGGCCCAGGTTCGATCCCTCGTCAGGGAACTAGATCCTACATGCCACAACTGAGAGTTCACATGCCGCACTAAGGGTTTGCATGCCACAACTAAGAGTTTGCATGCCACAATAAAAGATGCTGCATGCTGCAACTCAAAATTCCACATGCCACAACAAAGACTGAAGTTCCTGCGTGCCACAAATAAGACCCAGCACAGCCAAATACATAAATAAATAAAGGTTTTATTAACTTACAAAAATTAAAGACAGAAAGAAAATACTAAAAGTAACAAGGGAAAAGCAACAAATAACATAAAAGGGAATCCCCATAAGGTGATAGGGTGATTTTCCAACAGAAACGCTACAGGCCCAAAGAAAGTGGCACAATATATTTAAAGTTATGAAAGGGAAAAACCTACAACCAACAATACCCTACTCAGCAAGGCTCTCATTCAGATTCAATGAAGAAACAGAAGCTTTGCAAAGAAACAAAAGCTAAGAGAATTCAGCACCACCAAACTAGCTTGACAACAAATGCTAAAGAAACTTCTCTAGGTGGAAAAGAAAAGGCCAAAACTACAAACAAGAAAATTACAAATGGGAAAGCTCACCACTAAAGGCAAACATACAGCAGAGGTAGGAAATCATCCACATACAAATATAATATCAAAACCAGCAATCGTGAGAAGAGGAAAGTACAAATACAGGATACTGGAAGTGCATTCGAAATTAAAAGACCAGCAACTGAAAACAATCTTGTATGTATATAGACTGCTATATCATAATTCCATGATAACCTCAAACCGAAAATCTACAATACATACACACACACACAAAAGAATCCAAATACAACACTAAAGTCAGTCATCAAATCACAAGAGAAAAAAATCCTACAAAACCAAATCCAAAACGATTAACAAAATGGCAATAAGAACATACAAATCAATAATTACCTTAAACATAAATGGATTAAATACTCTAACCAAAAGACATAGACTGGCTGAATGGATACAAAAACAAGACTTGTACATATGCTGTCTAAAAAAGATCCACTTCATATCTAGGGACACATACAGACTGAAAGTGAAGGGATGTAAAAAGGTATTCCACACAAATGGAAATCAAATAAAAGCTCAGTAGCAATACTCATATCGGACGGAACAGACATGAAAATAAAAGCTGTTACAAGAGACAAAGAAAGACACTACATAATGATCAAGGGATCAATCCAAGAAGAAGATATAACAATCGTAAATATATACGCATACAACAGAGGAGCACCTCAATATATAAGGCAAATGCTAACAGCCATCGAAGGAGAAATTCACAGTAACTCAATAATACTGGGGAAACTTAACACCCCACTTTCATCAATGGACAGATCATCCAGACAGAAAACCAATAAGGAAACATAGGTCTTAAATGACATGTTACACCAGATGGACTTATTTATTTTTTATTTATTTATACATTGAGTCTTTTTAATGCTTATTTATTTATTTTTGGCTGCAATGGTACTTCATTGCTGCATGTGGACTTTCTTTAGTTGCAGCGAGCGGGGGTTACTCTTGATTGTGGTGCACAGGCTTCTCATTGCAGTAGCTTCTCTTGTTGTGGAGCACAGGCTCTAGGCGTGGGGGCTTCAGTAGTTGTGGCACGCAGGCTCAGTAGTTGTGGCTCACAGGTTCTAGAGCACAGGCTCAGTAGTTGTGGCGCATGGGCTTAGTTGCTCTGCAGCATGTGGGATCTTCCCAGACCAGGGCTCAAACCCATGTCCCCTGAATTGGCAGGCGGATTCTTAACCACTGCGCCACCATGGAAGTCCCTAGATCTGATGGACTTAATTGATATTTATAGAGCATTCCAACCAGAAGCAGCAGAATACAGATTCTTCTCAAGTGTACATGGAACATTCTCCAAAATAGAATACATGCTGAGCCACAAAGCAAGTCTCGGTAAATTTATGAAACTGAAATCATATCAAGCATCTTTTCTGATCACAATGCTATGAGATTATAATTCAACAAGAAAAATCTGTAAAAGACACAAACACATACAGGCTAAATATGCTACTGAACAACCAATGGATCACTGAAGAAGTCAAAGCAGAAATCGAAAATACCTAGAGACAAATGAAAACGAAAACACGATTCAAAACCTCCAGGACGCAGCAAAAAGAGTTCTAAGAAGGAAGTTTATAGCAATACAGTTGTGCCTCAGGAAACAAGAAAAATATCAAACAACCTAACCTTACACCTCAAGCAACTAGAGAAAGAAAAACAAACAAAACCCAAACTTAGTAGAAGGAAAGAAATCATCAAGATCAGAGCAGAAATGAATGAAATTAGAGACAAAGTAATAGAAAAGATCAATGAGACTAAAAGCCGGTTCTTTCAAAAGATAAACAACAAAACTGATAAACCTTTAGCCAGACTCATCCAGAAAAAAATGGAGAGGGCTCAAATCAAAAAAACTAGAAATGCAAATGGAGAAGTTAAAACAGACACCACAGAAATACAAAGGATCATAAGAGACTACTACAAGCAACTATATGCCAATAAAATGGATAACCTAGAAGAAATGGACAAATTCTTAGGAAAGTACAATCTCCCAAGACTGAACTAGGAAGAAATAGAAAATATGAAGAGAAAAATCACAAGTACTGAAATTGAAACTGTGATTTAAAAACTCCCAACAAACGGAAGTCCAGGACAAGACTGTTTCACAGGTGAATTCTATCAAACACTTAGAGAAGCGTTAATGCCTATGCTTCTGAAACTATTCCAAAACACTGCAAAGGAAGGAACACTCCCAAACTCATTTTATGAGGCCACCATCACTCTGATACCAAAACCAGACAAAGATACCACAACAAAAAGAAAATTGTAGTCCAATATCACTGGTGAACACACACGCAAAAATCCTCAACAAAATACTAGCAAACCGTGGGAATTTCCTGGCGGTCCAGGGGTTAGGACTCCATGCTCTCACTACTGAGGGTCAGGGTTCGATCTCTGGTCAGGGAACTAAAACCCCATAAGCCATGCAGCATGGCCAAAAAAAAAAAAATACTAGCAAACCAAATCCAACAATACATTAAAAGGATCATACACCATGATCAAGTGGGATTTACCCCAGGGATATAAGGATTCTTCAATATCTGCAGATCGATCACTGTGATACACCACTTTAACCATCTGATCATCTCGATAGAGAAAAGGTTTTTAACAAAATTCAAAACCGATTTATGATAAAAACTCTCCAGAGAGTGGGCATAGAGGGAACATACCTCAACATAATGAGTCCATATATGACAAATCCACAACTAACATCACACTCAATGGTGAAAAGCTGAAAGCATTTCCTCTAAGATCAGGAACAAGACAAGGATGTCCACTCTCGCCACTTTTACTCAGCATAGTTTTGGAAGTTCTGGCCATGACAATCAGAGAAGAAAATGAAATAAAAGAAAAAGTAAAACTGTCACTCTTTGCAGATGACATGATTCTATACATTGAAAACCATAAAGATGCTGCAGAAAACTACTAGAGCTCATCAAGGAATTCAGTAAAGTTGCAGGATACAAAATTAATACACAGAAACCTGTTGCATGCCTATACACTAACAACAAAAGATCAGAAAGAGAAATTAAGGAAACAGTTCCATTTACCATCACATCAAAAAGAATAAAATACCTAGGAATAAACCTACCTAAGGAAGCAAAGACCTGTATTCTGAAAACTATGATATGCTGATGAAAGAAACTGAACATGACACAAACAGATGGAAAAACATACCATTTTCTTGGATTGACAGAATCAATATTGTCAAAATGACTATACTACCCAAGACTATCTACAGATTCAATGCAAGCCCTATCAAATTACCAATGGCATTTTTCACAGAACTAGAACAAAAAATTTTTTAATTTGTATGGAAACACAGAAGACCCCCAAAGAGCCAAAGCAATCTTTGGGTCAACAAAGAACGGAGCTGGAGGAATCAGGCTCCCTAACTTCAGACTATACTACGGAGCTACTGTGATCAAGACAGTGTGTTACTGACGCAAAAACAGAAATATAGATCAATGGAACGGGACAGAAAGCCCAGAGATAAACCCACGCACCTATGGTCAATTAACGTACAATAAAGGAGGCAAGAATATACAATGGAGGAAACAGTCTCTTCAGTAAGTGGTGCTGGGAAAACTGGACAGCTGCATGTAAAAGAATGAAATTAGAACAATCTCTAACAACATACACAAAAATAAACTCAAAATGGATTAAAGACCTAAATGTAAGTCCGGACACTATAAAACTCTTAGAGGAAAGCATAGGCAGAACACTCTTTGACATAAATCGCAACCGTATTTTTGATCCATCTCCTACAGTAATGAAAATAAAGACAAAAATAAACATATGGGACCTCATTAAACTCAAAACCTTTTCCACAGCAAAGAAAACCATAAACAAAAAGACAACCCACAGAATGGGAGAAAATATTTAGAAACGATGCAACCAACAAGGGATTAATCGCCAATATTTACGAACAGCTCATGCAGCTCAATATCCAAAAAAACAAACACCCAATCAAAACATAGGCAGAAAGGGACTTCCCTGGCAGTCCACTGGTTAAGACCTCGCCTTCCAATGTATGGGGTGGGTTCGATCCCTGATCGGGAAGCTAAGAAACCACATGCCTCGTGGCCAAAAAAACCAAGGCATAAAACAGAAGCAATATTGTAACAAATTCAATAAAGACTTTACAAATGGTTCACATCAAAAAAAAAAAATCTTTAAAAAAATTGGCAGACCTAAATAGACATTTCTCCAAAGAAGACATACAGATGGCCAGAGGCACATGAAAAGATGCTCAACATCGCTAATTATTAAAGAAATACAAATCAAAACTACGAGATACCACCTCACACCAGTCAGAATAGCCATCATCAAAAAGTCTACAAATAGGGCTTCCCTGGTGGCGCAGTGGTTGAGAGTCCGCCAGCCGATGCAGGGGACACAGGTTTGTGCCCCGGTCTGGGAAGATCCCACATGCCGCAGAGCTGCTAGGCCCGTGAGCCATGGCTGCTGAGCCTGCGCGACCGGAGCCTGTGCTCCGCAAAAGGAGAGGCCACAACAGTGAGAGGCCCGTGTACTGCCAAAAAAAAAAAAAAAAGTCTACAAATAATAAATGCTGGAGAGGGTGTGGAAAAAAGGGAAGCCTCCTACCCTGTTGGTGTTAATGTAAACCTGTACAGCCACTATAGAGAACAGCATGGAGGTTCCTTAAAAAACTTAAAATAGAGCTAGCATATGATCCAGCAATCCTACTCTTGGGCATATATCTGTAGAAAACCATGCTTTGAAAGAATACGTCACCACAGTGTTCACTGAAGTACTGTTTACAATGGCCAAGACATGCAAGCAACCTAAATGTCCATCAACAGATGAATGGACAAAGATGTGGTACCTATATACAATGTAATTTTTCAGCCATTAACAAGAATGAAATAATGCCATTTGCAGCAACATGGATGGACCTAGAGATTGTCATACTAAGTGAAGTAAGTCAAACAGAGAAAGACAAATATATGATAACACTCATATGTTGGATCTTATTTGAAAAAAATGATACAAATGAACTTATTTACAAAACAGAAACAAACTCACAGATTTCAAAAGCGAACTTATGGTTACAAAGGGTAAACCTGGGGGGTGGGATAAATTAGGAGCTTGGGATTAACATACACACAGTACTCTAACACAACAATGTAAAGCAACTATAGTCCAATAAAAATTAATTTTAAAAATACACACACTACTATATATAAAATAGATAACCAACAAGACCACCGGGAACTCTACTCAATATTCCATAATAGGGCTTCCCTGGTGGCGCAGTGGTTAAGAATCCGCTTGCCAATGCAGGGGACACGGGTTCGAGCCCTGCTCCGGGAAGATCCCACATGCCGTGGAGCAACGAAGACCCAACGCAGCCAAAAATAATAAAATTTAAAAATATATATTCCGTAATAAATGGGAAAAGAAACTGAAAAAGAATAGATATATGTATATGTGTAACTGAATCACTTTGCTGTACATCTGAAACTATCACACTGTAAATCAAATACAGTCCAACATGAAATAACTCTAAGTATTACGTATGGAAGATCCACAAAGAAGTTGAACCAGAGAATAAGCTTATAATCAGAGTATAGGGGTTTTGGTAAGTTTCCAGAAATGCGATACAAAAACAGATCTTGGTGCATTGTGAATCACTAGTAACAGCAGCTAAAAGACATTTTGAGAGGATAACCTAGACCATTAAAACTAACTTTAATGGCACCTTTTCAATTTGTTAGAAATTTTAACTCCTAAACTATGTCTGGGAAATAATACCAAATTTATATAGGGATCTCTACCCCGGGTTCCTGGCACAGAGCTCTTAAAACCCTTGTAAATTCCTAAGCGATAAGTGCACCAGGAGCATCTTTCGTTCTGTGGAGGCAACTGGGTGGGCTCCGGGATGGGGCTGGTCAGCAGAAAGGCTGCGGCATGATTGGAAGCTTGGGCTTTTTAGCCCCACCCCCCAACCTCCAGAGAGGGGAGAGGGGCTGGAAACAGTGAATAAGTGATCACGCCTGTGTGAAGAAGCCTCCTTAAAATCCCAGTAGCAGGGGGTTCTGAGAGCTTCAAGGTGAACACATCCACACCAGGAGGGTGACACACCCCAGGTCCAGGGGCACAGAAGCTCCTGCACTCGGGACGCTCCCAGACCTCGCCCTGTGTATCTCTTCATCTGGACGTCCGTGTGTATCTTTTATCATATGCTTCACTAAACTGGTAAACATAAGCAAATGTTCCCCTGAGTTCTGAGAGCCACTCTAGCAAATTAACTGAACCTGAGAAGGGGGTTATGGGAAACTCTGATCTGTAGCCAAGTCAGACAGAAGTTGTGGACAACGTAGGGACCAACTACCTTCGATTAGCATCTAAGGTGGGGGGACCGTCCTTAGGGACTGAGCCCTTAACCTGTGGGGTCTGACACTGTCTCCAGGTGGACGGTGTCAGAACTGAGTTGGGTTGTAGGACACCTGGTTGGTGTCACAGAATTGCTGGGTCTGGGAAACCCCTATAGCTCTGGTGACCAGAAGTATCAGAAGTGAAATGTTCTGTGTGGAAGTAAAACAGACCAACACAGTGCGGACAGCTGTAGTTTCTTCCAAGGCAATCTCTAATGAAGGACATAAAATGATGTTTTTTTTCTTTTCATCCGCACCACTTGGCTTGCGGGATCTTAGTTCCCCGACGAGAGATCAAACCCGGGCCCCCTGCAATGGAAGCTCGGAGTCTTAACCGCTGGACCGCCAGGGAAGTCCCTGAAACGATCATAAAGGGAAAATTATAAAGTGTTACCGAACGACATCAATGTAGAAAGAAAGAGAGAGTACGTGTTCTCGGAAAAGAGACACAATGCCATCACGATAGCAACTCTCCCAAACAGATGCAGAGTGTTAACAAAATTCCATTACATCCAAAAACTAGGTCTGGTTTTTTGCTTTGTTTATGAAAAACGACTTCTAAAAACTGAAATGAGAGCCAAATGTCTAAGAATAGCCACGTTTCCTACAGAACAAGGTGGAAGAACTTTCCCTAAAACACATCAAAGCATTTAAGTCTGGACAGTAGTTGGGGCCACACAGCATTAGCAGGAGGAGGGACTCACAGACCTGGGGAAACAATGGACATGGGGCAGGAATCTCCTCCAGCGCAGGACAATCGGCTGTCTACGGGAGGTGGGGTAGGAGGGTGGGTAACACTGTCAATGTCATGTATAATAATCCATTTAATGCAGATTTTGGGGGGTTTTCTTTGGCCGAGGCCCGAGGCATTAGGGATCCTAGTTTCCTGACCAGGGATCGAACCCGCACCCCCTGCAGTGGAAGCACAGAGTCTTTACCACTGGACCGCCAGGGAAGTACTTTCAGAAGTTAAAGGCAAGTGTCCCACGACTTCTGTATACAGATTTTTCTTAGATAAAGAAAATAAAAAAGAAGCTACAAAGGAGGAGATTGACCTGTTAACCTTGAGTTCACTCACCACAGAATAAAGGGGATGAAAAGATAAACCACACATGGGGAGAAAATATTGGCAGTGCCTGCAAACGAAAGAGGATTCATGCCCAGAGCATCTAAAGAAAACTGAAGAAATCAATAAACATACAAATAAACACATCACACAGAAGATGAACCACCACACCCTCATCCGGTAAGAACCCTACGTAACCACAAAGAGACCCCGGCTCCCACTCAAGGTGGACATTTATTGAGGTCACTCAGCGATGGGGACCACAAGGAAGAAATAAACAGCGGGGCAAGAATACACTCCAGACACGACCAGCATTTTCTGAGTAAATTTAAACTTATCCATAAGCTACGAAGCCACGCTTTTTTCTCTGAAGTGCAGAAACTCAAGTCGCATCTCGCACTTGGAGATAAAAACAAGAATGACTGTCGCAGCATTGCTAACTAATCAAAAAATGCACTTGGGGAATTCCCTGGACATCCAGAGGTTAGGGCTCTGCGCTTCTACTGCAGGGGGCCCAGGAACTAAGATCCCACAAGCCATGGTGCAGTCAAAAAAAGAAAAAAAACACTTGGAAGAACCCAGGCAGCAAAGGCACTGGAACACATGAGTCAATGGGGAGAGCTGAGCCTCAGACACCAGCACGTGTGAAACAGACTGGGGCTGAGAAACCCCAGAGAAACTTCTGTGTGACATTACTGGTGATTTACGAACTAACGTTCACTTACTGGAAACTGAAGGGGCAAAATCAGACGACACACTGCTTGGTGATAAGAGATGGTAAAGGTATGAATAATAACAAAGAATCAGGACAGAGGTCACCTTGGCAACAGGAGGGAGAGAAGATGTGGGAGAAGCACAGGAGGTGCGGAGATGCCAACAGGTACCAGGGCCTACCTGTACACCTGGGGGCTGAGTCCACAAGTGTTTATATTGTTATTATTAATGTTGCAGCAAAACAGAAAGAAGCAAACGGGCTTAGGCACAGACCAGTCAAACGGGCCTGAAAGAGATAAGCAACCTTGGTTATTCTGTAGCTGTTACTACTAACAAACACCTGTAGCTAGACTTGTCCTTCCCAAAGCTGATTACTCTAGGAATCCACATGAATTAACACTCTGCACCTGGCACTCTTCTCCCCCTACACTCCCTTGTAGCGCTCTTTATTTCACAGGCCTATAACTTCAGGGATACCAGACCCGGCTGCCAGGCTGCCTAACGCCAGCTGTGACCACTTTGAAATAATGCAAGAAAAAAATGCAAGACCTTCACAACTTTGATCCTTATCACCCACCCCAGACCGAGAGTCCTGAGTATAAAAAACTTCTCTCTACCCTCTGGAGGGGGCACAGCTCTTGAGGCGCTAGCCTACTGTGTTCCCCCCTTTGCCTGGCAAAGAATCCAGCTATTCTTTCTTTTCCTCAAAACTCTCTCTCCATATTTCTGTTCCGCATCGGTGCACAGAGAGCCAAGATCATTTTGGCATCATTAACTTAATGCAAAAGTCACACGATTTAAGAGCAGCCCCACGGCAAGCACAGCACACCTCAGAGAGGACACACTACCCCCAGCACTACTGGAAGTGGGTCCCCTCCCCTCATGATCATGGCATCAACAGCTCCTCCTGTGGTAGTTCCATGGTCTGGAGGCCACCTGCATGGGGTGAGGGGGCAGCAAGACCCCAGGGCACCTCCCTTCACCTCCCTCGCAGGCTCAGCTTTGCGCTCAGCTTGTCCCCCACCCCAGGTGATGCCCCTGCTTCAAGCTCCGTGGGCCATTTACAGGAGACAAAGACCCTCCTCCCAGAGTGGGAATGGGAGCCTGCAGGATCCCTGCTTCCACCTGTGCTCACGGATAACGTAGAGGGAAATTCTAGGGCACTTTTACGGTTTTAATAACTGGATCCTGCTTATTCCTTTCAGAAGACAGGTATTGAGGCAGGCTGGGACCTGGGACCCTTTGCTGCAGTGCTTGCACCTGGACAGCCATCTCCTCCACCAACAGATGCAAAGAAACGCTAAGGGACTAAAAATAACTGCACGCATGCGCAGTGGGGGCAAATTAAGAACAAGATACAAAAAGGCCAAAACCCAATTGCCACTTCCGAGGTACGGGAGCAAAAGCAGAGTCCTGTGCATGATCCCCGCACACTGCACCACCAAGGGGATGGCCTAGACCATCCAAGCCGCCCCTCCGGCCCCACGCACCCACCTACCCCCACCCTCACCCCCTTTAAGGGACCAGCCCGCCCCTCCTCCTGCATCCAGCAAAGGCACCAGTTACTTGTTCTCGCTCCCTCGTGCTGTAGCAGGAACCTCAATAAAGCCTTGCCTGAACTCTTCACCTGGCCTGATCAATTTCTACTGATTAAGGGCTCCAAGAACCCAGGTAACAGTTATCAGCTAATACCCTCATGGTAACACAGTGTTTGTAAATTAATCAGAATTGAACACTAGTTGCTTTTACAGGTCACATTTTACAGAATTTTCATTCATCTGAATGCCACGTGTTAACAGGAAATGGAACAGGACCACAGCGTCAGGAACTCTGTACCTTGTATGGAAGAGTCACTATTATTTTTATAAAGACATGAATCCACCTCTTTGTTGACCTTATTTCAGTGTACTGTCAAGTTTATCAGTGTAATAGCCACTTATCTTACCAGCAAAAGTGAGTTCAGCAATAGAGGGAGTAATTGCAATCTATGACGGACCACCGGCAAACCCAGAGAAAAATGAAGGGGCGCTTACTATTATAGGGAAAAGGAGTAGTTTGGAGGGGCTGTAATAACCGAGGAGTCCATTGGAGGAGCTGGGCGTCCAAAATATGGAGGCTTCTCAGTGCCTGGGCTGTCCTGGCCCAGAGAGGTTTTCTTCTTTCTGCTGGGTAGTAAGATGCGCCTTCCCGTTGGAGATGTAGAGGGTGGTCTCTACCTGTTTGGAGTAATTGATGAAGCTTGGGGAGAGGGAGGGGGACGCAGAGAGCTCTCCCTATAGACCCATTTCCACTCCAACTTTAGCTGAGCTTTCTTCAATTAATTCCGCAGAACTTTCTGCATTTTCCCCACAACTGCAGTGGAAGACAGGACATTCCTGAGACCCTTCCCAGAACACGAGTCGAAACAACACGCTCCGCGCCAGGAGACCAAGAACAGACCTGAGGAACTTACTACTCTAAGTGGAAAGAGAGGGGGAAAGGAGCCGTTATTTTACCTTTACTGAAAACTGAGGCCAGAGTGAAAGCAGAACCGTCAGGTCCAGGGTGGGTCCCCTGCAGACACCCCAACCGCCCTCCCCAAGTCCTGTCCTCCCTCCGACCCCACCCAGCCAAGGACTCGGGGAGGGACCCCCGTGTGGGGACGGGACAGGACGCCAAGACCCCACCCCGGGGCGGAGGACTTATTGGGGTGGAGACTAGCAGGGGGAGCGGGGAGGGAGACGCGGGGCCCCGTCAGCTTCCAGCGGGTTCTTTGCCGGTTGGAACCAGCCCCTCCTGGTCTCCGGCCCCAGCTCGGGCACTCACCATCTCCTCCTCGCTCTGAGCTCTCCCCGGCGTCACGCCAGCGGCCCCGAGACTTGGGTAGGTGAGAGCGATGGGGAACGTACACCTAGGATACCATGGGCCGAGCGCGCAAGAGCTCGGCGTGCTCACGAGCTCAGCGTGCGCACCAGCGCTGCTTAAGTACAAGAGCCACGACAACACGGGCCGAAATTGCGCCCGCCCCAGACCCTAATTGGACGGTGCCCTGGGCCCCGCGCCCTGATTGGACGGAGTTCGGGACTCCAGCCCTGATTGGAGGGTTTCCAAATTCTTCCCTGACACTTGATTGGGCAGTTCTCCGGCCCCTACTTACAGGTGAGAGGTTAGTCCTCCAGGCCCCGCCCCCGCCGTTCCTAATTGAACAGCATCACGGACTCTCTGGGAACCCGAGCAAAAGGCCGGCTGAGGTCACGTGTTGTCTGCCTCAGACGGTACCTACGTGGCCTCCTTCCCGGGACGGGTCTCCGAGCGGAAACCCCTCCCTGCAAGGAGGACTCGCCGTCCGCCCCTTGTCCGGAGCGGGGACTGGAAGGACGAGAATGGGACAGGGCAGGGGGTCCTGTTGTGGTGACCTTCGGGGTCAGGGGTCGGCCCGATGCGAGGTCATCCTAGGCCTGTGCCCTTTAAGAACAAAGACTCAGTGACGTCACCGCGTGCAACGAAGGGTCAGGTTCCGTCCCACAGGTGACCTTTGACACGGGGAGGGCCCGCCTTCCATCCCCTTCCCCATCTCTTGGGCTAGAGGTCAGCAGCCCTCAGCCAGGGACCTTTGCCCCGTGGGAATTCGGACCCCCAGTCCCCAGACTACGTGCAGGACTGGTCTTAGCACAGCCACAGGTGTGAGAGGCCACAGACCTCAGCTGTGCATTTTACACTACAAGGAAATTTATGTCAGATCAGGCTTTAGTCAGTCCATGTGAAATTTGAAACGTTAAAAGCTATTATTTCCTTTTTCAGATTATAGAGTGATGGTTGCACAGGTGAGCGACATACAAAAAACAGTGAGTTTTACACTTAAAAGAGTGAACGGGGCTTCCCTGGTGGCGCAGTGGTTGAGAGTCCGCCTGCCGATGCAGGGGACTCGGGTTCGTGCCCCGGTCCGGGAAGATCCCACATGCCACGGAGCGGCTGGGCCCGTGAGCCATGGCCGCTGAGCCTGCGCGTCCGGAGCCTGTGCTCCGCAACGGGAGAGGCCACAACAGTGAGAGGCCCGCGTACCGCAAAAAAAAAAAAAAAAGTGAACGTTATGGTATGTGAGTTATATCGCCATTGAAAAAGAATTAAAAGCAGTAATAGCCATGATAACTCTACCTCCTGCCTCCATTTAGTCACCACTAAAATGTTTTCTGACTCTAGATTTGCCTATTCTGGATCTTATATGTATATAAAATCATACAATATTGGCCTTTTCTGCCTGTTTTTTTCCTCAGCATGTTTTCAAGGTTCATCCACGTTGCAGCATGTGTCAGAGCTTCCTTCCTTTTTGTGACTATTATTCTCATCTTATGTACAGGTTACACTTTATCCATTCATCCACTGATGGACATTTGGAAGGTTTCACCTTTTAGCTGTTTTAAATAGTACTGCAACCAGCATTCATGTACACGTATTTGAGCATCTCTTTCAGTAAAGACAGGAGTGGAATAGTTGGGTCATAGGCTAATTCTATGTTTAACTTTCTGAGGAACTACCAACATCTTACCTGTAGTGGCTGCACCATTTTACATTCCCCCCAGCAGTGTACAGGGTTCTAATTTCTCCATATCCTTGACATTTCTTTTCTGACTTTTTAATTCTACCCGTCCTGGTGGTTGCAAAGTGGTTATCTCATTGTGGTTTTGACTTGCATTTCCCTGATGATTAGTGATGAATATTTTCATGTCTTTATTGGCTACTAGTATGTTATCCTTGGATAAATGTCTGTTTACCTCCTTGGCCCGTTTTTTGTGTTTTTGTTTTTTTTCTGTGTGGTACGCGGGCCTCTCACTCTTGTGGCCTCTCCCGTTGCAGAGCACAGGCTCCGGACGCGCAGGCTCAGCGGCCATGGCTCACGGGCCCAGCCGCTCTGCGGCATGTGGGAACCTCCTGGACCGGGGCACGAACCCGTGTCCCCTGCATCGGCAGGCGGACTCTCAACCACTGTGCCACCAGGGAAGCCCTTGGCCCGTTTTTTAATTGAGTTGTGTGCATTTCTGTGATTGACATGTTAGGCTTTTTAATGTTCTCTGGACAATAAAACCTTATCACATTTATGATTTGCAAATATGTTCTTCTATTCTGTAGGGATGTCTTTCCAGTATCCTTTGATGCACAAGAGATTTTAATTTTGATGATGTCCACTTTATTTTTTCTTGTGTTGCTTGTGCCTTTGGTGTCATATTAAGAAATCATTATGAAATCCAAGTTCATAGATTTATCCCTGTGTTTCCTTCATTCACTGGGTTACTCAGGATAGCCCGTGGGGTGGGGATGGGCTTCTCAGCAGACACTTTCAACTCCTGGAACTGGAAAGAAGCTCCTGGTAAAGCAGGTGTCCCTAGGTAAATTTTTAATGTGAAAGCCAGTGAAGTTTAAGGTATATCACTCTTTTTTTTTTTTACATCTTTATTGGTGTATAATTGCTTTACAATGGTGTGTTAGTTTCTGCTTTATAACAAAGTGAATCAGTTATACATATACATGTGTTCCCATATCTCTTCCCTCTTGCGTCTCCCTCCCTCCCACCCTCCCTATCCCACCCCTCTAGGTGGTCACAAAGCACCGAGCTGTTCTCCCTGTGTTATGCGGCTGCTTCCCACTAGCTATCTATTTTACGTTTGGTAGTGTATATATGTCCATGCCACTCTCTCAATTTGTCACAGCTTACCCTTCTCCCTCCCCATATCCTCAAGTCTATTCTCTGGTAGGTCTGTGTCTTTATTCCTGTCTTACCCCTAGGTTCTTCATGACATTTTTTTTTCTTAGATTCCATATATATGTGTTAGCATACGGTATTTGTCTTTCTCTTTCTGACTTACTTCACTCTGTATGACAGACTCTGGGTCCATCCACCTCACTACAAATAGCTCAATTTCGTTTCTTTTTATGGCTGAGTAATATTCCATTGTATATATGTGCCACATCTTCTTTATCCATTCATCCATTCATCCGATGATGGACACTTAGGTTGTTTCCATCGCCTAGCTATTGTACATACAGCTGCAATGAACATTTTGGTACATGACTTTTTGAATTGTAGTTTTCTCAGGGTATATGCCCAATAGTGGGATTGCTGGGTCATATGGTAGTTCTATTTGTAGTTTTTTAAGGAACCTCCATACTGTTCTCCATAGTGGCTGTATCAATTCACATTCCCACCAGCAGGGCAAGAGGGTTCCCTTTTCTCCACACCCTCTCCAGCACTTATTGTTTCTAGATTTTTTGATGATGGCCATTCTGACCAGTGTGAGATGATATCTCATTGTAGTTTTGATTTGCATTTATCTAATGATTAATAATGTTGAGCATTCTTTCATGTGTTTGTTGGCAGTCTGTATATCTTTCTTTGGAGAAATGTCTATTTAGGTCTTCTGCCCATTTTCACTCTTTTAAATGGTAATCATCCATTCCTATGGGAACATACTTTACTTTCATATTTTCATAATTAAGCTACCAATGTAAGTTTTTAATCCTTGATCATTTTAAGCTAACCACCCCCCAACGTTGTTTAGAAAAACACTGCTACTACTAAACATTTGTCCTTATTTGTAAAGCTTAGAAGTGAGATTTGTGAAGTTCTAAGAAACACTGATTGTAGAAAAAAGGGATTTTATGAAGACACTACAGGTATTTGTGAAGAACTGACATCACGGTGATACTGCTCTCTCCTTTCTTAGAACATGCTTTACCTTTCCATTTATTTGGTTTGATGTCATTCAACATAATCCTACATTTTTTACATTAGGTTCAATCTTTCATTAGACTTATTTTGACATGACTGTCATTTCTACTTTTGGACACATTATCTTTTTTTTTTTTTTTTTTTTTTTTGCGGTACGCGGGCCTCTCACTGTTGTGGCCTCTCCCGTTGCGGAGTACAGGCTCCGGACGCGCAGGCTCAGCGGCCATGGCTCACGGGTGCAGCCGCTCCGAGGCATGTGGGATCTTCCCGGACCGGGGCACGAACCCGTGCCCCCTGCATCGGCAGGCGTACTCTCAACCACTGCACCCAATGAAGCCCGACACATTATCTTTTAAATTAAATCCTCAACCTCTTTTCCATAGTGATTAGAAATGTAATGACTTTTTTTTTTTTTGTCTGTGTTGGGTCTTTGTTGCTGCACAGGCTCTCTCTAGTTGCGGTGAGCGGGGGCTACTCTTCGTTGTGGTGCGCGGGCTTCTCATTGCGGTGGCTTCTCTTGTTGTAGAGCACGGGCTCTAGGCATGCGGGCTTCAGTAGTTGTGGCACGTGGGCTCAGTAGTTGTGGCTCACATGCTCTAGAGCTCAGGCTCAGTAATTGTGGTACAAGGGCTTAGTTGCTCCACGGCATGTGGTATCTTCCTGGGCCAGGGCTCGAACCCGTGTCTCCTGCATTGGCAGGCGGATTCTTAACCACTGCGCCACCAAGGAAGTCCCAGATGGGGCCCTGTTGATCATTTAAAATTCTCTGGATCACCTGTCTTACTAGTTTACTATGATCCAGGAAATGTTTTGCCCTGTTGCTTTTTCCCATACCTAGAATTACACTATTACAATTGTTCTGTCTAGAGTTATAAATGAGATCTATTTCCTCAAGATGTTTAGCCATCATCAATTTTGTTGGAGGCCTGGTTACATACTGGGTAATGTAAGAGACAACAATCTTATAAAATAGACAGGATATAAGTAATATACCTAGTAACATTAATGAAGTCACAAGTAGGGATTTAAGCTACGAGCTTCCAGAGCAAAACCAGCTTCCCAAAAGTTCACCAAGGCTAGGAAGTAGGTCCTCTAAGGCAGCAATCTGATTTTTCAGGTAGCTTATTAAATGTACTATATTGGAGTATTCATCTGGTATGAAAACACAGGATTCAGTTTGAATTATGGCACAGGTGCCTCCCTGAGATGTTGTAAGGATATCAAGGACCATATGATTTTGTAACACAGCTTTCCTCATCATAGAGACTGTAAGGTCGGATCTTAACAAACGGCACCGCGAAACAAAGGAAAGCTTCATGTGAGCTTTATTAGGGAGCGCTCCCGGGCGAGGTTCACTGGTCTGAAAGAAAGGGGCCAGAGAAGTCGCGTCCAGTACTGGATAAGGGGGATTTTTATTGGGGTAAAAGCAGAAGGCGGCTTGCAAGGGGAGGGGGTGGTTTGCTATACAGGGTAATTCCTTATTTGGTGAGGATACAGCAGGGCCAGGTGTTGGTTGGTCTGTTGTGGGGCGTAAGCCCATTTTCCCTTCCCGTCAGCCCCATTGTTTTCTGGGCAGGAAGTTAGAGTCTCTTGTTGATTCCCAGAACAGGTGAAGTCGTTATGTCTCAATGCCTCTCCTACCTCATACTGGTCGATGTTTTCTCTTACCCCCCGGGCCTCCTTTCACCCGAACCAACGGACCTTACAGAGACCTCAGAATTCAGTAGGCTAATAGGCTGGTTACTATCATTTAAGGCCTTATGGTGAAT
The DNA here is from genome assembly GCF_039906515.1 of Pseudorca crassidens. NCBI lineage: Eukaryota > Metazoa > Chordata > Mammalia > Artiodactyla > Delphinidae > Pseudorca > Pseudorca crassidens. The sequence continues at coordinate 169,912,079 of NC_090298.1, forward strand.
TCTGTTAAGACTTCACTGTGGGAAATTACATCTTCCAGTCCTACTGAAGGTACAAAATAGCTGTTAAGTGATCCTACCAGTGAGACACAGATCTTTTGGTTCATCGGGCTCATATTGATGGTAAATTTGCTGGGGTTGCGTCTAAGGGAATCCCAAAGTACATCTTCCTATCCATCATGGCAGAAGTCAGGGCCATAGGTTGAACCCACAAAGCCATCGAGTCCCATTAGGTGCGACCCATTATATTCCTGGTCACCTGACCCAAAATGCTCCATACCAATCACTATCTCTTTTTTTTTTTTTGGCCACAGCAAACGGCTTGTGGGATCTTAGTTCCCCAACCAGGGATCGAACCCCACTCTCCCAATGCAGGGGGCCCGTGTTTGATCCCTGTTCAGGGAACTAGATCCTGCATGCATGCCACAACCAAGAGTCCGCATACCGCAACTAAAGATCCCACGTGCCTCAACTAAAGATCCCGCTTGCCACAACTGAAGATCCTGAATGCTGCAACTAAGATCCGGCGCAACAAAAATAAATAAATAAAAATAACAAATAAATAAATATTAAAATCAATTTCCCTACTGATTGTGCTGTGGCACATCTACATGGGAATGCCTCAACCCAGTGTGAAAACGTACAAATCATAACAAGAACATATTGATAACCATGGGAAGGAGGCATTTGTATAAAACCAACCTGGTATACTTCAAAAGGACCCACAGGTAATGGAAAATGTCCTTGAGAACAATGGATTGGCTTCCATGGGTTATATTTGGGACAAGGACTGTATCCTGAATAGACCTTTGGAGGTATAGTAAAAGAAGGCTTCCAAAAATATTGTTTACCCCATAACACCATCTTATCTGGGTTCCAACGGGTTAACTCATGAGTATATTGTAAAATAGGATATTGAGCTCCAAACAGAAGGATAGGCTTCCCTTTTGGGCCTATCCACAGCTCTGTATTGGAGTTGAATCTTCCTGCATTCTGTGTCCAGGTGTCTTTTTCTTTGTCTGGTACCATTCTCTGAAACTTGAACAATATGTCAGTAAGGTTACTGGGAGGCTGAAAGGGAAAGGCAGCGGTTAGTTGGTCCTTGTTGGCTTGTAAAGCTTCTGCTTGGGAGTGTTATCCACTAGAGAATTTCCTTTTGCTTCTGCAGTGTCACCCTTAGAATGATCTGATGCCTTAACAATGGCAAGTGCCCTTGGTAGCAGAATTGCATCTAGGGACTTCCCTGGTGGTGCAGTGGTTAAGAATCCGCCTGCCAATGCAGGGGACACAGGTTCGAGCCCTGGTCCGGGAAGATCCCACATGCCGTGGAGCAACTAAGCCCGTGCGCCACTACTGAGCCTGCGCTCTAGAGCCCACAAGCCACAACTACTGAGCCCACGTGCCACAACTACTGAAGCCCACGCACCTAGAGCCCGTGCTCCGCAACAAGAGAAGCCACCGTAATGAGAAGCCTACCCACCGCGACGAAGAGTAGCCCCTGCTCGCTGCAACTAGAGAAAGCCCGAGGGCTGCAACAAAGACTCAAATTTAAATAAATTTAAAAAAAAAAAGAATTGCATCTAGTAACTCCACTACTTATTTCCTATTTTTTTAAATTTAAGTATAGCTGATTTTCAATGTTGTATTACTTTCTACTGTCCAGCAAAGTGATTCAGTTATGCATATATATATATATATATATATATACACATTCTTTTTTATACATATATTCTTTTCCAATATGGTTTATCACAGGATATTGAATATGGTTCCCTGTGCTATATAGTAGGACCTTGTTGTCTATCCATTCTATATATAGTAGTTTGCATCTGCTAACCCCAAACTCCCAACCCATCCCTCCTCCACCACCCCCTCTGCCTTGGCATCTACAAGTCTATTCTCTCTCTTTTTTTTTTTTTTAAATAAATTTATTTATTTATTTATTATTTATTTTTGGCTGTGTTGGGTCTTTGTTGCTGCACTCCGGCTTTCTCTAGTTGTGGCGAGCGGGGGCCACTCTTCGTTGCAGTGTACAGCTTCTCATTGCTGTGGCTTCTCTTGATGCGGAGCACAGGCTCTAGGCGCTCAGGCTTCAGTAGTTGTGGCACGCGGGCTCAGTAGTTGTGGCTCGAGGGCTCTAGAGCTCAGGCTCAGTAGTTGTGGCGCGTGGGCTTAGTTGCTCCGCGGCATGTGGGATCTTCCCAGACCAGGGCTCGAACCCGTGTCCCCTGCATTGGCAGGCGGATTCTTAACCACTGCACCACCAGGGAAGTCCCCACAAGTCTATTCTCTATGTCTGTGAGTTTGTCTGTTTTGTAGATAGGTTCATTTGTGTCTGTTTCCCATTTTTGATACACGGTCCTGAGGATGTTAAAAAGTCCTCTTTGGAACTTCCCTGGCTGTCCAGTGGTTAAGACTCTACTTCCAATACAGGGGATATGGGTTCGATCCCTGGTTGGGGCACTAAGATTCCACATGCAGCGAGGCCCAAAAAAAAAAAAAAAAGTCCTCTTTGTTTCCAAAGCATACCAAAATCATATGCCACTCCAAAAGCATACTAGTTGTGTAAATATTAACAAATTTTCCTTTTGCCAACAAACAGGCTCTTATTAGTGCTATTAATTCAGCCTGTTGGGTGGAAGAGATATAAGGCAAGGGACCATTTTCAAAGATAGACACTGGAGAAACAATGGCATAGCCAGCCTGGTACCTTCCTGAGGTCCTTGTAGACGTGAACCATCAGTGAGTAATATAAAATCAGCATTATCCATTGGGCTTTCTCGAAGGTCAATCCTAGGAGATAAAGGATTGTCAGTTAATAAAAATAGAGTTGCCAGGTAAGCCAGCAATCCCACTCGTGGGCATATATCTAGACAAAACTGTAATTCAAAAAGATACATGCACCCCTATGTTCATAGCAGCACTATTTACAATAGCCAAGGCATGGAAAGAACCTAAATGTCTATCGACAGATGACTAGATAAAGAAGATATGGTATATATATACAATGGAATATTACTCAGCCATAAAAAAGAATGAAATAATGCCATTTGCAGCAACATGGATGGCCCCAGAGATTATCATACTAAGTGAAGTAAGCCAGAAAGAGAAAGACAAATACCATACGATATCACTTATATGTGGAATCTAAAATATGACACAGGGAATTCCCTGGAGCTCCAGTGGTTAGGATTCCATGCTCTCACTGCTGAGGGCCCGGGTTCAATCCCTGGTCAGGGAACTAAGATCCCACAAGCCTCGTGGTGCAGCCAAAAATTAAAAAATAAAGTAAAATACAACACAAATGAACTTATCTACAAAACAGAAACAGACTCACAGACATAGAGAACAGACTTGTGGTTGCCAAGGGAAGGGGGTGGAGGTGGGAAGGTGTGGGAGTTTGGGGTTAGCAGATGCAAACTATTATATACAGGATGCATAAACAAGGTCCTACTGTCTAGCACAGGGAACTATATTCAATATCCTGTGATAAACCATAATGGAAGAGAATATGAAGAAGAGTGTACACTTTGCTGTACAGCAGAAATTAACAACTCTACTTCAATAAAAATAATAATAATAATAAAATAGAGTAGCCAATTCACCATCTATGCCTTCTAAAAAGGCAGAGTTAAGTAGAGGATCATTTTGGTGGTTAGAGAATGAGTCAGGTGTCACGCCTGAATATTGTTTCGAAGTTTTCTCGAAGCCCTCATAGTAATCCGCGATTGATTCCTCTGGTCTTTGTCTACATTGCTGAATCTTTGCCCAGTCTAAGGCTTTGGGGAAAAGCCCTGGGATAAGTCTGAGTAGTTTACCAGCCAACTGCCTGCATTCAGCTCCAGTCTGCGGGCTACGTAGATGGAAATTCTCTGAGGGTGTCTTTCAGCTTGCTTTCTCTATCCACTCCTGTGCTTTACTTTCGGAAACTAACAGCTATATTAATTGATATAGATCTGCAAAGCTGGGCTCATAGGTTCGGATGGTTAACTCAAACTCCTTAGCAAATCCCGGTGGATCTTGACTAGGTTTGGGAAATTCCTTAGCTAAAGCTCTAAGTTCTGCTCTGGTCCAAGGGTGTGCACCTAAGCACCAAGGACAGTTCATCTCTCCCTGTAACAGGTTTCTCCATAAAGGGAGCTGTGATTGCTTCTGATTTTCTGTCTTCCTTTGCTGGGAAAGGGGAAGCAGCAGGAGGCGAGGTTGATGGGGGAGAGAGAGACAGAGGGAGAGAGAGAGAGAGAGAGAGAGAGAGAGAGAGAGAGAGAGAGAGAGAGAGGGAGGGAGAGAGCGCCTCGGGATCAGGCAATTCAGATAAAAGAGGAAGAGACAGTTAAGGCTAGTGGCTTTTTAAATTCCAAGATACACCTCAGCTATCTGGGGCCAGTATCCTGGGCTTTCTCATCCTGAGTGTCCTCAGGGTGCATCATTGGAGGGTGGGGGGTGGCTACAGAGGCTGACAGCTTGCTGGGGGACATCCTGTCTCCACCTTGAGTTCCCTCGGGGCTCCCCTTCAGGGGTGGCTGTCCTGTGATGGCTGCAACGTCCTTTGTTTACTGATAGGGAAGGCAGCATTGTAATTTTTTTAATTTTTATTTATTTTTTGGCTGCCCCGCAGGGCTTTGGGATCTTAGTTCCCCGAACAGGGATTGAACCCGGGCCCCCCAGCAGTGAAAGCACCGAGTCCTAACCACTGGACCACCAGGGAATTCCCGGCAAGTAGCATTTTTAATTCACAAAGAGTTCAAAACAAGACCTCCTGCCAACCCAGAAAACCTCTCACAAATGTAGAAAAGAAAGAAAACAGATATAGAGTCATAGGTGTAGAAAACAAACTTATGGTTACCAGCGGGGAAAAGGGGGGAGGGATAAATTGGGAGATTGGGATTGACATATACACACTATTATATATAAAACAGATAACTAATAAGGACCTACTGTATAGCACAGGGAACTCTGCTCAATATTCTGTAATGATCTATATGGAAAAAGAATCTAAAAAAGAGTAGATATATGTATAACTTATTCACTTTGCTGTACAGCAGAAACTAACACAGCATTGTGAATCAACTATACTCCAATAAAAATTTTAAAAAAAAACTTTTATTATTGACAGCACTAAGCCAAAATGTGAGGCACATGGCAGGCAATCCGCTAAGAGGTTGCAAAAACAGAAAAACATTTCGTCCCCTTTTGGAGCTAAATGGATGCAACTCATGAATACCTGTTCTCAAGATAAGCCATAACCAGTCCTCAGGTGAGAGACCCCGAGAGCATCGGTCACGCTTAGTTCAAATTCACTCCTCCTGGTAACTGGGTGACCATCTGTGTTAGTTAACTGACTTTATTCAAAGGCAAAACCCACTTTTACCTTTAGGACAGGAGGGAGTTTTGCACAGAGGGGCACGAGCTCCCCTGACAACTGCATTTCAGGGAGAAGGCTCTCAGGTCCTCCCGAAAGACTCCCGGGTGGTAAAGCTCGCAAGAGCCTTACTTAGCTTTTAAAAAGGTTTATTTACATTTCAAAGGACAGAGAAAGAATTTACCCCACCACACGTTCTCTAAAGAAAATGGTCTACCAAAAGGAGAAGGGATAAATCTCTTTCCTTATTTTCAACAGGGAGAGTTAGGGCTCTTGTTCTCAATTTGATTTGCCCTTACATCTGTAAAAAACAAAAACAAAACAATGGTTAAGTTTCAAGGGACCGGAATGAAAGATTTTAGAAGCTCTTCCAAACCAAGATTGGAATCAAAACTGGGAGGGACGGAGCCTGTGCTCCGCAACGGGAGAGGCCACAACAGTGAGAGGCCCGCGTACCGCAAAAAAAAAAAAAACAAAAAACTGGGAGGGGGTGACCTAATATGGTGAAGAAAATATTGGAAAACTGGATATTGTTTCATGCTGAAAATCGCCTTTGAAATATTATGGAGAAGTACAATACGTGGCACTCAGAAAAGAATGCACTAAATGTTGTGCGCTACGTTTAATCATTTCAAGTTAAAAAAACCGTGTTCAGATTGTGAATGAAAAATGTTGCCTGCCATATCAGCAGACACAGGGCGCTGTGGCCAGAAGGCCGTCAGCCACTACCAGCCCTACCCCGCCGCCCCCAAGCCCCGACAGTGAGCCAGGGGGGAACTCAGGACGGAGACAAAGGGGCTGCTGCCCGCCAAGCCCTCGGCCACTGCAGCCACCCCCCAAAACGGTGCACACTGGGGGCGGGGGGGTGGGGACTCAGGATTAGAAAGAACAAGATACTGGTCCTAGACAGTCAAGGTGCACAGCAAAGGAATGATGTCAATGAGCCCAGACTCCTGCCTCTTCGCATACCCAGAAAAGTGCTAAATTCATTAACTTGAGATGTCTGGATTTCTTTTTTTTTTTTTTTCCTTTTGTTTTTTTGTATTTTGCCCACACCGAGTGGCATGCGGGATGCTTCCCGGACCAGGGATCGAACCCAGGCCTTTGCAGTGAAAAGTCCAAATCCTAACCACTAGGCCACCAGGGAACTCCCTGGTTTTCTTTAATTAACAGTAATCTTTTTGCTGTTCCAACTACTTGGGTTTTGTTGCAAAACTTCTCTGTACCCTGGTTCCTCCCTTACCTCTTTGGAGCGGTCCCTCAGAGTGATCTGAGAAGCTGTCTTCTGGGCTTGAGTCCTCAGAACATCTGCCAAATAAAACATAATTCTCAACATTTAGGTTGTGCTTTTTTTTTTCACTTGCTAAGCTTGAGGAATAAATAATAAATGGGCACCACAGACTGGGCACCCACACTTATGAACAGACTGAGGCAACTCCTGGTCTTTTGAGGGTGCCCCACCCTGACTGCTACTCCCCCAGACCCCAGCGGTCACCACCACCCTGAATTTTGTGGTAATTCTTCATAACTTGTATCATCTATTATTTATTACTAAGTAGGGTTGGGTGTAATTCTGCCGCCTTTGAAATTTCAGAAACTATTCCTGGAATTATCCTGAAAAGCCTTTCCTGTGGTGTGTATGTGTCTATGTGTTCTTACCAGGCTCTGTTCAACCGAGTGTGTGCAGTTTCTTTTCTTTTTTAAAAAATTAATTAATTAATTAATTTATTTTATTTTTGGCTGCATTGGGTCTTCGTAGCTGCGCCCGGGCTTTCTCTAGTTGCGGCAAGCGGGGGGCTACTCTTCCTTGTGGTGCACAGGCTTCTCATTGCGGTGGCTTCTCTTGTTGCGGAGCACGGGTTGTAGACGCACGGGCTTCAGTAGTTGTGGCGCACAGGCTCAGTAGTTGTGGCACGCGGGCTTCAGTAGTTGTGGTGCCCAGGCTTAGCTGCTCCGCGGCATGTGGGATCTTCCCGGACCAGGGCTCGAACCCGTGTCCCCTGCATTGGCAGGCAGAGTCTCAACCACCACGCCACCAGGGAAGTCCCTGTGTACAGTTTCTTAAGCTCACTTAGTGTTTCCCTCGGAGAAAACTGCACCCAAACAAATGTGAAGTTCATGTTATGCTCAATTCACTCCCTTATATGGAAGTCATCTTGTAACCCATCTGTGCTCAAAACGCAGGTGTTCAGGCAGCCCTGACAGTGCCTGTCCTGGACTAAGAATGTTGCCTGCCCCATCAATAAACAAAGGACGTTGAGCCTGGCCAACCAGCAGCCCCTGCAGCCGCCCTCAGCGGTGCACCCTGGGGCGATTCAGGATGGAGAAAAGCAGGATACTGGCCCTAGATGGTTAAGGTGCATAGGAAAGGAATTATTTCAATCAGCCCAGGCTAAAACAGAATAGAGGGGCTTGCCTGGTGGTCCAGTGGGTAAGACTCCCCACTCCCAAGGCAGGGGGCCCCGGTTCGATCCCTGGTCGGGGAACTAGATCCCGCGTGCCACAACTAAGAGTTCGCATGCCACAGTGAAGACCCAGCACAGCCAAAACTAAAACACGCACACACACACACACACACACACGCACACGCACACACACACACACACAAAACAAGTACAGTATTGCAAAACTAGCATAGCGTCTTAAAAGAAAAAAGAATAACAGGGACCTACTCTATAGCACAGGAACTATGCTAAATATCTTGTAATAACCTATAATGGAAAAGAATCTGAAAAAGAATATAGATATAGATATATATGCATAACTGTATCACTTTGCTGTACACCTGAAACTAACACAACACTGTAAATCAGCTATACTTAAATTAATAAAGTTCAAAAAATAAAAATAAGCCCAGACTCCGCATCTTCCCTTACCTAGAAAAGTGCTAAATTCACTAACTTAAAAGATGTCTGGTTTCCTTTAATTAGCTGTTCTGACTACCTGGGAATTTTTTTGTTTTGCAAAAACTCATATGGGACTTCCCTGGTGGTCCAGTGGTTAAGACTCCGCCCTCCCAATGCAGGGGGCCAGGGTTCCATCCCTGGTTGGGGAACTAGATCCCACATGCATGCCACAATTAAGAGTGCCTGCCACAACTAAGGAGCCCGTCTGGTGCAACTAAGACCCAGCGCAACCAGATAAATAAACTACATAAAATTTAAAAAAAAACAAAACTCATATATATTCTGGCCCCTCCGTTATCTCTTTGGAGCAGTCCCTTAGACCTATCTGAAAGGCATAATTCTCAACTTTTAGGTTGTGCATTCCTTCTCAATTGACAGTGCATATTTACTATTTATATCTAAGTCAAAATTGAAGGCAATGTTCACATCCCTAAATACTTCCAATTAGTTTTCCCCAACAAACTAATACATCTAGTAATCAAGACAGTGTTGTATTGCCATAAAGATAGTTGAATTGGGCTTCCCTGGTGGCGCAGTGGTTGGGAAGCCGCCTGCCAATGCAGAGGACATGGGTTCGAGCCCTGATCCAGGAAGATCCCACATGCGTGGAACAACTAAGCCCACGCGCCACAACTACTGAGCCTGTGCTCTAGAGCCTGCAAGCCACAACTACTGAGCCCGCGTCCCACAACTACTGAAGCCCGCGCATCTAGAGCCCGTGCTCTGCAACAAGAGAAGCCACCGAAATGGGAAGACCACACACCGCAACAAGGAGTAGCCCCCGCTCGCCGCAACTAGAGAAAGTCCAAGCACAGCAACGAAGACCCAATGCAGCCAAAAATAAATAAGTTTATTTAAAATTTTTTTTTAAAAGATAGTTGAATTGATGGATGAAATGGAATTTAAAAATCCAGTGGTAGACCCTACATATATGTTCAATTAATTTTGCCAAAAGGCAATACAAGGTAGAAATTGTTCTGCAACACCTGGAAATCCATATATAAATAAATTCTAATCCCAATTTCACACTATAAACAAAAATTATTTTGAGATGAATTATAGATCAAAATGTAAGTGCTAAAGTACAAAGCTTTTTATTTATTGAAGTATAGTTGGTTTACAATGTTGTGATAGTTTCTGGTGCACAGCAAAGTGATTCAGTTATACATGTATCTGTCTATCTATCTATACATGTATATATTCTTTTTCAGATTCTTTTCCATTATAGAGTATTACAAGATATTAAATATAGTTCCCTGTGCTATACAGTAGGACTTTGTTTTTTATTTATTTTATGTATAGTAGTATCTGTTAATCCCAAACTCCTAATTAATCTCTCCCCACCTTCCCCTCTGATAACCATGTTTGTTTTCTATGTCTGTGAGTCTGTTTCTGTTTTGTAAATAAGTTCATTTCTGGCTTACTTAGTATGATCATCTCTAGGTCCATCCATGTTGCTGCAAATGGCATTATTTCATTTTTTTTATGGCTGAGTAGTATTCCAGTGTGTGTGTGTGTACCACATCTTCTTTATCCATTCATCTGTTGATGGACACGTAGGTTGCTTCCATGTCTTGGCTACTGTAAATAGTGCTGCTATACTGTAAATAGTGCTGCTATGAACATAGGGGTACATGTATATTTTTATTTTAATACATCTTTACTGGAGTATAATTGCTTCACAATACTGTGTTAGTTTCTGTTGCACAACAAAGCAAATCAGCCATATGCATACACATGTCCCCATATCCCCTCCCTCTTGAGCCTCCCTGCCATCCTCCCTATCCCACCCCTCTAGATCATCGCAAAGCACAGAGCCGATCTCCCTGTGCTATGCTGCTGCTTCCCACTAGCTATCTATTTTACATTCAGTAGTGTACATATGTCGATGCTACTCTCACTTCGCCCCAGCTTTGCCCTCCCACCCCATGTCCTCAAGTCCATTCTCTATGTCTACCTCTTTATTCCTGCCGTGCCACTAGGTACATCAGTACCAATTTTTTTCCCCTAGATTCCATATATATGCGTTAGCATATGGTATTTGTTTTTCTCTTTCTGACTTACTTCACTCTGTATGACAGACTCTAGGTCCATCCACCTCACTACAAATGACTAAATTTCTTTTCTTTTTATGGCTAAGTAATATTCCATTGTATATATGTGCCACATCTTCTTATCTTCTTTATCCATGCATCTGTTGATGGACATTTAGGTTGGTTCCGTGTCCTGGCCATTGTAAATAGTGCTGCAATGAACATTGTGGTACATGTCTCTTTCTGAATTATGGTTTTCTCAGGGTATATGCCCAGTAGTGGGATTGCTGGGTCACATGGTAGTTCTATTTTTAGTTTTTTAAGGAACCTCCATACTGTTCTCCATAGTGGCTGTATCAATTTACATTCCCATCAACAGTGTAAGAGGGTTCCCTTCTCACCACATCCTTTCCAGCATTTACTATTTCGAGATTTTTGGATAATGGTCATTCTGACCAGTGTGAGGTGATAACTCCTCGTAGTTTTGATTTGCATTTCTCTAGTAATAAGTGATGTTGAGCACCTTTTCATGTGCCTCTTGGCCATTTGTACGTCTTCCTTGGTGAAATGTCTATTTAGGTCTTCCGCCTTTTTTTTTTTTTTTTTTTTGCGGTACGTGGGCCTCTCACTGTTGTGGCCTCTCCCGTTGCAGAGCACAGCCTCCGGACGCACAGGCTTAGCGGCCATGGCTCACGGGACCAGCCGTTCTGCGACATGTGGGATCCTCCTGGGCCGGGGAATGAACTCGTGTCCCCCGCATCGGCAGGCGGACTCTCAACTACTGCGCCACCAGGGAAGCCCCCACCCATTTTTTAACTGGATTATTTGTTTTTTTGATATTGAGCTCCATGAGCTGTTTGTATATTTTGGAAATTAATCCTTTGTCTGTTGTTTCATTTGCAAATATTTTCTCCCATTCTGAGGGTTGTCTTTTTGTCTTGTTTGTGGTTTCCTTTGCTGTGCAAAAGGTTTGAAGTCCCATTTGTTTATTTTTGTTTTTATTTCCATTACTTTAGGAGGTGGGTCAAAAAAGATCTTGCTGTGGTTTATGTCAAAGAGTGTTTTTCCAATATTTTCCTCTAAGAGTTTTATAGTGTCTGGTCTTACATTTAAGTCTTCAATCCATTTGGAGTTTATTTTTGTGTATGGTGTTAGGTAGTGTTCTAATTTCATTCTTTTACATGTAGCTGTCCAGTTTCCCCAGCACCACTTATTGAAGAGGCTGTCTTTTCTCCATTGTATATTCCTGACTCCTTTGTCATAAATTAGGTGCCCATATGTGCGTGGGTTTATCTCTGGCATTCTATCCTGTACCATTGATCTATATTTCTGTTTTTTTGCCAGTACCATACTGTCTTAATTACTGTAGCCTTGTGGTATAGTTTGAAGTCAGGGAGCCTGATTCCTCCAACTCCATTTTTCTTTCTCAAGATTGCTTTGGCTATTCAGGGTCTTTTGTGTTTCCATACGAATTGTAAGATTTTTGTTCTAATTCTGTGAAGAATGCCATTGGTAGTTTGATAGGGATGGCATTGAATCTGTAGATTGCTTTGGGTACTATAGTCATTTTCACAATATTGATTCTTCCAATCCAAGAACATGGTATATTTCCCCATTTGTTTATGTCATCTTTGATTTCCTTCATCAGTGTATTATAGTTTTCTGAGTATGAGTCTTTCACCTCCTTAGGCAGGTTTATTCCTAGGTATTTTATTCTTTCTCTTGCGATGGTAAATGAGAGTGTTTCCTTAATTTCTCTTCCTGATTTTTCATTGTTGGTGTATAGGAATGCCAGAGATTTCTGTGCATTAATTTTGTATCCTGCAACCTTACCAAATTCATTGATTAGTTCTAGTAGTTTTCTGGTGGCATCTTTATGATTTTCTATGTACACTATCATGTCATCAGCAAACAGTGACAGTTTTACTTCTTCTTTTCCAATTTGTATTCCTTTTATTTCTTTTTCTTCTCTGATTGCTGTGGCTAGGACTTCCAAAACTATGTTGAATAAGAGTGGCAAGAGTGGATATCCTTGTCTTGTTCCTGATCTTAGTGGAAATGCTTTCAGTTTCTCATCATTGAGTATGATGCTTGCTGTGGGTTTATCATATATGGCCTCTATTATGTTGAGGTAGGTTCCCTCTATGCCCATTTTCTGGAGAGTTTTTATCATAAATGGTGTTGAATTTTGTCAAAAGGTTTTTCTGCATCTATTGAAATGATCATATGGTTTTTATTCCTTAATTTGTTAATGTGATGTATCACATTGATTGATTTCCATATATTGAAGAATCCTTGCATCCCTGGGATAAATCCCAGTTGATCATGGTGTATGATCCCTTTGATGTGCTGTTGGATTCTGTTTGCTAGTATTTTGTTCAGCATTTTTGCATCTATGTTCGTCAGTGATACTGGTCTATAATTTTCTTTTTTTGTGATATCTTTTTTTGGTTTTGGTATCAGGGTGATGGTGGCTTCGTAGAATGAATTTGAGAGTGTTTCTCCCTCTCCAAATTTTTGGAAGAGTTTGAGAAGGATTGGCCTTAGCTCCTCTCTAAATGTTTGATAGAATTTGCCTGTGAAGCCATCTGGCCCTGGACTTTTGTTTGTTGGAATATTTGTAATTATGGTTTCAATTTCATTACTTGTGATAGGTCTGTTTATATTTTCTAATTCTTCCTGGTTCAGTCTTGGAAAATTGTACATTTCCAAGAATTTGTCCATTTCTTCATGGTTGTCCATTTTAGTGGTATATAGTTGTTTGTAATAGTCTTATAATCCTTTGTATTTCTGCAGTGTCAGTTGTGATTTCTCCTTTTTCATTTCTGATTTTATTGATTTGCGTCCTCTCCCTTTTTTTCTTGATGAGTCTAGCTAAGGTTTATCAATTTTGTTTTTCTCAAAGAACCAGCTTTTAGTTTTATTGATCTTTGCTATTGTTTTCTTCGTTTCTATTTCATTTATTTCTGCTCTGATCTTTATGATTGCTTTCCTTCTACTGACTTTGGGTTTTCTTTGTTCTTCTTTCTCTAGTTGTTTTAAGTGTAGGGTTAGATTGTTTATTTGAGATTTTTCTTGTTTCTTGAGGTGAGATTGAATTGCTATAAACTTCCATCTTAGAACTGCTTTTGCTGCATTCCTGTAATTGATTTCCAATCTCATAGTGTTGTGGTCAGAAAAGATCTTGACATGATTTCAATTTTCTTAAATTTTCCGAGGCTTGATTTGTGACCCAAGATGTGATCTATCCTGGAGAATGTTCTGTGTGCCCTTGAGAAGAAAGTGTATTCTGCCACTTTTGGGTGGAATGTTCTATAAATATCAATTAGACCTATCTGGTCTATTGTGTCATTTAAAGCTTGTGATTCCTTGTTTATTTTCCGTTTGGATGATCTGTCCATTTGTGTAAGTGGGGTGTTAAAGTCCCCTACTATTAATGTGTTACTGTCGATTTCTCCTTTCATGGTTGTTAGCATTTGCCTTATGTATTGAGGGGCTCCTATATTGGGTGCATAAACATTTATAGTTCTTATATCTTCTTCTTGGATTGATCCTTTGATAATTATGTAGTGTCCCTCCTTATCTCTTGTAACAGTCTTTATTTTAAAGTCTACTTTATCTGATACGAGTATTGCTACTCTAGCTTTCTTTTGATTTCCATTTGCATGGAATATCTTTTTCCATCCCTTCACTTTCAGTCTGTATGTGTCCCTAGGTCTGAAGTGGGTCTCTTGTAGACAGCATATATATATATATATATATATATATATATATATATATATATATATATATATATATATATATATATATATATAGGTCTTGTTTTGTATCCATTCAGCCAGTCTGTATTTTTTGTTTGGGGCATTTAATCCATTTACATTCAAGGTTATTATCAATATGTATGTTTCTATTACCAGTTTCTTAATTCTTTTGGGTTTGTTTGTTTAATTAATTTATTTATGTATCTTTGGCTGCACTGGGTCTTCTTTGTTGTGTGCGGGCTTTCTCTAGTTGCAGCAACTTCATCATGGTACACTGGCTTCTCATTGTGGTGGCTTCTCTTGTTGCAGAGCACGGGCTCTAGGCATGCGGACTTCAGTTGTTGTTGTGCACAGGCTCAGTAGTTATGGCACACAGGCTTAGTTGCTCCATGGCATGTGGGATCTTCCTGGACCAGGGCTCAAACCTGTGTCCCCTACATTGGCAGGCAGATTCTTAACCACTGTGCCCCCAAGGAAGTCCATTTGGGTGTGTTTTTGTGGGTCTTCTTCTTCTCGTGTTTCCTGCTTAGAGAAGTTTCTTTAGCATTTGTTGTAAAGCTGGTTTCGTGGTGCTGAATTCTCTTAGCTTTTGCTTGTCTGAAAAGCTTTTGATTTCCCCATCGAATCTGAATGAGTTCCTTGCTGGGTAGAGTAATCTTGGTTGTAGGTTTTTCTCTTTCATCACTTTAAGTATGTCCTGCCACTCCCTTCTGGCCTGCAGAGTTTCTGCTGAAAAATCAGCTGATAACGTTATGGGGATTCCATTGTATGTTATTTTTTGTTTTTCCCTCGCTGCTTTTAATACTTTTCCTTTGAATTTAATTTTTGTTAGTTTGATTAATATGTGCCTTGGTGTGTTTTTCCTAGGGTTTATCCTGTATGGGACTCTGTGCTTCCTGGACTTGGGTGACTATTTCCTTTCCCATGTTAAGGAGTGTATATACACATTCTTTTTCCTACTCTTTTCTATTATGGTTTATCACAGGACATTGTTACTGCTGTACATTGAATATAGTTCCCTGTGCTGTATAGTAAGACCTGTTGTTTATCCATTCTATGTATTATAGTCTGCATCTACTAATCCCAAACTCCCAGTCCAGCCCTTCCCCATCCCCTCTCCCCCTTGGCAACCACAGGTCTGTTCTCTATGTCTGCGAGTCTGTTTCTGGTTTGTAGGTAAGTACATCTGTGTCCTGTTTTAGATTCAACATATGAGTGACATCATTGGGTATTTGTCTTTCTCTTTCAGACTTACTTCACTTAGTATGAGAATCTCTAGGTCCATCCATGTTGCTGCAAATGGCATTATTTCATTCTTTTTTATGGTCAAGTAGTATTCTATTGTATATGTGTACCACATCTTTATCTGCTCATCTGTCAATGGAAGATGCAGTAATAGTACAGAGACCTCTCGTGTGCTTTTTCCCCAGCTTCCCCCAGCGGTAACATCTTATGTAACTGCAGTGTGGTGTCAAAACCAGGAGACTGGCTTTGGTACAATACAAAGGCCTTATTCAGATTTCGCCATTTTCTCATGCACACATTTGTGTGTGTGTGTGTGTGTGTGTGTGTGTATTTACATGTGTGTGGAGTCCTGTGCCATTTTACCATGTGAGTAGGTTCTTGCACCTGCCAACAAAATCAGGTCACACTGCTGTTTTTTGTTTGTTTTTAATTTTTATTTATTTGGTTGCATTGGGTCTTCGTTGCTGCGTGTAGGCTTTCTCTAGTTGCGGTGAGTGGGGTCTCCTCTTTGTTGTGGTTCGTGGGCTTTTCATTGCATTGGCTTCTCTTCTTGCGGAGCTTGGGCTTTAGGCATGCGGGCTTCAGTAGTTGTGGCTCGTGGGCTCTAGAGCGCAGGCTCAGTAGTTGTGGTGCATGGGCTTAGTTGCTCCATGGCATGTGGGATCTTCCCAGACCAGGGCTCGAACCCATGTCCCCTGCATTGGCAGGTGGATTCTTTTTTGTGTGTGTGTGTGGTACGCGGGCCTCTCACCGCTGTGGCCTTTCCCGTTGTGGAGCACAGGCTCCAGATGCACAGGCTCAGCGGCCATGGCTCATGGGCCCAGCCACTCCATGGCACGTGGGATCTTCCCGGACCAGGGCACGAACCCGTGTCCCCTGCATCGGCAGGCGGACTCTCAACCACTGCGCCACCAGGGAAGCCCCAGCAGGTGGATTCTTAACCACTGTGCAACCAGGGGAGTCCCCACACTGCTGTTTGTCACTACATAGATCCCTCTTTTAAAAAAAAAAATTATTTATTTATCTATTTCGGCTGAGCCAGGTCTTCATTGAGGCATGTGGGATCTTCGTTGCAGCATGTGTACTCTTAGTTGTGGCATGCGGACTTCTTCACCGTGGCATGTGAACTCTTAGTTGCAGCATGCATGCGGGATCTAGTTCTCCGACCAGGGATCAAACCCGGGCCCCCTGCATTGGGAGCCTGATGTCTTACCCACTGGACCACCAGGGAAGTCCCTATAGATACGTTGGTTTTTTTTTTTGGAGATGTTGGGGGTAGGAGTTTATTAATTAATTTATTTATTTTTGCTGTGTTGCGTCTTCGTTTCTGTGCGAGGGCTTTCTCTAGTTGTGGCAAGCGGGGGCCACTCTTCATCGCGGTGAGCGGGCCTCTCACTGTTGCGGCCTCTCGTTGCGGAGCACAGGCTCCAGACGCACAGGCTCAGTAGTTGTGGCTCACGGGCCTAGTTGCTCCGCGGCATGTGGGATCCTCCCAGACCAGGGCTCAAACCCGTGTCCCCTGCATTAACAGGCAGATTCTCAACCACTGTGCCATCAGGGAAGCCCTATAGATCCCTCTTGAAGCCATTGTTTTAAGGATGCTTGCAATCCCTGATGCGTCCAATATGTTGTTACTTTAACGTTAACTCTCCATGTGGGTTCGTTATGATTGTGTATTTTCTAATTGTTGGTTTAATAGTTTTATGTAAGTTCATTAGATCAAGCTATGAGAAAACCTGAAAAACAACTGTGTAAACTAATTTTTAACTGCTGGAACTTCCTCTTACTCAGAGAGTTGTGCCTAAATCTCCTTTTTTTTTTTTTTTTGCGGTACGCGGGCTTCTCACTGTTGTGGCCTCTCCCGTTGCAGAGCACAGGCTCCAGATGCACATGCTCAGCGGCCATGGCTCACGGGCCCAGCCGCTCCACGGCATGTGGGATCTTCCCGGACCAGGGCACGAACCCATGTCCCCTGCATTGGCAGGCAGACTCTCAACCACTGTGCCACGAGGGAAGCCCTAAATCTCCCATTTTGACTGTGAATTTTGCAGTTTCTCCTTTAATTTAATTTAATTTAATTCCTTTAATTCTTTTTTTCCTTACAGTATTTTGAGGCCAAGTTATTAGGTGCATACAGGTTTAGAAATTTTATAGAGCTCCCCAGACCCTTATCTGCAATTCCAAAATCCACAAGTCTTTGAATGTGTAATTTTGGCAACTCATTTTGCAGTAATGTAAGATCATTTCTGCATTAATTTTTGGGAAAATCTGACCTCAACTTTTGTACAGCACTTTGTAGTATTATTTATCCCACTTAGGATGACTCTTTCTACATTTCACTGTAGAATTATTAATATGTTTTGTGTGGGCTGAAGGCTCTGAGCACTGGGCATCCTTGCAGGGCCTCCCCCTGGTGAGTTCTCACACGCTTCCAGAAGGATGACGGACTTCCCAAGTTTCCTGCCGGTGCTTGTGCCACATCTGGGCTCCTCCTGGAGGCTCTTCCGCCCCATAGGGCCTTCCCCAGCACGAGCCCGGCTGTGATCACAGACGCAGAGTCTCTGGTTCTGGGCGAGTGTGAGCAAGTGTGAGAGGTGCCTGGGTCCTGAGTAAGTGTGTGTGAAGCGAGGAGGGTGAATGCATTGCCAGAGACTCCATCACATTTGTGGCTCTCCTGAGGCAGATTACAGGAAGTCAGTTTTGGATCCCTGTTTAATTCTGAATTCTCCTTCAAACACTCACTCCAACTGAGGAACGTCTGTGGAAATGTTTACTTCTGGGAATGTTCCAGAAAAAAACTTTTGAGTTAGGTTTAGGGTGGGGCCGGCAAACTCTGGCCTGCCGGCCAAATCCAACCCCATGTAAATAAAGGGTTACTGGGAGGGAAAAAGGGGGGTATTGGAACACGGACACATTCCTTCCTTTATTGCCTGAGGTGCTGTCATAGAAAACCCACGGACCTCAAAACCAAAAACATTTGCCAACTGGCTTTAGGCAGAAAAAGTTTGCATTAGTTTTCTCCTGATTCATACTTTTCAAAGACTTTCCCCAGAGATACAATTTGTCTTGAATAAAAGTCATTTGCCTCACATTTCTCTCCTGACCCCAACTGACTTTACTGAGAGCAAAGGACCAGGATCTATCGCTTCTGAATCTTACCATTTTTATGCCCTCAAATGTGTTTTCTCCAAAAATATCCTGTTTAGAAGTTGACTCCTTGGTTGTAAGCTGAGTCCTCCAGTCTACAATAAAATGGACAAAAAAATTACTAAAGTCTTAGAAAAAGAGAGTGACACTGAACAATAGAAAGAAAAAAAACAACTAAAAATGGACAAAGGGGCTTCCCTGGTGGCGCAGTGGTTGAGAGTCTGCCTGCCGATGCAGGGGACACGGGTTCGTGCCCTGGTCCGGGAAGATCCCACATGTTGTGGAGCGGTTAGGTCCCTGAGCTATGGCTGCTGAGCCTGCGCATCCGGAGCCTGTGCTCCGCAACGGGAGAGGCCACAACAGTGAGAGGCCTGCGTACCGCAAAAAAAAAAAAAAAAAAGGACAAAGGATTTTAATACACATTTCTCCAAATAAGACATATAAATGGCCAATAAGCAGATGAAAAGATGTTCAACATCACTACTCAATAGGGAAATGTAAATCAAAACGACAATGAGATACCACTTCACACATAGTAGGATCAAGAAGACTCATACAGGGACTTTCCTGGTGGCTCAGTGGTTAGGAATCTGCCTGCCAATGCAGGGGACACAGGTTTGATCCCTGGTCCAGGAAGATCCCACATGCCGCGGAGCAACTAAGCCTGTGTGCCAAAACTACTGAGCCTGTGCTCTAGAGCCCACGAGCCGCAATTACTGAAGCCCATGCGCCTAGAGCCTGTGCTCAGCAACAACAGAAGCCACCTCAATAAGAAGCCCGAACACCGCAACAAAGAGTAGCCCCCGCTCGCTGCAACCAGAGAAAGCCCACATGCAGCAACAAAGACCCAATGCAGCCAAAACTAAATAAATTAATTAATTTATTAAAAAAAAAAAAGAAGACTCATACAGGGGACTTCCCTGGTGATCCAGTGGTTAAGACTCCATGCTTCCACTGCAGGGGGGGCGGATTTGATTCCATGCTGCACAGCATGGCCGAAAACAAAAACTCATACAAAAGAGTGTTGGCGAAGATGTGGAGAAAGTGGACCTCATGCACTGCTGGTGGGAATGTTAAACTGTGCAGCCACTGTGGAAAAGTTTGGCAGTTCCCCAAGAAGTTAAACATGGAGTTACAAGAGAAATGAAAACAGATGTCCACACAAAAACTTGTACCCAAATGTTCACAGCAGCATGATTCACAACAGCCAAAACGTAGAAACAACCCAAATGTCCATCAATTGATGAAGAGATAAACACTATGTGTGCATCCATACAATGGAATATTACTCAGCCATGAAAAGGAGAGAAGCACTGACACTCACTACAACATGGATGGACCTTGAGAACACGATGCTCGGTGAGAGAAGCCAGACACAAAAGGACACACAGAATGTGATTCCATTGATGCAAAACATCCAGAACAGACTTCCCTAGTGGCGCAGGGGTTAAGATTCTGCCTGCCAACTCAGGGGACACGGGTTCAATCCCTGGTCCGGGAAGATCCCACATGCCACGGAGCAACTAAGCCCATGCGCCACAACTACTGAGCCCACATGCCACAACTACTGAGGCTGTGTGCTCCAACTACCGAAGCATGTGCGCCTAGAGCCTGTGCGCCACAACAAAAGAATCCACTGCAATGAGCAGCCCGTGCACCACAACGAAGAGTAGCCCCTGCTCGCCACAACTAGGGAAAGCCCATGCACAGCAACGAAGACCCAATGCAACCAAAAATAATAATAATAAAATAAAATAAAAATAATTTTAAAAAATTAAAAAAAAAAAACCCATCCAGAACAGGCAAATATATAGAGAGTGCACCTGTGGTTGTCAGGGGCTGGGGAAGGAGGGTGGGGACTGACTACTAATGGGCAGGGGGTCTTGTTTTGGGAGTGATGAGAATGTTCTGGAACTAGATAGTGGTGATGGCTGCACAACCCTGTGAATATACTATAAACAAGTGAATTGGACCGTTTAAAATGGTGACTTTTATGGTATGTGAATTATATCTCAATTTTAAAATGCTAGAAAGAAAGAAAGAAATGGCTGGACAAAGGTGAGTAAAACCAGGCAAACCCCATAGAGATATCTTAAAACATGGGCCCCAAAATGTGAAGGGAAATGTGGGGAAGCAGCATCCACCACTGGGTAGAGAACAGGGCTGGTGTTGACCTCCGAGGGGTCTGCTGATGTTGGCAACAAAGGGTAGAAATAACAAATACTTTTTTTTTTTTTTTAGTTTTTTTAATTTAGTTTTTTCTCCAGGTGCCCTGGACAATTTTTCCATCCAGAGTCCCTGACTCTTCTTGGTCCCACTGGGAGATCCTGGGAGGTCTGTGGGGCTTCCTGATCGCACAGGAAGATGCGGGATGGATGGTGTAGGAGGACGCAGCCCCGAACTACAAATCCTTCCCTCAGACTGGAGCCGATACTGCCGTCTCCAGGGCTCCAAGGATTGGCAAATCTGACCCTAGACCTGCCAACGGGGACCCAGACTTCTGTGGACGCAGGTGATGGTTTTCACGGGACCAAATCCCCCAGCCGCCCTCACCCTGCACGCCAAAGGGGATCAGGAAACAGGAGGTCGAGTCACTGCTGGGGAAACGTGGCCGCCTGGGGAGGGCTCTTCACTGAGGGCGGGTCCCGGTGCTGTTGCCACGGCTCCCGAATCCGGGGAACACTCCAGCAAGAGCATAAGCCAAATAAACACACCTTGCCTTAAGGTGTGAATCTGCCTGTTCTCACCCAGGTGAGCTTGCCCCTGGACACGCGCACATGTCTGGCGACCTCTGGGATTGTTACGACTGGGGGGCTCCCGGCATCGAGGGGGCGGGGCCAGGGATGCCACTCCAAACCCCACAGCGCCCAGGACGGCCCCCATGTCAGCAGTGCCGGGGAGCCCTGGCCCAGGGAACGTGGAGGAGTGGACAGTGTTCCCAAGCAAGGCCAGGTCTCCAGCATCATTTCTCTGTGGACATTCCTTTGGGAAGGATTCGGCAACACCCACCCCTCGGGGTGGAGTCCACGGCCACATCCTCAAACACTCCGGAGTCCTACGCCACCCCACACGCCTACGGGGCTGGCTGAGGAGGGGAACCAGCACACGCAGCGCTGTTCTGAGCCCGCCCTCCAACCTGGCCGGCACTGTGGGCGCCTGGCGGTGATCACCTACCAGCTAGAGGTTGCAGAATCTCTCTGATGCAGGTCTGGAGGCTGAATGTGGCTCTCTGCTGTCAGACGGGCTCGTCCTACCTCACCCAGACCTGTCCCGGGTCCACAGAGGCCCAGGCCCACTGAGGGCACGGAGGGAACATCCAGTGAACAAGTCAACATCTCCCCACGGGGACCACGAGTTCTTGGGACGTTGGGGCCTCACAGCTCCTTCTGTGTCCCCACAGGACCTCAGGACATGCAGCAACTAGTCGGCTAAAAAGAGGTGTGAGAGAGACCCGTGTGTCAGGGCAGCCCCTCCAGCCCCTAAGAGGCCCAGGGACTTGAGGGAAACCAGAGCCCGGCCTTGGCTGGCTGCTGACTCCAGGCTGGGAAGGAGAGGTGTCCACCCTTGAGAAAATGGAAAGTCCTGGGACTTCCCTGGAGGTCCAGTGGTTAAGACTGCGCCTTCCAGTGCAGGGGGTGTGGGTTCGATACCTGGTTGGGGAGCTAAGATCCCACATGCCTCGCAGCCAAAAGACCAAAACATAAAAACAGAAGCAATAGTGTAACAAGTTCAATAAAGACTTTAAAAGTGGTCCACGTGAAAAGAATCTTAAAAAAAAAAAGAAAAGGGAAAGTCCTTCTGAAGGAGGAGGGATTTTCCATTCATTCACTTACAACCAAATCATCAGAAGCCCAGCAAACGTCCCATCTTCTACTGAGTCCCCCTCATGGAGAGGACAAGATCCTGAGCAGGCAGGGCTGGAGGGAGTTGGGGAGACAGAGGCCAGGTGACCCCACGCATCCCCAAGTCCTCCAGGCCACCACACTCCTACCCCCAGAGACCTGTGGCCGCATCACACCCAGGGCCCACCCGCACAGCCCACGGAAGGGGTGACAATATCCCCGGTGTGCACGGGAGGAGACCAGCTCAGAGAGATTGGCTGTTTAAGGGGGCAAATGAACTTTTGAGTGGGGTTCTGGAGTTGCACCCTCAGAAAATGCCCTGCCCAACTCAGACATCAGCCAGCTGGGCGCCTGGGCCTCCATCTGGCCAGCCTCTGGCAGGACCATGCAGCATCCCCACTGAGGGAAGGTGCCCACACCAAGACCAGGGATTCACCTCACTTGGGGTGCCAGTCAGCAGCTGCCGTCTGGTGAGAACATCCGTACCACTGTTGCTGGGCTCAGCAGCAGCAATGCCAGAATGTTCCCCTTCATGGCCCTGTGGCCTCTCAGGGAATGGTTTCTGGGTCCTGTCTGAGCCATCAGTCACTAATGCCAGCCCCGAACAGGTCCCCATCCCAGAGGAAGAGGCTTAACATGAAAATCACCCCAAGTTTAAGATAGGGAACAGTCTTATTAATAATAAAAGACGCCACCCCTGAGCAATGATGACACACCAGATGGGCTGGGAACTCGGCACAGGTGAGTTCAGTAAATTTCATAATTCAGTGCCTGCTCAGGCTGCCATAACAGAATCCACAGACTGGGCACTAATCCCATCATGGGACCCCACCCTCATGACTAATGACCTCCCAAAGGCCCCATCTCCCAACACCATCCCACAGAAGGGAGGGAGTAGGAGTCAGCATGAACTTGGGGGGACACATTCAGTCTACAGCAGATACTAAGCGTGGATATAAAAGGATGATAAAAGCAACAGAGTTCAAAGTGACCAAATACCGCACTGAAGTGTCAGAGAGTATAATGAACTTTATCAGGACCATGCAAGGGAACTATGCAGTGGTGCAAACAGGTGAGACTCCATATGGACATGGAAATTTGGCCATGTGGGAGAACAAAGGGAAGAGAGGGGGTGAACGTTCCCAGAACTGAAAGAACTCTGGACAGAGTGCTCCCTTGGGCCCCCCTCCTGGCTGCCACTGCACAGCCTCTTCTGTCTTAGGTCCTAAGTCTCTCTTTGCAATCAGGACAATGACTGGTACTGCTGGTGAGCAGGACAGTTTGTCCATTCCCAAAGGCTCTTCCGCCTATTTCTGCTACCCACACTCCCCCAAGTCATCCTCTCCCCATTGCCATCACCAACTTCCTCTCCGGTCTCTGTCACATCCCCCTCCCCTGTTCACTCCCCTTCTCCCTCTGGTGCTACCTAGCACCCTCGGAGCTGCATCATTCAGGGTCCCAAAGTCCCCAACAAGGACACTCCCAGTGCTCTGTCCTCCACATCCTGGACTCCTCACCGCCTAACCCGCCCCCCAACTCCCATGGCCTCTGCTCCTGCCTTGTCATCACCCGCCAGGGTCCCCCCTCTGCTGCAGGTCAAGTTGTGTCCTCCAAAAAGATATGTTCAAAGCCCAACCCCTGGCACCTGAGAAGTGGGCTTTATTTGGAAACAAGTCATGGCAGATTTCATTAGTTGAGATGAAGTCATACTGGAGTAGGGTGGGCCTTTATCTAATGACTGGTGACCTTATAAGAGGGAAACCCGACACAGACACACAAGGAAACGGCCATATGAAGGGACTTCCCAGGTGGTCCAATGGATAAGACTCTGCGCTCCCAATGCAGGGGGCCCGGCTTTGATCCCTGGTCAGGAACTAGATCCCACATGCCACAACTAAGACCTGGTGCAGCCTAAATAAAAAAATAAATATTAAAAAAAAAAGGCCACATGAAGATGCTGGCAGAGACTGGCGTGATGGTCTACAAGCCAAGGAGCACCAAGGGATTGCCAGCCACCAGAAGCTGGAGGAGACAGGAAGCATCCTCTTTCAGAGCCTTCAGACACCTGCCAACACCTTAATAAGCTCCCCGTTTGATGCCATCTGAGTTGGTGGTCCTTTGTTATGGCAGCCCCAGCCCAGGGGCCCTTCCCCTCAGCGCTCACCCACGCTCAGATCATTTTGATCTCAAACCAAAACTTTCAGCTGACTCCCTCTTCCCTCCTGCTATGTCTCTCTTCCGGCACCCACAGGCCACCTGAAAGGCCCTGGCGCCAGCCAAGCTCTCCCAGATGTGATCTGTACCCACCCGTGCAACTGAGACACAGCACTTCCACCTGCAACCTCAACACCCCCACGATCCATGAAAGAAAGGATTGATAGGGACTTCTCTTGTGGCGTGGTGGTTAAGACTCCACGCTCCCAATGCAGGGGTTCAATCCCTGGTCAGGGAACTAGATCCCACATGCATGTCGCAACTAAGAGCTCACATGCCACAACTAAGGAGCTGGCAAGCCGCAACTAAGGAGCCCACGTGCCACAACTAAGACCCAGTGCAACAAAATAAATACATAAACATTTTTTTAAAAAAAGTTTGACAAGCTGGACTTCCTGCCCTGTGACAGGCACTGCTAAGAGAATGAGAAGACAAGCCACAGACTGGCAGAAAAAAAATCTGCAAAACACACATCTGGGGCTTCCCTGGTGGCACAGTGGTTGGGAGTCCGCCTGCCAGTGCGGGGGACATGGGTTCGTGCCCTGGCCCGGGAAGATCCCACATGCCGTGGAGCAGCTGGGCCCGTGAGCCATGGCTGCTGGGCCTGAGCGTCCGGAGCCTGTGCTCTGCAAGGGGTAAGGCCACAGCAGTGAGAGGCCCGCGTACCGCAAAAAAAAAAAAAAAAAAAAAAAAAAAACCACACATCTGATACAGGACTTGTGTTGAAAATATACAAAGCATGCTTCAAATTCAACAATAAGGAAACAAATGACCCAATCTAAAAATGGGCAGAAGACCTAAACAGACATCTCAGCAAAGAAGATACCAATGAGCATATGAAAAGATGCTCTACATCCTGTGTCATCAGGGAAATGCAAATTAAAATGAGAAACCACTACACATCTATAAGCATGGCCAAAATCCAGAACACTGACACCACTAAGTGCTGTCAAGGATGTGGAGCTACAGGAACTCTCATCCATTGCTGGTGGGAATGCAAAGTGGTCCAGCCACTCTGGAAGGTTGGCGATTTCACAGGTTGGTGGTTTCTTACAAAACTAAACATACTCTCACCATATGATCCAGCAATAGCACTCCCTGGTATTTATCCAAAGGAGTTGAAAACTTATATCCACACAAAAATTTGCACATGGATGTTTACAGCAGCCTTATTTGTAACTGACCAAAACTGGGAGCAACCAAGATATCCTTCAGTAGGTAAATGGATAAAGTATGGTACATTCAGACAGGGGAATGTTATTCAGTGATAAAGAGAAATGAGCCAACAAGCCACAAAAAGACACAGAGAAACCTCAAGTGCATATTACTAAGTTAAAGAAGCCAATCTCAAAAGGCTACACACTATGATTCCAACTCTAGGACATTCTGAAAAAGGCAAAACTATGGAGACAATAAAAAGATAAGTGGCTGGACTTCCCTGGTGGCACAGTGGTTAAGAATCCACCTGCCAGTGCAGGGGACATGGGTTCAAGCCCTGGTCCAGGAAGATTCCACATGCCGCGGAGCAACTAAGCCCATGTGCCACAACTACGGAGCCTTGCTCTAGAACCTGTGAGCCACAACTACTGAGCCCACGTGCCACAACTACTGAAGCCCGCATGACTAGAGCCCGTGCTCAGCAACAAGAGAAGCCACCTCAATGAGAAGCCTGCACACTGCAATGAAGAGTAGCCCCCGCTCGCCACAACTAGAGAAAGCCCATGCGCAGCATCGAAGACCCAATGCAGCCAAAAATTAAAAAAAAAAAACTTAAAAAAGAAAATCAGTGGTTGCCAGGGGTTGGGGGAGGGAGGGATGAAGAGGTGGAGCACAGGGGATTTTTAGGGCAGTGACCCTATTCTGTATAATACAATAATGATGGACACATGCCATTATACATGTGTCGAAAACCACTGAACTGTACAAAGCCAAGGGTGAAGCCTAATGTCAGCTAAGAACTTTAGTTAATAATAATGTATCTGGATAAACAAGGTCCTACTGTATAGCACAGGCAACTATAGTCAATATCCTGTGATAAAACATAATGGAAAAGAATATTAAAAGAAAGAATGTCTATACGTGTATAACTGAGCCACTTTACTGTACAGCAGAGACTGGCACAACATTGTAAATCAACTATACTTCAATAAAAAAATGTTAAAAATAATAATGAATCAATATCAGCTCATCAATTGTAACAAATGTACTACATGAATGCAAGGCAGGGAAACTCTGTGTGTGTGTGTGTGTGTGTGTGTGTGTGTGTGTGTTTGTGTGTGTGTGTGTGTGTGTGTGGTGGGCAAAGGGTAGGTGGGAACTTTCTGTACCCTCTGCTCAAATTTTCTACAAACCTAAAACTGCTCTAAAAGATAAGGTTTATTAATTTAAAAAAATTTAAACAATTAAGATTATATATATATATATATATATATATATATATATATATCACAAAAAAAGAAAACTACAGGCCAGTATCATTGATGAAAAATAGATGTAAGAATCCTCAACAAAATACTAGCAAACCAACTCCAACAATACATCAAAAGGATCATACACCATGATCAAGTAGGATTTATCCCAGGGATGCAAAGATTCTTCAATATCCACAAATCAATCAATGTGATATACCACATTAACAAACTGAAGAATAAAAACCATATGATCACCTCAAGAGGTGTAGAAAAAGCTCTTCATAAAATTCAACATCCATTTATGATAAAAACTCTCAAAAAAGTGGGCATAGAGGGACTATATCTCAATATAATCAAGGCCATATATGACAAACCCATAGCTAACATCATACTCAACGGTGAAAAGCTGAAAGCATTTCCTCTAAATCAGGAACAAGACAAGGATGCCCACTCTCACCACTTTTATTCGACATAGTTTTGGAATTCCTAGCCACAGCAATCAGAGAAGACAAAGTAATAAAAGTAGTGCAAATTAGAAAAGAAGAAGTAGAAGTAAAACTGTCACTGTTTTGCAGACGACATGATACTATATGTACAAAATCCGAAAGATGCCAGAGAATTACTAGAACTCATTAATGAATTAGGTAAAGTTGTGGGATACAAAATTGATATACAGAAATTGCATTTCTATACACTAACAATGAAATAGCAGAAAGAGAAATTAAGGAAACAACCCCATTTACCACTGCATCGAAAAGAATAAAATACCTAGGAATAAACCTACCTAAGGGAGCAAAAGACTTGTACTCTGAAAACTATAAGATACTGATGAAAGAAATCAAAGAGGACAGAAACAGATGGAGAGATGTACCATGTTCTTGGATTGGAAGAATCAATATTGTTAAAATGACCATACTACCCAAGGCAATCTATAGATTCAATGCAATCCCTATCAAATTACCAATGGCATTTTTCACAGAACTAGAACAAAAATTAAAAAATTTGTATGGAAACACAAAAGATCCCAAAAAGCCAAAGCAATCTTGAGAAAGAAAAACAGAGCTGGAGGAATCAGGTTCCCTGACTTCAGACCATACTACAAAGCTACAGTCATCAAAACAGTATGGTAGGGCTTCCCTGGTGGCGCCGTGGTTGAGAGTCCGCCTGCTGATGCAGGGGACACGGGTTTGTGCCCGGTCTGGGTAGATCCCACATGCTGCGGCGTGGCTGGGCCTGTGAGCCATGGCTGCTGAGCCTGTGCGTCCAGAGCCTGTGCTCCGCAACAGGAGAGGCCACAACAGTGAGAGGCCTGCGTACTGCAAAAAACAAACAAACAAAAAACAAACAAAAAAACAGTATGGTAAGGGCACAAAGACAGAAACATTAAATCAATGGAACAGGATAGAAAGCCCAGAAATAAACCCATGCACTTATGGTCAATTAATCTACGACAAAGGAGGCAAGAATATACAATGGAGAAAAGACAGTCTCTTCAACAAGTGGTGCTGGGAAAACTGGACATCTACACATAAAAGAATCGAATTAGAACATTCTCTAACACCATGTACAAAATAAACTCAAAATGGATTAAAGACCTAAATGTAAGACCGGATACTATAAAACTCCTAGAAGACAACAGGCAGAACACTCTTTGACATAAATCGCAACAATATTTTTTTGGATCTCTGTCCTAGAGTGATAGAAATAAAAATAAACAAATGGGACCTAATTAAACTCACAAGCTTTTGCTCAGCAAAGGAAATCATGAACAAAATGAAAAGACAACCTACAGAATAGGAGAAAATATTTGCAAATGATGTGACCCAGAAGGGATTAATTTCCAAAATATCCAAATGGCTCATACAGCTCTATATATAAAAAAAATAAAAATAAAACAATGGGCAGAAGATCTAAATAGACATTTCTCCAAAGAAGATGTACAGATGGCCAAAAAGCGCATGAAAATATGCTCAACATCACTAATTGTTAGAGAAATGCAAATCAAAACTACAATGAGATATCACTTCACACCAGTCAGAATGGCCATCATCAAAAAGTCTACCAATAATAAGTGCTAGAGAGGGTGTGGAGAAAAGGGAACCCTCCTATGTTGTTGGTAGGAATATAAATTGGTGCAGCCACTATGTAAAACAGTATGGAGGGTCCTTTAAAAAGTAAAAATAGAGTTACCATATGATCCAGTAATCCTGCTCCTGGGTATATATCCAGACAAAACCATAATTTGAAAAGATACACATACCCCAATGTTCATAGCAGCACTATTTACAATAGCCAAGACATGGAAGCAACCTAAGTGTCCCTCTACACATGAATGGATAAAGAAGATGCAGTACATATAGGCAATGGAATACTACTCAGCCATAAAAATGAATGAAATATTGGCATTTGCAGCAACATGGATGGACCTAGAGATTATCATGCTAACTGAAGGAAGTCAGACAGAGAAAGACAAATATATGATATTGCTTATATGTGGAATCTAAAAAAAAAAAAGAGATACAAATGAACTTACTTACAAAACAGAAACAGACTCACAGACATAGAAAACAAACTTATGGTTACCAAAGGAGAAAGTGGGGAGGGATAAATTAGGAGTTTGTGATTAAAATATATATACTACTGTATATAAAATAGATAACCAATAAGGTCCTACTGTAGAGCACAGGGAACTATACTCAATATCTTGTAATAATCTATAATGGAAAATAATCTTTAAAAGAATAGATATATATGTATACGTATAACTGAGTCACTTTGCCGTATACCTCAAACTACACATTGTAAATCAACTATATTTCAACAAAAATTTTAAAAAATTATATTATACATACTGCTTTGTAACATTTTCATTTAATAATATATATTGAACACTTTCCTCTGTCATCAGATAATTTAAATACAATTTTAATGACTGCTTCATAGTCTTTCAAAGATAGCTATGTGGGGCTTCCCTGGTGGCGCAGTGGTTGAGAGTCCGCCTGCCGATGCAGGGGACACAGGTTCGTGTCCCGGTCTGGAAAGATCCCACATGCTGCGAAGAGGCTAGGCCCATGAGCCATGGACGCTGAGCCTGTGCGTCCGGAGCCTGTTGCTCCGCAACGGGAGAGGCCACAACAGTGAGAGGCCCGCGTACCGCAAAAAAAAAAAAAAAAAGATAGCTATGTGAAATACAATAAATACCATTTACATTTATGTAAACTTTCCAAAGCCAGAGAAGAATTCCACACACTGCTCAAGGATGCTCACTCAGGTAGTAAAAGTGTAACAACATAAACACAAAGACTCACAGACGCTAAACCCTGCTTACCTCTGGGGAGAGTGGAAGGGGCTTCAAAGGGAGCTTCAAATACATGTTTTATATTTTTATGCAGCCAAAATGCCACACTGTTCAATTTTATTAAACCTGGGTGGCAAATATGCGAGGGATTTGTTTTATTGGTCTCTGAACTTTCCTTTGTTTGAACTATTTCACACTCAACAAGAAATAAAATGCAGATGGAAGGAAATGGTTTAAATGCCCGAACACAAGATTCAAGAATTGGCTTTTGAAAGTAATTTGCGATGAAATTGAATAGTAATGAGGATGTCCCGTTTGTCAGAAATTGGTCTGCACCCTTTTGCACGTGCGATGGATGATGATAAAAATCTCAGCTGCACTAATACAATACTTGCCAGGTGCCGACACTGCTGGAAATGCTTCTGTGTTAGCCCATCAGGGCCTCCCCAGGCAAAGACCACCAGGCACATGCCTGTGGTTGAACAGAGTGGGTTTATCACTCCCTGCAGCCAGGAAGAACACATAGCATAAGGAATCATGGGGTTGCTCTAAGAGGGTGCTAGGAAAGACTTACAGTGATTTGGCTTAGGTGCGATGATACTGAGGGAATTCCCTGGCGGCCAGTGGTTAGGACTTGGTGCTTTCACTGCTGGGGGCACAGGTTCCATCCCTGGTTGGGGAACTAAGATCCCGCAAGCGGAGGTGGGGACAAAAAAAAAAAAAAAAAAAGAAGGAAACTAGGTTTGGTGATATTGAGGAAGGCTTAAAGAGAGCCAGGCTTGGGCTTCCCTGGTGGCACGGTAGTTAAGAATCCGCCTGCCAATGCAGGGCACACGAGTTCGAGCCCTGGTCCGAGAAGATCCCACATACCATGGAGCAACTAAGCCCGTGCGCCACAACTACTGAGCCTGCGTTCTAGAGCCCGCGAGCCACAACTACTGAGCCTGCATGCCACAATTACTGAAGCCCACGCGCCTAGAGCCCGTGTCCAGCAACAAAGAGAAGCCACGGCAATGAGCAGCCCGCGCGCCACAATGAAGAGTAGCCCACGCTCACCGCAACTAGAGAAAGCCCGCGTGCAACAATGAAAACCCAACGCAGCCAAAACTCAAATAAATAAATGGAGAATCTGAGGCAGTGGGAGGGGGCGCAACTCGCCTACCATGGCAGTGGGACCCCAGACCGGCGCCGGCAGAGGAGTCTGGCGGCGGGGCCATCGGGGGTCCCGGACTCCCGGGGTGAAAACGTCGGGAGCCCCTACCTAGGTCCCCGAGGTCCACCGGCCTTCGGAGCTACCTCCATGGGGCAGGAGACGTGTCAAAACGACCCTACCCGCTGCCCGTAGAGCTCCGCCCTGGCCTGTGACCACCCCAACCCTCGCTGAGCCCCGCTGGCCTCGGAGAACTGCGGCCGCAGCCAGCGGTGGCGGAAGCTACCACCACCACTCCGAGGCCGGAAGAGATGGGACGTTCCGGGAATTCGCGGAACCTCTGAGGTGGGAGGGGCGAGCAGCATCCGCTGATCATGGGCGGAAGCACTGGAGTTCCCGCCCACTGCAACGCGATTGGGCTCTAAGACAGAATCCGTGCATCTAGGGCGTGTTTTGAGGCTGAGACCGCCCCATGGGCGTAGCTGTATCTGTCCCCGCCCTTCTGGGGGCGTACCTAACAGATGCCGCTTCCTCGGGGGTGTGGTTTCTATTTGTCTCCACCTCTGCGTCGTAGTTTTTGTCCCCCTCACCCACCCCGTCCCCCACACCCACCCCGTGCTCGAGGACAATATGCCCATATTCAGGATTTTCTCTTAATTTTTTTAGAAAAATGGGATCGTTTCATACACATTTCTATGCAACTAGTTTAAAAAAAAAACAACTAAATAATACAATGATAATCTGCCCAAACCAAAGCATAGGGTCTCTTTGAAGGATAAGGATTTTTTGTGGCAATCCATTATCAATCAAAAGATCCTCTCAGTCCCAACACCCTGTCCCCCAGCGCTCTCCCCAAAGACTTTCTGTGTGTGCACAAACAAAAATGCGGCTGATTCCTCTAATAAATACTCATTAAACATCTCCTATGTCCCGGACCGGTCTCTGCACTGGACAATATGGTGGTAAATGACCGCAAAAATCCCTTACCCTTCTTAGATTCCAGTGAGGAGGGACAAGAAATAACCATATTGGGAATTCCCTGGCTGTCCAGTGGTTAGGACTCCATGCTTCCACTGCCAGGGGAGCGGGTTCAATCTTTGGTGGGGGAACTAAGATCGCACAAGCCTCTGGGCAAGGCCAAAAAAATAAACAATGGATGCAACTAGAGATTATCATACTAAGTGAAGTAAGTTAGAAAGAGAAAGACAAATACCAAATAATATCACTTATATGTGGAATCTAAAATATGGCATAAGTGAACCCATCTACAAAACAGAAACAGACTCACAGACACAGAGATCAGACTTGTGGTTACCAAGGGGGAGGGGGCTGGGGGGAGAGATGGACTGGGATTTTGGGGTTGATAGATGCAAACTATTACATTTAGAATGGATAAGCAACAAGGTCCTAATGTATAGCACAGGGAACTATATTCAATATCCTGATAAACCATAATGGAAAAGAATTATAAAAAAATAATGTACATATATGTGTACGTATTTGTATA
Organism: Pseudorca crassidens; assembly: GCF_039906515.1. Lineage (NCBI taxonomy): Eukaryota > Metazoa > Chordata > Mammalia > Artiodactyla > Delphinidae > Pseudorca > Pseudorca crassidens. The sequence goes on from NC_090298.1 coordinate 169,944,952, forward strand.
ACTGAGTCACTCTGCTATACAGCAGAGACTGGCACAATATTGTAAATCAACTATACTCCAATTTAAAATAAAGAAATAACCGTGCTTCCCTGGTGGCGCAGTTGTTGAGAGTCCACCTGCCGATGCAGGGGACACAGGTTCGTGCCCCGGTCCGGGAAGATCCCACATGCCGCAGAGCTGCTAGGCCCGTGAGCCATGGCTGCTGAGCCTGCGCGTTCGGAGCCTGTGCTCCACAACAGGAGAGGCCACAACAGCGAGAGGCCCGCGTACCGCAAAAAAAAAAAAAAAAAGAAAGAATTAACCATATTAAGAGCATATATAATAAATATAATATATCCCAGTATGGGGGCACATGTTAAGGGCACAGTACACAGGTAAGGAATAGGGGAGTGTCTGTGAGCACCTGTCCTCTGCTGCCTCTCCCAGGCCCAGCACAGCTGTTTGATTCCCATCACACACAGGGAAGCCTCTGCTCTGCCGACCCCCACCTCACCCACACCCCACCTCCCCAGAGAGCCAGCCCCAACCTTTTCCAGGTTCTAGAAGGAATGCTTCTGGTGCTGGAGGGCTCACCCAGGGTGACTGAACAGGGGTTGGGGCAAGACTGGGGATGTGTTTACGTGATCTAGAAAGTGAAAAGCCAATCCACAGGATAGGAGGAAATAATTGGAAATCATATATGTGATAAGGGAATTGTATCTAGAATGGATTTTTAAACACTCCTACAACTCAAGAATAAAAAGATGTTATCCAATAAAAGTGGGCAAAGGAGCTAAAGAGACATTTCTCCAAGAAAGGTACGCAGGGAGCCAATAAACACATGAAAAGATGCTCAACACCATGAGCCACCAGGAAGTGCAAACCCAAACCACGACGAGGTATCACACCCACTAGGGCAGTTGGAATCAAAAAGTCAAATAACAACGAGTCTTGGTGACACGTGGAGAAATCAGAATCCTCATTCACCGCTAGTGGGAATGTAAAATGGTGTAGCTGCTGTGGAAAAAGGTCTGGCAGTTCCTCAAATGAGTAAACATACAGTTACCACATGACCCAGCAATTCCACTCCCAGGGATCTAGCAAAAGAGTTGAGAACAGCTTCAAACACATACTTGTACACAAATGTTCACAACAGCCAAAAGGTGTTAGCCACCCAAGTGTCCATCAGCAGATGAATGGATAAACATGGGGTCCATCCTTACACAGGAATATTATTCAGCCTTAAAAAGGAAATTCTGACATATGCTACAACATGGATGAACCATGAAAACATTATAAATGAAGCCAATCACAAAAGACCACATATTGTATGATTCTATTTATATGAAATATCCCAAAGAGGGAAATCTCATAAGACAGAAGTAGATTGGTGGTTGCTTAGGGCTGGGGTAGGGGTTGGGGAGATAGGGGGCGACAGGTAAAGGGTACAGGGTTTCTTTTTGAGGTAGTGAAGATATTCTTAAAATGACTGCGACAGGAGTTCCCTGGTGGTGCAGTGGTTAAGAATCCGCCTACCAATGCAGGGGACATGGGTTCGATCCCTGGTCCGGGAAGATCCCACATGCCACGGAGCAACTAAGCCAGTGCGCCACAACTACTGAGCCTGCGAGCCACAACTACTGAGTCCACATGCCACAACTACTGAGCCCGCGCACCTAGAGCTCGTGTTCTGCAACGAGAAGCCACCATAATGAGAAGCCCAAGCTCGCCACAACTAGAGAAGGCCCACACCCAGCAACGAAGACCCAATGCAGCTAAAAATAAATATAAATACATAAATTTATTTTAAAAAATGACTGTGATGATGGTTGTACAACTCTGTGAATAGGAAAAGCCATTAAAGTGTACACTTCAAATGGTGAATGGTATGGTACGTGAGTTATATTTCAATGAAGCTTTTTGAAAAAAAAATACACACTAAGCTGTTTAAATAAAAACAAGATTTGTGGCTACTGGCTATCATACTGGTCAGCACATGCCTCCGTGAAAGAAAAACACCAGAAAAATCAGAGCTTGCAGGACACTGAAAACTGCAAGTATTCACTCTGAGAAATCAGACATGGTAGAAAAAAAAAAAACTGTGGACTAAAATTGACAGAAGAATCAAATCTTCTTAGCAAAAGTGAGCTCTGCAAAACCTGGCCAGGGAATCTTGCCATAGAAGGAAACTTCAAAAAGATGCAAAGCTAGCTTAGGTGAGTAAGGTGAACCCAGCCACACAAGTGAGAGCTGACTCAACCCTTCCACCTCACCATGAACTTGAGAGCTGTGTGCTTTCAAGTACTGGCCAGAATTCGGGCGGGAAGCTCGTTTCACACCCCGGGGAGCCACTCTGAGGACAATGTGGCATTTTCTATTACAATCGAAAATGTATCCATCAGTTGTCTTCTTGGGCTTAAAGAACACGCGTTGGTACATGCAGAGATCTAAAAACTCACAAAAGCAACTGGAAATTTTGATGGCTTTCAAGGAGCTCAACCAAATGACATGAGGACTGGCATGGGAGACCTCTTTTTCACAGTATACCATTTGGTGCCATACGTTGCCCAGTTTTTAACAAGGAGAATTTGTTCACTTAACTACACAAATTGAGGTAGGCTGGGACCTGGGACCCTTTGCTGCAGTGCTTGCACCTGGACAAACATCTCCTGGAGCACCAGAATCTCCGCAACAGAATACAGAGAAACTATAAGGGACTAAAAATAACTGCATCCAAGCATAGTTGTGGCGAATTCTGAACAAGATATAAAATGACCAAAAACCCAGTTGCTACTTCTGAGGTGCTGGGGGAAAAGCAGTGTACTGTGCATGATACCTGCACACAGCACCACCAAGGGCGTGAGGCCACCTACGCCACCCCTCTGGGGGGACCCATGGACCTGCCCCCCCATCCCATTTAAAGGACCAGCTCCCCCACCTCAGGGAGGGAGCAAGGGCCCCCGATCCTTGTTTTCTCTCCTTCACAGCACGAGTCCCAGTAAAGCCCTGCCTGAATTCCTCATCTGGCTTCCTATCAATTTCTATTGATTAAAGAGTCCAAGGAGCCAAGTGGGTAACAAAAGTAAAACACTGAGAAAAAAAATACCACATACAAAGGAGATGTCTGGAACTAATTACATCTTAACATATATACTGGTTCTCTACCAGGGGCAATTTTGCCCCCTGGTGGGACCTTGGCAGTGTCTGGAGACAGTTTTGAACGTCACGACTGATTGGGGAGGGGCTGTCACTGGCATCTGGTGAGTGGAGGCCAGGGATGCTGCTCAACACCCTACAGTGCACAGAACGGCCCCCCAAAAAAGAACTATCTGGTACTGAATGTCAACAGTGTTAAGTTTGAGAAACCCTGGGGTATAAAAACTAAATCCCAAAAATAATGTTGGGAGGGGGGCAAAAAAAAAAAAACGCAGGCGATGACTACACACAGTAGTATTCCGTTAGGGCAGTTTTTAAACACACACACACCCACCCACCCCCACACACCCACCCCCACACACCTACACACACCCACACACACACACACACACACACACACACACACACAATCAAACAAACAGGGCTTTCCTGGTGGCGCAGTGGTTGAGAATCTGCCTGCTAATGCAGGGGACACGGGTTCGAGCCCTGGTCTGGGAGGATACCACATGCCGCGGAGCAACTAAGCCCGTGAGCCACAAAACTACTGAGCTTGTGCGTCTGGAGCCTGTGCTCCGCAACAAGAGAGGCCGCGATAGTGAGAGGCCTGCGCACCGCGATGAAGAGTGGCCCCCGCTTGCCACAACTAAAGAAAGCCCTCGCACAGAAACGAAGAACCAACACAGGAAAAATAAATAAACTGCTACCCCCAACATCTTCTAAAAAACAAACAAACAAAAAGCCTACATACACAGACTAGAAAGTGATATGTCAAATTACAGATGGCTACCTCTGGGGAGGGAGGGGGACAAATATCTGTACTGTTTTACCAGTGTGTGCAGCAAATATGGCTAAATGTTAAAATTGGTATATTACTTCTGTACATTTCTTTGAATTATTTCATTAAAAAGCAAATATGGAACTGGTGTTTCGTTGAGATTAAGGAATTACTTTGGATCTGGAAGAAAATCATTTCTCTGTGAAAACTCACCAATAATAGAATAATAACGATATCATGGTAGTTAATGAATGTCTACTCCACATCATGCATCACTCACTCTAGACAGGGTATCTCCGTATCTGCATTATTAAGCATTGGGGGATAATTCTTAGTTTTAAGTGCAGCCCCATTCAGGGCAGGGTGTTGAGAAGTATCCCTGGCTTCCACCCACTAGATGCCAGTAGTACCCCACCTCCACCCGCCAGGTGGTACAAAAATGTCTCCAGATATTGTCAAGTGTCCCTGGGGGTAAAATTATCCCAGGGTTGAAAAATCACTGCTCTAGACCGTTCATTTGATACTAGAGTCTGTTCTCCCAAGTCCAAGGTCGTTAAGTGCTGTCATTTTGCCGCCTGCATTTCAGGGGTCTAAGACTTTAATATGAGGAAGACGACCACAATGATGAGCTGACACTAAAAATAATCAACACCTTTTTTTTTTTAGGCCAAACCGCTTAGCATGCGGGATCTTAGTTCCCCGACCAGGTACTGAACTCGGGTCCTCGTCGGTGAAAGCTCAGAGTCCTAACCACTGGACCGCCAGGGAATTCAAATAATAGTCCACACTTTACATCCCACACATTACTTGCTAAATGCACGTACCGTTATGTACGTTCGATTTACAGGCTGGAAATAGGCTCTGAGGCTTAGCAACTTGTCTACTACCACCAGAGAGTTGATTAAGGCTTGGGGCCACGACTGGCGGCAAGCTGAGCAGAAGGTCTGACGGGACACGAGATAGTAAAAATCAACTGAGAAAGTACCTGCCCTGTCATTCATCATGCTGGGAGGACGGATAAAGCCAGATGCAAAATTATCGGGAAACGTATCCTCCAAGAACACGCTACAGCTGTAAAGTGACAAAACAACTCCCTTTTGAGCCATTCCCGTCTACCTCGCTGAATACTCTGTCCATTAAAAGCACAGCTTCTGACCGAAGTCCAATCAGAAGGAAGACAACGTCCCTCTCCTGCCAGTCAGGCCTGATTCTCTTAGATACCAAGAATCCGTCTCCATCTCCACCCAGGTGCAGGGCTCAGATAAGAGGTTTCCGGACATACAATCCACAGGCATCTTATCTTCTTGGTTCCCAAGGACACAGGGCCTGGGTCCACTCGCCGTCCAGACCCAACGCTGACCCCTCTGCATGGAGCTCAGTTTTGCTCTGAGCCAATGGAAACCAGGATGCATTTACATCTCACCTACACCCACCCTTCCCCAAAATCCTACAGTGAGTCCGACCCGGGTCCTAAGGCCCAGGGGGTCAGAAGGTCCCACGCTAACCAAAACCTCCGGGGCTCAGTCCAGTCCTACCGACCTTCACCCGGGCGGGACCCGGGAATTCAAGCTTTTAAAGACCCCGCCCCCTACTCTTGCAACTGCGCCCCGCCCTCTGACTCATTCCCACCGCCGCCCGCCACTCCTCCAGCCTCGGCCGACGAGCACACGCGGGGCCAGGACCTGCGGTGGACACAGGAAAAACCTCCCTCTGGAGAAGCAGGCTGGGCCGTGAAGGCAACCGCAGCGCCCGGCGCCCACTCTCCGACCGCCGCTCCCGCTTCCGGCTCCAGGGCTGCTGGGAGCGGAAAAGGGGGCAAGCCTTCGGCTTGGGACTGGTGGAGCCCCGAGGATGGGAGGGCCAACGGCATCCTCCAATCACCGAGCAGAGAAAGGCGATTTTTTTTTTTTTTTTCCCCCGCCCCCCCGCGGGACGCGGTTGGGCCCAATGTCCGGCCTCTCCCCGCTAGGTCATTCCTGAAACCAAAATTAAGTTGTGGGCGCGGTTAAGGAGGGATCCGCCTAGTGGGCGTGGTTATCGCCTAACGAGGCCCGGGGATACTGCTGGGGGCGTGGCCTCCCACTAATCTCTGAGCGCCCAGGTTACTCTGATAAGCAAAGGCCGCTCGCATAAGCAATAAATGCTTATTTCTCCGAACATGTTCCTCATGCTAACACACCCGTATAAAAAGACATTCCCATTGTTGGAATGTTTCTCCCCTGAAAGTCTTTTATTTCTTGGGGAAATGGGGTCATATTTTATTCATTTCTCTACGTGTTGCTTTTGTTACTAATATATGCCTTGTGATATCCTATAGTGGCCACTGGATGGCGACCTAGCTCGTGTTTTCACTTTTGTACCTATATATGTATTTCTATTGGGTGATGGAAAAATGCATGGGGACTCCTAAAAAAAAATGCTCTTTAAGCATCTCTGTATTCCAGACTCTATTGTCTGCACGGGGGAAGACAGCAGTAAACGAACACAAAAATCGTTGCCCTCCTCCTTCTTAGATTCCAGTGGGGAGGGACAAAAATTAACCATATAAAGAGCATATATAATATAATGTATCCCAATGTGGACAGGAGAGTGGCTCTGAGCACCTGCTGCTTCTGCTGCCTCCCCAGGGCCCTGCACAGATGTTTGTTCCAATCGCACACAGAGAAGCCTCTACTCTGCCCTAACCGCCCCCTCTCCCCTTTTAGGGACCCATCCCCAGCCTTTTTCCAGGTTCTAGGCAGGATGCTTCTCGTACAGGGAGGGCTGCCAGGGTGACTGAGGTGAGGCTGGGACAGGCCTGGGGACTCTGCGAGCAGTTCCTGGCTGTGAACTGTCATCTCAGGCGTTTGGAGAAGTTCAGATGTGCAGTGGATGGTGTCCAGGATGGGCTGCAGCTGGTTTATTTGCATTAAATTAACAGGCTCAATTTGGGGAGAATTGAAAATTCGTATAGGTATCCTTTTTTAAGGGCATGTCTGTCGATTCAGAAACGATAACTTCATCATAATATAGTGTACACAAGTCAGTTCAGAGTGAATTATGGAACTGAATGTAAGAGATAAAACACTAAAACATCCGGAAGAAACACAGGAGAAAAATCTTGGGACTTCCGTGGTGGCGCAGTGGTTGGGACTCCACGCTCCCAATGCAGGGCCCAGGTTCCATCCCTAGCCAGGGAACTAGATCCCACATGCATGCCACAACTAAGAGTTCACATGCCACAACTAAGGAGCCCACCTGCCGCAACTAAGGAGCCCATCCGCAACGAAGACCCAGCGCAACCAAATAAATAAATAAATATTAAAAAAAAAATCTTTGTGACCTTGGGTTAGGCAAAGAATTCTCAGCTAGGATACAAAATGTGGCAAATACACACAATGAAAAGATCAAGTTGGTCATTAAACTTTTAAACATTTGCTCATTGAAAGTCACTATGAAGAAAGCAAGCAGGCAAGCCACAACAAGGAGAAGATATTTGTGAAATAGACACAGACAAAGTAATTGTAACCACAATATACAAAGAAAACGTTCGGTGGAGAAAAATAGTGACCACAAGAGGGCGCCCTTTCACTAGCAAAACCTCCTAGTTGGCTGCTTCGAAACAGCCACTGAAGTATTTCAGGATAAAGGAGATGTTACTGAACCAAACTGGGTCTGCTCACCTGCGGGCAGTAAAGCCAGTTTACTGACCCGGGTTGTGGTGAAGGAAAGGGCAGTGTTTATCGCAGGCGCCAAGCCAGAAGTCCAGGAAGCTAGTGCTCAAAAGCCCCAGACTCACTCCCCAATAGTTTTCAGGGAAAGGGTTTTGAAGACGGGGTGAGGGAGGGGGTGGTGTGTGTGCGTGATCAGCTGGTGGTCGTTCTTCTGATTGGTTGGTGGTGAGGTAATCAGGCGTCAACATCATAAACCTGGTTCCAATTGGTCTGGGGTCTACGTGCTTGTGGGCATCATGCAGTTTACTTCATCCACCTAGTGGTTTTTTCAGTATCTCCAAAACAGCTCAAAGGACACGGCTCAGAATATGATCTATAGCCCTTGAGGAGATACGGAAGGTCCTTAACTTTAATGGCTAAATCATTGCTATTTCGTCTTGCTTGGCTGTTTTACTTTCTTTCTGCATTTTCTCCCTTCTCTGATTGAATTTATTCTTCTGAACTCGAGGAAGGCCTAGGAGGCTAAAGGTTTTTTACAGACAAGAGGAAGGTGGAGGACATGGTGGGTGGGTTTGTCCTGCAAAGGCCCCATAGGGTCCTGCTTGGTTACAGGGGCACAGAATGCAATTTACAGAGTTAAGAGGGGAAATATGAATAATTTACATATACGTATGTATATATACACAGAGAGAAGATGAAAAAGAAAAAGGGACAAGATATTAACATTGGGGAAAGTGGATGAATGGTATGTTCAGGAGTTCTTGGTCTGATCTTGCAACTTTTCTGTAAGCTTGAAATTATATCAAAATAAAAAGTTATCCCCAAGTAATGTCCTAGTTTGTACTAGAAAGCATATAGATAGCCAACCAGTGATAAAAGAACATGAGTAATCTATTTTAATTGTCCGCGACCATTTGCTTTCATTCTTTTTCTTGGTTTTATTGCTGTGTTTTCCAAGAATATAACTGGTAAGATCATCCCTTTAAGGAATTTTATAATAGCTTATTTGTGGTTGAAAACAGTGGGTCCCAAATGAAGCTACTTCCCTCAGTCACGTGGAAGCTTTTTCTTTTTGGTTTTTCATGCCGAATTTTATTCTCACATGTATTTCCTTAAATAATAAACTAGACACACAGATTGGGACAGTAACAGGAGAAATTCTCCATCATCACGTGGAATCATCATGTCCAGCACTGCAAATCCAGGGAGAGCACAGGTTCTCACACTGGGATGGCCAGACCAACGGCATCAGCTACCCACTCCCCCCACCCCCGGCCTGGCTAGAAATGCAAATTCTCAAGCTCCCCCCGCCCACCAGTAGGGGTTCTTATTCACACACAAGTTTAAGAACCATTGACTCAAAAATATGAAGGTAAATAACCTAAGAAAAGTAACAAACAGCAGACTCCAAGGAACCCCACCGAGGACACGGCAGGGGATGCTCATTTGTCATTTGAGATCTTTGGGTTCCATTTGCTTCACTTTATTTTGTGTTTATATTTTTTAAATTGAAATCTAGTTGCTTTACAATATATTAGCGTCAGGTGTACAGCATTGTGATTCAGTATTATTACAGATTACACTCTTAAAAGTTATTACCGGGGCTTCCCTGGTGGCGCAGTGGTTGGGAGTCCGCCTGCCGATGCAGGGGGCGCGGGTTCGTGCCCCGGTCCGGGCGGATCCCACATGCCGCGGAGCGGCTGGTCCCGTGGGCCATGGCCGCTGAGCCTGCGCGTCCGGAGCCTGTGCTCCGCAGCGGGAGAGGCCACAGCAGTGAGAGGCCCGTGTGCCGCAAAAAAAAAAAAAAAAAAAAAAAAAGTTATTACCAAAGAATGGATTTATTTCATGTTTAGAAGCAACGTGTCAGTGTACTTCTTTGGTGGAACATTATTTTAAAGTATCCTAGATGCTAGATAATAGAAAGATGGATAAACAGAGGAACTGAAGGGTCAGGGCTCCACCCACCACAACGACCCAGATCCATCTGACTCTGTGATTCTGGCGTCCCATCTCAGAGGATGGGCAGAAATGAGCCTCTAAATCAGGACTGGAGGTGGACAGCCGAGAGGCTGATGAGGGAAAGCTGGCATCTGGCTACCAGGAGATCCCTTCTGAGAAGGAAGAAGTTCCTACCACCGTGAATCCCCTAATGTGAAAGGTTTCCCACTAGGAGGGTGTGAAGCAACTGGGCCCTCAGGCACTGCTGGGAAGGAGGGAACCACTCAAAACGGACAAAAGGGACATTTCTGAGGTGATGGAAAGTTGCTCAAATTGGATTGTGGTGATGGTTGTACAATTGGACAAATTTACTAAAAATCAAGGAACCCTGTGCTTAAACACAGGTCAACTCACATTTTGTACACGTCAATGAAGCTGTAATAAAAAGTTTCCCCAGAAGAGGGCGCCAGAGACCACAAATTCAACTCAGAACATGCCTTGGGTATGAGATCTACGGCCACCTTCCTCTCTTTCCACCTCATAAAGGGAGTGAGCTGGACCCCCAGGAAGGTGTTCTGCAGCCTCTCCACACCGTGGGGGTCTCGCTGGGCTAAAGCCACCACCTTCCTTTAGATGATGCCATTGGAGTGAACAACTGGCCAACTGGGAGTTTGCCCGTAAGCCCTCAGCAGCCTAAAATGCCTGGTTTAACCAACCTTAGTCCCGCTGAGCCTTAAATGTACACCAGGGGGCTGGATGGACAAGTCAGTTAAGCACGTGACACGGAGGGGTGATGTTGGGACATCACCTGGGTCACATCCCTTCACCAAGTCACGGCGGAGGGGTCTTTACAGGGCAAAGTATGAATTGGGATGAATTGACAATATGGGATGTAACAAGGAGGCCAGGGCTTGGCCATCAAAAGACCACCTCAGGGGACTTCCCTGGTGGTCCAGTGGTTAAGACTCTGCGCTCCCAGTGCAGGGGGCCTGGGTTCGATCCCTGATCAGGGAACTAGATCCCTCATGCCGCAAATAAGACCCAGTGCAGCCAAATAAAAAAGAAAGAAAGACAAAAAAGACAACCTCAGTACCACCACCCTGCCCAGCCCTGGTGGGGAAAAGTCAGAGGACGCAGAGCTTCCTGTGGGGGGCCATCTTGGACCCCCACCTGCGACCCAGCCATCTGGGAGAAATAAGCCCCCCCAAAAATGCACTTGGAGGAACACAAGAGTCATCCACCCAGCCACCCTTTCAGCCACGCATGGACAGCACGGACAAGAAAGAATTAAATAGGGACTTCCCTGGTGGTCCAGTGGTTAAGAATCCTCCTTCCAATGCAGGGGACGCGGGTTCGATCCCTGGTCAGGGAACTAAGATCCCACATGCCGTGAGGCAACTAAGCCCGCACGCTGCGACTACTGAGCCTACGCACCACAGCTAAAGAGAAGCCTGTGTGCCACGACAAAGAGCCTGCGAACGGCAACAAAAGATCCCAAGTGCCACAACTAAGACCCGACACAGCCAAAAATAAAATAAATTGCAAAATAAGAATTAAATAAAACCAAAAAAATCACGGGGTGATGAGTAGGATTAGGGGAGCAAGAGAGAGAAAGTGATGGAGCCTTACTGAGAAGAGATTTTAAATTGAGTTCTGGATGGCAGAAGATGATCCCTGTAAAAAGGGAAACAAGAAAGGCTGAAACATGGATAAATGTTCACCAGTGACCCAGCATTGAACCAGTGAAGCCACCTCCAGATTCCTGACCACTAGAACACATGTGAGGTGATGTTTCTTATTTCAAGGCACTCAGCTAGGGGTCACTTTGTTATGCAGCAGTAGCTAACTAATACATCTGGATTTCTTCAGAAGTTCCAGGTGCCAGAGACCAAAAATCCACTTCTGGGATGGACACACCTTCCTCTAAGCTTAGGTCCGTGGGATGGCTCAACCTATCGCTACATGGACAGTTCAAATGTGGGGCTTCCATGGGCTTCCCTGGTGGCGCAGTGGTTGAGAGTCTGCCTGCCGATGCAGGGGACACGGGTTCGTGCCCCGGTCTGGGAAGATCCCACATGCTGCGGAGCGGCTAGGCCCATGAGCCATGGCCGCTGAACCTGCACGTCCGGAGCCTGTGCTCCATAACGGGAGAGGCCACAACAGTGAGAGGCCCGTGTACCTCAAAAAAAAAAAAAAAAGTGGGGCTTCCAGCAATCCCACTCCTGGGCATATATCCTGAGAAAACCATAATTAGAAAAAATACATGCGCCCCAATGTTCATTGCAGCACTATTTACAATAGCCAAAACATGGAAGCAACCTAAACGTCTGTCAACAGAGGAAAGGATAAAGAAGTTGTGGTACATATATTCAGTGGAATATTACTCAGCCATAAAAAAGAATGAACTAGTGCCATTTGCAGCAACATGGGTGGGCCAAGAGATTGTCATACTAAGTGAAGTAAGTCGGACAGAGAAAGACAAGTATCATATGATATCACTCATATTTGGAATCTAATTTTAAAAAATGATACAAATGAACTTATTTACAAAACAGAAACAGTCTTACGGATATTGGAAAAAAACTTAATGGCTACCAAAGGGGAAACGTGGTGAGGGTGAGGGATAAATCAGGAGCTTGGGAATAACATATACACACTACTATATATGAGATAGATAACCAACAAGGACCTACTGTATAGCACAGGGAACTCTACTCAATATTCTGTGATAACCTATATAAGAATCTGAAAAAATGAATATATGTATATGTATAACTGAATCACTTTGCTGTACACCTGAAACTAACACAGTATTGTAAATCAACTCTACTCCAATAAAAAATTTTTTTTTGTTTTTGGCTACACCACGTGGCTTGTGGAATCTTATTCCCCAACCAGGGATCAAACCCAAGCCCTCAGCAGTGAGAGCGTGGACCCCTAACAACTGGACTTCCAGGGCAGTCCCAACTATACTCCAATAAAATTTTTTTTGAAAATGAACCATTTCAGCAAGTCCTGAAATAAAGGAAAATTAATTTCATTTCGTAAAAAAAAAAAAATGCGGGAGCTTAATTTAGATCTGGGCATTAGGGCATAAGGGTTATGCATGTACGTCATGGGTTCAAATCCCAGCTTAGCCACTTAGTAACGGCTCGACCCGGGGCAGGTCAGTTAACCTCTCTGAGCTTCATTTTCCTCCTCTGTAAAAGGGGGATGTCAGGATTCATGGAGGATAGAGTGGGTTGCCATAGTTACTTAATTTTTCTTTTGAACCTTGTAGAGCGTAGAATTGTATCCCCTAAAAACATACATTTAAATCCTAACCCGCGTTAGCTGGGAACGGGACCTTGTTTGGAAAGAGGGTCTTTGCAGATGTAATTAGTTAAGATGAGGTCATACTGGAGTGGGGTGGCCCCCAACCCAGCGACTGGTGTCCTTGTAAGAAAAGGGACATTTGGATACAGGCATACACACGCACACAGACACCATGTGAAGACCCAGGCAGAGCTTACGGTGACGCTTCTGCCAACCAAGGATGCCAAGGATGGGCAGCAACTCCAGAGGCTGGAAGAGGCGGGAAGGATCCTCGCCTGGAGCCTTCAGAGGGAGCAGGGCCCTGCCTGCCAAATCCTTGATTTTGGACTTCCCGTCTCCGTCTCCAGAATGTGAGAGAAGAAATTTCTGTTGTTTTAAGCCACCCAGTTTGTGGTTATTTGTGACAGCGGTGCCAGGAAAGGAACACAAACCTCTTTCCACCAGGTGGCAGAAAGCAAACCTCAATCAATTCTGAGTAATTTGATAAATTCGCTTTTCCTGGGGCCAGGTTAAGTTCAAGGAGATTCACGTGGTGGCTGAGTGGGGACAGCTGGGGGCACTGGGCCCTTGAGCAGCTCCCAGCCCGGCCAGTGTCTCTGGAGGGTCCCTGTCCTGCTGCTTCTTGGTCATTCATCTGTTGCCTGGACAGGAGGGCTGTTTACCTACAGGCTTCTGCAGCTTCCCCCTCATTCCTGTCACTTGGCTATGGTCTGTGGCCCACGAGGCCCACTGGGAGGTTCTGGGGATGGGGGAGAGAATTTGGGGGGTTGAAACCTGTCACTACCTCCCAGCTGTCACCTCCCTGAGGTCACTCCACAGGCCCCTCTCCACCCTGGGCTCTCTCTTGAGCCCTCTGCCTGGTCTACACCCAACCCAGGTGACCCTGTGGCCTCTGGGCATCCAGGTCTGAGGTCTCTGGGGGTGAGCCCAGGGAATTCCAAAGCTTTGGAAATGCAAACTGTTTTCCTCTCAAACTTTCATCCAGACCTTGGATTTCCAAAGTAAACCACAGCGACTTGAGAGCCAAGAAGGAAATCTTTGCTTCCTTCTCTCCTAGCTGCTGTGTCATCCATCCCCTTCCTGAGGGCTCAGGGAGGATGCTTCTCTGCCCGCCAGGCTGGAGCAAGCGGGGGACAGTTAAAGGAAGAAGCAGGGGTGAGCCCACACCAGCCAAAGGGCCAACTATCACCCCAGCCCCAGGTGCGGGGGGCTTTCCACGAGTGAGGATGAAATGGCTGCTATAAAACGGCTCCCATTTCTACAAGGACCTAGGAATTTCTCTTTTTTAAGAACCTCAGATCTATGAAACTAATACAACATTGTATATCAATTATACTCCAATATAAAATAAAAATTAAAAGAAAAAAAGAGACTCTCAGATCTGCACTGACCAGCGGAACTTTCTAAGATGATGGGAATGTTCTAGATCTGCAGTGCGGACAGTCAGGTGTGGATACTAAGCAATTGAAATTCATTTGGTCAGTGGCCCCCAGGAACTGAGGTTTAAATTTTATTTAATTGTAATTCATTTTAATTTAAATAACCACAGGTACCCAGTGGATACAGTAGAAGACAAGATAGCCTCGGATAAACTGGTATGTCCAGCTGACTGTCTACAAACAGGGAGAGGGGCAATTAGCAGTCTGGACCATAAATAAAATACACTTCCATTAAGGGCCAGTGGAGGGATTGTGGGTGAAAACCTTTATTTGTGGCTCGTACATGGCAGCCCTCACTTTGTCCTCCATAGACAAGCCACAAAACCCAATTTGTGTGTTTACATCATAACCTCTGGGGGCTACGCATCCAAAGATCTGAACCCTCAGTCACCCGTTTCCTTCCATCCTCCCCCCATGGCAAGGCACAGACTTGGGTGGGGGGAAAGAGAGAGTGCCTGGTTGTGTGGATCCCGAGCCAGCATACCCACCCAAGTGCCTGTGACCAGGTGCGAGCAAGTGGGAGAACCCCGTCAGCATTCAGTGAATTTTGAACACAGCAGGGTATAGGGCCATGGAGATTACGAGATTAGCTCCAACAGAAGCCAGATTTGGAGAAAAATAAGAAAGGGGGGGTGGAGGCCTCCCTGAGGTGCTAACCTCTGTACCAGAGCCGAAGGTGAGGGATCCAGCCAGTGGCAGTCAGGGGACAGGCTCTCCCTGGCCCAGGAAGGAACAGCCAGTGCCAATGTTCTGGGGTTGACCTCTCACCCCCAGACTCTGATCTGACCACTTGCCATCTCAAGCAGGCATTTCACACGAAAACAGGACTCCTGAATCCCTCCACATACACCCCACCACTTATCTCTGAGGTACCCTAAGCCTAGAGTAGGCACTACGCTTCCCTCCTTGGCCTTGAACCTGGAAAAATTGTACCAGCCTCAAGGCCTTTGCAGTTCCAGCTTTTTATTCTCAGATTTCTCAGAGTCTCGGTCCCCGGGCTTGAAGGGCAGCTGGGAAAATTCGCTGATAAGATGCACAGCCCCGGGCTTGGCTCCTAGGAAGCCTGGATAAAAGGGAGCCATTGAGTTTTCCCCAAGAAAGGGGACTGAAGCTTCGTTTGCATTGCACGTTATTTAATATTGAGGAAAAGGTTCTTAGTCCAGATCTAAGGATTGGAGTGAGAGTGCAGAAGACTCTCCCCATCCCCACCCCCAGCCCCGAGCCACTCCTGGGCAAGACGAAAAATTGACAGGGCTTCTCACCAAACAAGGCAAATACACACTGCCCAGTCCCTCCTCAAGTTGCACCCGCTAACTCCAAGCCCCTTACCCTTCTAAATATCCTCATCCCTGCCTGGATCCCAACCTGCCTGCGACTCTGCACGCTGCCCTTCCCCGCAGCGGGACCGCAAGGGTTAAGCGGCGGCGCCCCGCGCGCTGATTGACAGCCCGGCCAGAGGCTGGGGAGAGCCGACCAATCACCGACGGCAACCGTGGCCCACGTGGGCAAGCGGCCTCGCGATTGGTCGGCACTACCAGCGGCCGCCCGCGGAGCCCGAGCCCACGTGCAGCTGCTGCTAGTTCACGGACCAGCTTCGCGTTGCAGGTGGCGGCGGGGCGGGGCCGGGGCGGGGCGGGGCCCGATGGGTCAATTGGCCCCCGGGGATGGGGGGACGTGCTTCCTGTCAGCCTGAACTTGGCTGATCCCGCGGCTTCCTCCTCGTTCCTCCTGGGCCACCATCCTAAGGGAGGCGGGTAGGCCTGCCAGTCTCCCGGAGGGCCCCATGGTCCCTGGGCTGGGGAGGAGCCTAGAGGGGAGCTGAGGGGCAGAAGCGAAGTAAAGAAGGGGCTTGGTGCCGCAGGAATGATTGGGGGTAGAGAGACGTCTCTTTCCTCCTGTCTGAGAAATTTCTCCGAATTCACCTGGCCAACTCTTACTCATCCTTCAAAACCCCTTTCCAAATGATGTTCTCCCGTGCTTTAGGAAATTGTCTCAAAACTAAGGTTGAGCTTTGATATCTTTCTCTGGGGTACCTCCAGCCCTGACTGCTCCTGTCAGGGAGTATGTTTGGCACCGTACGGCGCCCCCACCTCAAAGGGTGAGGCCCCAGGGGGTCCCCACCACTAATCAGCACAGCTGGAAGCACCAGAGTGATGAATGAAAGAACAGAGGATGTAGGGAATGCAGTGGGGTGCTGGCAGTCAGGGAGGGGTTTGGGGGCCCGGGACTGAGTCCTGGAGGAGAGAAGACCAAGGTGGGTGGTGCTGGAGGCCGAGGGTGGGGTGGGGCTAGTTCTGTCCTCTGCTACTGCCCAGCCTTCTGCGCTCAGGATCTGACATCCCCTCTTTACTTTTACAGTCCCTGGCTAAAGTCCTTGTGACTCCAGCCTGAAGACTGACTTCTTGGGGCCATCTCAGCCCCCACGGGCACCCTCAAAGGATGGTGAGGCATTATCCCCTGGGGGAGGGGGCAAGAGGCTCAAATCTTGTTCTCCTGCTCCTGAGGGACGGACATGGGCCGGCTGGCCAGGCCTTCAGCTGGGGACAGTAACCCATCATACTTTAAGGCCTTTCTCTTTAAACTTATTATTACCCAGGTGATAAAACATAGGGCTACATCACCTACTCAGTTACTATTTTATAAGCAAAAGTCCCTCTCTGCGCCTCCCCACCCGCCATTACTTCCCAGGGAAAACCATTTCTATCAGTTTAGGCCAGGGGCAGGCAAGCTTCTGTAAAGGGCCAGAGAGTAAATATTTTCATCTTTAGGCCAAAAATCAAGATGGAAGATACCCTGTGGGTACTTAAGTAATAAGAGAGAAAGCAAACTACCCTCAGGCCTCAGGAGGCCCCACCTCACCCTCTTTGGGGCTGATGACCTGACGGCAGGGATACGGGGAGGCTGTGGGTTTTCTTCATCCCTCCTTCGACCTCTCCAGGCTCATCCTGAGGCCGGCTACTATCAGAATGCCCTGGATCAGCTCAAGCAGCACTTCCCCAGGTGAGGGCGATTCTCGGGGGCTGGAGGCCCCGCTGGGGCCCTAAGTCCCACCGAGGGAAAGAATCCCATCCTTGTCTCCATGGCCCAAAAGACAGGACCAGTGCTGGTGGGGGGCGGGGAGGGGGGAGGAGCCATACTGAAGGCTGAAGCAAAAGGAAAGGAAAGCCAGTAATACCGATCCTGGCTTTCATTTAAATTTTTGATTTTGTTGTTGTTCAGTGTGAATTTGCTTGCATTCAATTACGTTTTTTTAAAATACCGCATTAAAATCATATTCATCTTGGCGCCTTCTTCAATGTGGCACCTGGAAGGGACTAGCTCACTTGCCAGAACTGCCCTGATGGGAGGCTGGGGGCAGGGCTCATTCTGGGGAAGGGTCTTGAGGCCTCCTCTTGCAGCGGGTTTGTCTTCCCTGGCAGGTTCCCCACTCACTTGACGACACAGATGGACAGCGCTTACTACTTGGTGAGCCCCGGCCCGGGAAGCCCCGCCCTCTCCAGGAAGCCCCGCCCCTACTCTCCCCACCACCACCACCACCAGGTAGCCCCTCAGGAGCCTCCTGGAAAGGCTGTTGAGTTTGACCTCAGGATCCGGGTTTGGGGGCACCCTCTCCTCTACTTACTTTGCTTATTTTAGGCAAGTGAGTTAACCCAGTGAGCAACAACTTCATGTGAGTTTTTCTTAATTAATAAAAACCTTGCTGTGAAAACAAGTAATTCTGTATTTAAATTAAGGAGAAGTTTCTTCAGCCCACGGTTGATGAGTTAGGGGTACAGCACGTGATGGGAGTCCCTGCCCTTCAGGAATGTATATTCTAGTGTGTGCTGTCTTCTGGAACTTTCCACAAAGATAAGAATGTTCTCTATCAACAGGGTCCAATATGGCACCCGCCAGCCACATGTGGCTACTGAGCTCCTGTAAGGAGCTGAATTTTAATTGACTGAAAGTTAAAGAGCCACGTTTGACTAGTGGCTACCCCATAGGACCCGGCAGCTCTAAGGGAAGGAGAGAGACAAATAAGCAAATAGAGAAACAAGATTCACAAAATGTAAGTGCTTGAAAGAAAATAGAAGGTGAAGCGGTGAAAGTGAGTCAAGATTTTGAGCTAAGGTAGTCAGGAAGGGCTTCTTGAACGTGAGACACAGTGACACCATGTCTCACTGTCTCACGTTCACAGTGAGACATGGAAGATAAGGAGTTCCTGCCACCCTAGAGAGAACAGGGAAGGCTGTTTCAGGCAGAGGGCACAGCCCATGCAAAGGTCCTGGGGCAGGACCGGGCCTGATGTGTTGGAGGAACAGCCAGGAGGCCTGTGTGTCTGGAGCAGAGTGAGCGAGGGGGAGAGAGGGAGGAGGGGAGGGCAGGGAAAGAGCAAGGGCAGGTTGTGCCCCTCTTTGACCTCGACTTCATACCTAGAATGAAAACCAGGGGTCTCCCTAATACTTCCTACTCTGAGTATGGTAGGCAGTATCCCATTTGATGAGAGCAGGGACCAGAGAGGTAGCATGACTTGCCCAGGGTCATACAGCTGGGGAGAAACATGCACAGCATTCAGTTCTGCACTCTTGCCCACTTCCATTGACCACCTCCCAGTGTGACCGCTGTTGTTCCTTTGCAGTTCCAGGAGATCCGGCAGGGGCTCCAGGAACATCACAAGCAGGTGAATGGGCCTTGTGGGCCGCGGAGGTGGACTTGAGCTTTTCCCCCTGAGGGAGGTGGGAGTCCTGGAGTGCTGGGGGCAGAGGGGGTGGGGCCTGAAGTGGAATCCCCAGGGTATCAGTGGATCCCCCACGTCTCAGGAGTGCATCTCTGGTCCTGAGCCTCTTCCCTCCTGTCCTGCTCGCTGGTCCCCGTGTGCCTGGAGGAGGCCAGGGGCCTGTCAGCACATCGCAGGTTAGTTGCCTGTGCTAGGAAGGGGCTTTTATGTGCCAGGCATGGCCGGATGCGGTCTCCATGTGTCTGAGGTTCCCAAGGGCCTGGCTCACACTCGGGGGTGGGGGGAGGGACAGGCCTGCACTGGGGGCCCAGCTCCCAGCACGGGGAGCCTTGCCCAGGCTGAGCGTGGCGTCCACCCCGCCTGTCCTCCTGCCACCTGGCCCCTTTCTCCTGGGTGCTGGCAGGACTTTCTGCCTGTGCCAGATGTGACTGGCAGAGGGCCAGGGCTGTGTCTGCGACTTAGTGGGGCCTGGGGTGGGTAGCTCAGGGAACAGGGAAAGACAGATCCAGAGGCGGGGGTGGGGTGGGGCAGGAAGCAACCAGAACACGGTTATTCATTCAACAGATATTTATCCATCACCTCCTTGCCAAGTGCAGTTGTAGGCGCCAGGGAAATAGCAAAGGAGAACACAGACAAACCGCTGCCCTTGGGGTGAGAGGAGCTTGGTAAACAGAAGTGTCAGATGGTGAGGGCTGGGCAAGGCGGGGGTGGAATTGAGCAGCCCCAAGGCGACGTGGGGGGAACCAAGGTGGGAATGGGTTACAATTCAGGGTGGTCAGGGAAGGCTCGCTGAGAAGGTGACATTTGGGCAAACTCTTGAAGGAGATCAGAGAGGGAGTGTAGATGTCTGGAAGGAGTAGACCAGGCAGAGGGCACAGCCTGTGCAAAGGCCCTGGGGCAGGACCAGGCCTGGTTCATTGGAGGAACAGCAAGGAGGCCCGTGTGTCTGGAGCAGAGTGAGCGAGGGGGAGAGAGGGAGGAGGGGAGGGCGGGGAGGGGTCGCGGCAGGTTGTGCAGGGCCTTGTGGGCCACAGGGAGGACTCTGGCTTTTACCCCCCCGGAGGTGGGACCCTGGAGGGCTGTGGGCAGAGGAGGGGCGGGTCCTGACTCAGGTGCTCACTCGCGCCCTCTGGTGGCTGCTTTGGGGAGGATGGATATTTGGGGGCCAGGATGGGAGTTGGGGTCCAGTTGGACCATCCAGGTGCGGGAGGCTGGTCACCGAGCCAGTTTGGCGGTGAGAAGCAGTCAGAGTGTGGATGTGTCAGGAAACTGACAGCATGTGCTGAGTATCAAGACATAAGGGGAGGAATTCCTTGGTGGTGCAGTGGTTAGGACTCCGTACTTCCACTGCAGGGGACACAGGTTCGATGATCCCTGGTCGGGGCAGTTCTGCATGCCATGGGGTGCTGCCAAAAAAAATAAATAAGATGTAAGGGGGTGAGGAGGACCCAGGAGGGTCGCCCCTAAGCACCCTCCTCCCCCAACAGAAGGCCCCAGGTGGTGATCCCTAGCTGACTTGTGGTTTCACAGGGACCGCCTCCCCCTCCCCTGTTTCCTGTTCCTCGTCTCCCAGCCTCCTTGCTGTGTATTTAAAATCCTGAGCAGCAGCAGCGGCAACGCCCCCGGCTCCGCAGCCCGCCTGCACACAGCTCTCCCCAGGGAGGACCGGCATGCAGGCAGGGGGCAGCAGCACTTTTCATGCTGAGTGCATTAAAGTGCCAGTAAATTGCGCATTAACGAGCCAGGGAGGATTGGGGAAGGCTCCCCTGGGCCTCGTGCTGCTGGGAGGCCCAGCTGGGGAATCCATCGCCTGCTACCCTAGGTGGCAGCCACCTGGAGCGCCCAGAGCTCAGGGAGGGGGTCCTCCATTCCAGCCTCTCCCTCCACCATCCTGCTCGCCCCCCACCCCAGCCAGCGAGGGGCAGGGGGTGGGAGCAGGCTGCCAGTGGAGGCAGGGAAACACTGCTGGGCCCCAGGTGTCCTGACTTTAGGAAATTGATGCTCTGAGCCTCAGTTTTCTCATCTGCAGAACGGAAACGCCAGTGGTGCCCGTTCAACAGAACTGACAGCCACAGGCCTTATGCCACGTTCCTTAGCAATTATTTCTTCCTGTGAATCACGATATTTCCCCAGGATTTTGGAATTCGCTCTGGGCCAGACAGCTTCCTGGCATCCCCCGTGGAGGTGCATGTGCATTCGGAAGGCCCACGGCACTGCCTCCAAAGCCAAAGGCCCAAGACTAAATCCTTGTCACCCTCTGCAGTAGCCACGGGACACACGTGGCTGTTTACACTTTAATTGGCAGTCAGGTGGCACCGTCCACGTTTCAAGTATTCAACCTTAGCTGGCAGGTCTAGAACATTCCTCATATCACTGTATTTAGTCCATCTGGACTAAATATAGCTGCACATTCCCGTAGAGCCCCTTATCGGGCCGAGAAGGTGGGTCTCCTCGCAGCGAATTCCTGGCAGTACTGGCAGGTCGTGTCTTGCGTGGTCTGTGTCCTCAGCTGGCTGCCAGGCACATTCTAGGTTCGTGCCTCGCCGTCTCCTCTGGCAGCCCCCAGCCCCACGTGGCTATTGAGCCCTTGAAATGTGGCCCGTGGGACAGGAGGGATCGCATTTTTAATTAAACTTAACTTTCTATTTAAATAGTGACCTGCAGCCAGTAGCCGCTGTGCAGGGAGGTTCAGTCTTGAGGAAGGAGAGGTTAAACACAAATCTGGTACCCAGGCCAGATAAATGCTCTTGAGAAAAGCAGTGGGACGTGTCATAGGAGGGAGCCTGCCCTAAAGGAACAGATGGGCAGCCTGCTGGGAGGGAGAAAAAGAAAATTTAGGGTGCCTTCCATGACCACAGAGACTGTTCACTTAAATCTGGAATCGGTAGCAGCCACGTGGCTTGATTTTAAATGTAAAATAAGTGACCCTCCCACCAGGGCCCCTAACTTCCCCATCGCCAGCCCTGCTCCCCAAGAGGTAACCATTGGTTTCTTAGGATCTTTGCAATGTTTCAGCAGCTTCAAATGTCATCCCCATAAGGGGGACATGTGTACACACGGCTTTGCTTCTTGAAGCCATTTTAAGCAAGGGGGTGGCATTCAGGCTTTTGTTTCCAAACACCCCAAGTAAAGCAGCTGGGATGCGAACCCAGATCTGACTTGACTTGCGACCATATTATACGGGTGACGGGTCATTGGGGCTCAATTTTGTCACCCGCCGCCAAGGGTGGCCTCTGGGTACCGAGAGCTTGCTTTTTGCTAGGTGATCATGAATCCACCCAAAAACGTTCAAGGGAGGTGGTGTAGCCTCGCTTTGTGAACAGGGAAACTGGCTTGTAAGAAGGTATTTGCACCCAGGGCTGTCCTTTCATGAAGCTTTAGCCGGGATGACATTCCCCTTCCAGGCAGAAAACTTCCTACAGATAGTGGAGACCTGCAGCCAATCCCTGGGCTTCCAGCTGGGGGAGGTAGGTTCCTGGGTCCTTGAGTAGGGTGGGGATAGGCTTGGGGCAAAGGGTGCATCCTCGTGTCCCTCACGACCCTGTGCTTACAGCACCAGGGAAACCAAGAGTTCCCCAGTGAGCAGCCCAGCCGGGACCCCCAGCGCCCAGAGGCCAAGACCCCACAGCCCTCCGGTCTCCAGGGGCCAGACTTCGAAGACATCATGGCCACGAGGTCATCCGACTGGCTCCAGCAGACCCCCGGAGTGGACACAGTCCACCAGCTAGACACGTGGCCATCCTGGGACTCGGAGCCCCGGTTTTGGCAGGATGTTCTGACAGAGCAGCTCTGGCAGATTTTTACTGGGACCCAGGAGCGCCCAAGACGCAGGAGTGAGTCTCCCTGAGGGTGAGGGGAAGTGGGGAATCAGGCCGCCTGGAGGGACAGCACCGGTTGAACTGGCTTCTCCCCCATCCCCTTCTGTTGTCATAGCGACAGAGCAGGCGCCAGGCCAGGTAAGTAACTGGAATCCTCGGTACCTGGAAGGGTGGGCTTTGCCCTGGCTGGGCCCCCTGGCTTTGACCTCTAGATGCCTGTGGGATTGGCATGCCTCCCCCACCCTCAGCCCTTGGATACCCTCAGAGGACCTGAGCCTGTCTGCAGCTCTGCCTGGATGGGAGGATGGGACTTCAGGCAGTTGGAGCATCCTGTCCACACTGCCTGGGCCCGCCTGCCATGTTCCAGTTCTCAGACCAACCCTGGTCAGGTCCTTTGGTCTGAACTGATCTCCCCAATTCCCACGGGCAGGAAAGCCAGGAGCCAGCACCACGATACTTGGGAGTGAAACTGCTCCCCAAGGACACTTTGGGTAATCCTGGTGGGAGGAGGGCAGTCTGCCCTGGGGGAGGGGAGCCACACCTGCCACTGATCCACTCTTGTCTCTGCCCAGTTCTCAGCCCAGCTACGCCCTCCCCCAGCTCCTCTGAGGGCTCCCGAAAGGGAAGCACAGGACTGGGCACTGTAGGAGAGGAGGTGTTCTCCCACATGGCCCAGGTGAGATCCCCGCACCCCACACAAAGGCTGGGGGGGCTGGGGCGGGAGGAGAATGTGGCTCAGCTGTGACCTCATCCACCCGCAGGAGCTTCCTGTAAAAACCTATCAATTTCTGAAGCCCATGTAAGTATGTCCCAACCTTGTGGTCTGAGGTTAAGGGAGCCCAGATGTGGGGGTGAGAAGGCTTCCTGGAGGAAGGGACATAATGGTTAGGACCTTGAAGGATGAGTAGGAGTTTGCTGGGATAGGGCAAAACATGTCAGGCAGAAGGGAGCAGTGTTTGGTCATGGGAGAAGGAGAATACTTGGAGGGGTGTGGGTAGAACCTGGGGGGATATAGAGTGCCGTGGAGAAATGAGGCCTGAGAGAACCCAAAATCTGACAAAGAACGAAGCCCCTCTGGGGCTTGATAGGTGCCCTGCTCCGGGCAGAGAGGCTCACAGGCGGGCTGGTGACCCTGAGGCCTCCTCTCCCAAGATGCTGGGACCCTGAGGACTTTGAAAACACATGGAATAGGCCTGATGCTTTGCCCTGGCAGTCCAAGAAGCTGGCCGTGCCACACAGAGTGGAGAAGATACGGAGGCTAGAACATGGGGAGCCCGTGCTGGCCACGGCCATCAGCAGCTTCACGCGGCACGCCTTCACCTGTGGCAGGGGCGGCGTCAAGGTGTGGAGCCTGGTCGGCCAGGTGGTGGAGGCCAGGTTTCCGGAGACCTACCTGCGTGTACAGGTGAGGGTAGGGCTGGCTCTGGGGCGGAGCTTGTGGGAGCAGGGAGAGCCCCCCACCCTGCAGGGGAGGAAGCTCACCCCAGGCTCTGCCCACCCCAGACCCAGGGGGCCTACCTGCGCACCTGCTTGCTGTTCTCAAACAGCACGGCCCTGCTGACGGGCGGCCACAACCTGACCAGCGTGAGCCTGTGGGACCTGACGGCACCTTCCCTGTACGTGAGAGCAGAGCTGCCCTGTGCAGGCCTCACCTGCCAGGCCCTGGCCGCCAGCCCTGAGGACAACCTGGCCTTTGCTGGTTTCACCGATGGCAGCGTCAGGATCTGGGACCTGCGGAACCAGAGTGTGGTCAGGTGTGGCCCAGGGGTGGGCGGGGCCACCCTGAGGGCCGCTTCCCACCTGGATCCCTGAGTAGGGACCCAGCAGTCTCAAGGCCAAAGCCCCTTTCCCTAAAGAACCCTTGCATTTGAGAGTTGAAGACCCAGGTTCAAACTGTGGCTGGGTCCTTGAAGCCCAGTTGTGGTACTTCTTGCCTGCCTCAGTTTCCCCATCTGTCACCCGGGTGTGATTGGAGGGGGGGTGTCCTCGGGGGCCCAAAGCTTAGAGTTTCAGCCCTGACCTCCCTTCCAATGCCTCTCCTGGCCAGGGACCTGCCGGGTCACCTGAACGGTGCCAAGAGCATCGCTGTCAAAGACCAGCACATCTGGACAGGGGGTCTGGACGCCTGCCTGCGGTGCTGGGACCTGAGGACCACTGGGGAGCCCCAGGAATACCAGTTCGAGTCTCAGGTGTGCAGCTGGGATGGGGCCTGCTTGGCCAGGTAGCAGCTGGGCTGTGGACTGAAGGAGGTGGAGGCTGGCGGGAAGGGCAGGGGTTAGTGGTACCTCAAGTCTCAGTGATGCCCTGAAGAGAGGGGTCCTTAGCTACATCCTCCCCAGTTGCCCAGATAACATTGGATGCTTTCATACTCTGTATCAGGGGTTCCTATTCTCATTGAGTCTCTGTGATAATCCCACAAAGTAGAGAGGACCACACCCATTTTGCAGATGAGCCAGCCAAGGCCGGATATGTGAAGTTGCTTTCTGGGGGTTTCACAACCAGGAAGCGGGCAGGCAGTCGGCCCCCGGGATGGGTCCCTGTGCTCCTGCCACCTCTCGGGCCCCGCTGGGACCTGGACAATGTTTCCCTGCTGCCTTCTCCCCAGATAATGAGCCTGTCCCCCAGCCCCTGGGAGGACTGGGTGCTGGTGGGCACAGCCAACGGCCAGCAGTGGCTGCAGCCCAGCCTTGGGGGCCAGAAGCACATGGTGGGGTGTAAGGACGGCACCATCCTCGGTCTCAAGTTCTCCCCGCTGGGTGAGTGGCCAGGATCGCGGCGGGGAGTCTGCCGTCGTCCCCAGCCTCCCACGGGGCCCTGCCTCACTAAGACTGACTCCACCCAGCCCTTTCTGACCCTTCCTGACCCCCCCAAGCCCTTCATCAGCAGGAACCGCCCTGAGTGATGCTCTCCGCAGGGGTGTGAGGGAGATGGGGAGCTCCCTGTTTCCCAGATCCCCAGGGGTCCAGCCCTCAGCTGCCAGCTTTCCCTATGACCGGGCCCCCCTCTGCCTTCTCCCAGGCCAGTGGTGGGTGAGCGTGGGGACGGACAACCTGGTCAGCGTCTTCAGCATGCCCACGGGGACCACAGTGGTCCAGGTACGGGGGTGGGGCAGGTGGGCGGCGTTCATTGGGCTGAGCCCGGGGTTCCAAATGCAGAGACCCCCCCCCGGCCCAGGGACCACGTTTGAATCTATGGGCAGATGTTAAGGGCAAGGATGGGTGAACCCTGTCGGTCTGCTCCCCGACTCTTCCAGGTACCCGAGACATCCTCCATCATGTGCTGCGACGTGTCCCCCAGCAACCACCTGATCGTCACGGGGTCCAGGGACCATGCCTCAGTGTACCAGATCACATACTGAGGGCTCGCCAGGGCGGGTGGGGTGAGCACAACTGGACCTATGATCTTTGTCACGTGTAATAAAGCATTTGGAAAAAGCACGGATGCAGTGCTGCATCCTGTCCCCTGGTCGTCTTGTGGAGATTTGGAAGGACTTTTCCAGCCTGGGTCTCTGAGCCTTTTGAGTCCACATTCCCTGAGAATCGGATCAGAGCCACTGACCCTTGCCGTCGGGGGAACTGGACGTAGAGCCCTTCTTTTTTTTTTTTTTCTTTGTTTTTGGCCACGCCATGCAGCATGTGGGATCTTAGTTCCCCAACCTGGGATGGAACCCGGGCCACGGCAGTGAAAGCATGAAGTCCTAACCACTGGACCGCCAGGGAGTTGCCTGGAGCCCTTCTTTCTGCTCCACTGAGCTCATCTGATGTCATGGAGAGATGTTTCCCAGCCCTGCCTGCACAGTCCCAGGGATGGGGTCCTCGGTCCTTCCCAAGTTACCTGTGTCCCGTTAGATCAGTGCTTCTCACCTGGCGGTGAGTCTAACCCCCAGGGGACACAGGGCCATGTCTGGGGATACATGTGGTTTGTCACGACTGGGAGGGCTCCTGGCCTTGAGCGGTTGGGGGCCAGGGATACTGCTTAACACCCCACAGTGCCTGGGACGGCCCCACAACCAAGAATTACGCAGCCAGTGTCAGCTGTGCCGCGGGGAAGACTAGTTTACAGGGGTGGCTCTTGCTGGCCAGCACTTTTCCACCCTCTTAGTAGGGCTCTGAAATCACCATTTGCTCACCCCATCCTTCTGGGATAAGCAGCGTCCCAGGTGGCGTCAACGGGTCTGGCCTCCCTAACTGGAGAATTATCCTATCTCCGTCCCATGCCTTCAGAAACCCCCTGGGCACGACTGTTTCCAGCAGCGACCCTGCCACCTCCCTCCAGAAGTTTCCCAGCAGCAGCCCTACTTTGCCCCCCAGCCCCCCCAACCCATGGTCCTCGTGGCAGCCCCTGGGAACTTCCAGAACCCAGCTCTGATGGCTTTACCACCCCCACCAGCCTCTCCCGAAATCTGGCTCACATTTCCATGGGCTTTCTCTGCTTAAGCCTGATCTGAAGCTGAGGAGGAAACCCCACGCCCCTGCTCTCCTGACTTCCACAACGGCCAAGCTCTTTACCTCTGAGCCTTCGCACATGCTGTTCCCTCTGTTCCCAGCACATCCTTCCATCACTCTTCCAAATGGCTCTTTCTCCTCCTTTAGCTCTTCTCTTTGCTGTCACCTCCTCTGGGACTGTGACCTCCGCTCAGCACCTGACCGTGGGCTGGGCACCGTGTGCCAGGCTCTTAGGAATTATCACGGAGTCTCAAAGGAAACATGACTTCACCCCAAATACCTTCGTGCTCTACCATATTCCCTAACGCTCTGTACGTGGGCAGGGTCTTGGGGTGAGTCTGTCCCACAGGCTGGCAGTAGAGCACATAGGTGAAGCTTTGGGGCCAAGGATGTAGAAGCAGCCCCCCTGCTACGTTGGCCTCAAAAGCTACACACTGAGGTGGCAAAGCCTCCACCTGGAGCCCTGAGTGTCTGCTTGGAGTCGAGCCCCACCCGCCACATGGGCATGGGTGAGAAATAAACATCTATCGTTTCAACCAACTGAGATCTGGGGGCTGTTTGTTACGTGGCACAATGGAAGCCACACGGCCCAAGACAACCCCCATTTCCTGTGGTCGACCCCTCAGCATTTCATGCGGAATGAATTCTTTCAATGTCCAGGTGAGGAAAAAGAGGCTGACACAGCTAGCAAGTGGCCTTCCCTCCGGAACCGTGCCCAGGAAGAGCAAAGGTTCCTGGCTCCTCAGCCCAAGACAGAAAGGCGGTTGTGATAAATACATTTATTTCCCCAAAGTCCCCCTGCACACCTGGTCCCACATCCAGCAGGGGAGGACGTAAGGGGGTCAGCCGGAGAGCAGATGAGATTTAGTGCTCAGAGTAGGACTGGAGAGGCGGTCCTGGATGCCTCTCCGTCGGGAGTTGGGCCAGGGGTGAAGGAAGAGTGGCGTCTCAGTAGACCACCTCATACACGGTGGCCTTCTTGTCCCCAGAGCCTGTCACGATGTATTTGTTATTCCCGGAGATGTCACAGCTCAGCACGGAGGATGACTCCTTGGACTGTCGACAGGGAGGGGAAGGGGGAGAGAGAAGGGAGAGTGAGGCACGGCCAAGGCCAGCACGGCAAGGCCAGCACGGTCTGGTTCGTGCTCCCGACCACCAGCAAGTTCAGAGCAAAGAGGCAAGGAGACTGCCCACAAGGGTGAATCTGTGGTCCAGGCTGGGCCCAACATAGGACTCAGGGGAGCCCAGTGTGGGGAGCCTAGCAGGGGGGAGGGAAGGAGGGTGACACATTTTCCAGAGAAAGGTCCTTTGGAGCTGAGCCTCTGGACAGGTGACAATGCTCCTGGGAAGAGCGAGACCTCGGTTCTCTGGAACAGGAGAACTGCCCTTTCCTGGGAAGCTCAGAGAGGGTGTGCACCAAGCATGAGGCCACACAGCACAGCAGAGGGCTGAGCTCACAGCAGGATGACCTACATACACCAGTGCTCTGCAAACTTTTTCTGTAAAGGGGCCAATAGTAAATTTTTAGGCTTTGACCTGAAAGCTCATTTAAGTCCAAATGCGCTCTGGCCATACGTCCAGAGACCAAATCAGTCTGTGTTACATCATCTCCTTCTTCTTTTACAACCCTTTAAAAAATGTAAAAACCACTCCACATCCAGCAGGATGGCTATAAGAAAGACAACAGAACAAGTGTTGTTGAGGAGGGGGAGAAATCAGAACTCTCACACTCTGCTAGTGGGAACAGAAAATTTGGAAAACGGTCTGGCCGTTTCTCCAAAGATTAAACAATTATCAGCAATTCCACTCCAAGATATCTGCCCAGGAGAAATGAAAGCATGCATGCACACCAGAACTTGTACATGAATATTCACAGCAGCCAAAAAGTGGAAACAACCCTAGTGTCCATCGACGGGTGATGGATAAACACAATGTGGTCCATCCATACAGTGGAATATTAGCCTTAAAAGGGAAGGAGATTCTGACACCTGCTACAACGTTCATGGACCTTGGGAACATGATGCTCAGTGAGAGAAGCCAGACACAGAAGGATAAATCTTGTGTGATCCCACTCATATGAGTCATCAAATCCATAGAGACAGGAAGTAGACGGTGGGGGCCAGGGGCTGGGGGAGGGGACGGAGAGTCAGTGTTTCATGGGGACGGAGTTTCAGTTTGGGAAGATGAGAAAGTTCTGGGGATGGATGGTGGGGATGGCTGCGCGACAGTGTGAATGTGCTTAATGCCACTGAGCTGTGCGCTTACAAATGGTTAAAATGGCAACTTTTATATATATTTTATCACAATTAAGAACAAAAACAGGCTGTGCACAGATGTGGCCCTCGGGCTGACCGCTCTGCTTTAGTAGCTCGTGGCTGGTGGGGACACTTCCCTGTTCAATCCCCACGGGGTCCCCGGGCACCTGGTGTCCTGCGGGGCTGGGGACCTCAGACACGAAGTACCTGGAAGATGCTGGCTCCATACGGCGTCCTCCAGGCATTGAGCAGGTTGTCTTTGCCGGTGCTCACGAACCACCGCCCTGGGGGAAGCAGGGCAGGGAGTTCAGGCGGGGGGCAGACTGGAGGAAGCCAGGGCTGGGGGCTGCGGGCAGAGCCAGGGCAGCCTGGTCTGGCCTCTCTTCTCGCTCCCTTTCTCACACCTCTGCCCGTCTCTGGGGGACAGGAGGCCCCTTAGCTGATGCTCGAGCTTCCCCGCCACATTCCAGATACCGAAGCCAAGGCCTCAAAGGGCTCCAACTGGCCTTCAAGAAGGGGGAGCCCCAGGAGAACGTTGCCAGATAAAAACAGGGTGCCCAGTTACATCTGAATCCGAGATCAACCACACATCATTTTTAGTACCGGTGGGTCCCATATAGTACATTATCTGTTTGTTCGGGGTTTTTTTTAAGTATATGTAAGTTCCATGAAATACTTGGGACATATCTATACTAAAAAAAAAAACAAAAAATTTAGTGTAAGTATATCCCATGCAATATTTGAGATATATCTGCACTAACACATTAGTTGCTTTTTAGTGTAAGTATGTCCCACGTATTTGAGGGACATACTTATGCTAATAAATTATGTGTTGTTTAGTGTAAGTATGTCCCACAAAATACTTGGGATCTACTTACTTATGCTAACTAATTCTTTGTCCTTTAGAGTATGTCCCATGCAATACTTAGAATGGGACAAGTAAGGAATGACTGCTGTTTACCTAAGATTCAAATTAAACCAGGGATCCTCTTTTTCTGTCATGGGTTTTTTTTGTTGTGGTTGTGTTTTGGCAACCCTGCCCCAGCACCCTGGAGTCCCCACCCCAGACCGGCAGACACACACCACAGGAGGCAAATTTGAGGGAGAGCACACAGCTCTCGTGAAGATGCAGCTGGTATTTCTCGGGCTTTCGGACGTGCAGGATCTCCACGTTGCTGCTCTCCATGCCAACCGCCAGCCAGTCCTGGTTGGGGCAGTGGCCCAGGGAAAAAATCTGGGGGTGAAGAGGGAAGACAGGAGATGAAAAACCCCTTGGGATGTGGGGGGGATGCCCAGAGCTGGGGGGCCAGGGCGGGGAGGGGAGATGTCCAACACTTTCCCGCTGCAGCTCCCGCGTGGAGAAGCAGCTGGCCCTGGGCCTGGAGCACAGCAGGCAACTGCGTGTTGAATCATTAATATTAATCAGAATTACACGGAACCCTGGGGCCTCATATCCATTATCTGCTCTGAACGCACAACAGCTCTGGGAGGGAGGGAGGGAGGGAGGGGGCGAAGCCAGCAAGGACAGTAGCTCCCCTTTAGCAGATGGTGGAAGGGAAGCTGAGGCCACATCCAGCTCAAGGTCATATAGCAAGTCCATCAAAGAACAGGCCTTCTGACTCCCAACTTGGAACTTTCCCCACTTGTCAACACCAATTTTTACTTTGATTTGAAAGTACGTGGTGGCTACATAAGTCTGTGCCCCATGCCCAGCGCCGCACAGAGAGGCATAAGACCCTGACCCATCCTAAGCCTCTCAGAGTCTTACTGACAAATGAGACATGTGTGGAAAGAACCATAAATTCACAGCAAAGCCTGGAAGGTTTCACGGGTTCCTGGACATATAGAAGTGTTCCTGTATAAAGAAGGGCCCGGTGGGATGGGAGATATTCACCATGGGATCACCAGATACATATGCCACCCATTTAAATTTTGGGGACACGGGATGGACAACTATACCCACCTGCACCCCTGATTTTCCTATCAAAGGAAGCTTCAAGCTAAAGAAAAGGTAAAAAAAGAAAGAGTTTGGGGGCTAGTGCCCACCAGATTTCAAGGAGGGGGCAAACTGGAGATGGGTTTTGAAGGGTGTGTAGGAGTTTACCAATGGGAGAAAGGAAAGGAAAGGCATCTCAACCAGAGAGAACTGTAAGTGGGGAGGTCCAGAGGTATCACATGGCATGGTGTGTGTGAGACTAGAGCACAGAGGTCTTAAAGAACAGGCCAAGGAGCTCACAACCTGCCCCTAAGGCAATGGGAGACAGGATCTGGGTCCAGGGTATCTGGAGACCTGTCCTTGACTCTTTGCTCAGCCCTGGGGAGCCCCATGATTCTGTCCAACCCCTTCACCACATCCTTCAATCTGGCCTTCCACAGCACCCCCAATAGAGACCTCTCTGTGTCCGGCTCCTATCTGTCCCCTGGGGTCAGCAGCTCCCCCACGATGAGTCCTGGTGGGGGGAGGTGGTCAAGAGCTCTCAGTAGGGTCAAGGGGTTGAAGGCTGGCAGGAGAAACCAGCTACACAAGAGACAAAGGAACAGAGGAATGGCTTGGCAAGAACATCTGGGAAGATGATCTGAGGGTCTTAGTAGCCCCACAGCTTGATACAAATCAGCTCCTTTGTGCTTCCCTGTGCTGTCTTTGAAGAATTAAAGAGGAAGGTCTGTGAATTTGTCTCAAGGACAAGAAAGATGGGCACAGAGAGCAGGTATTTGGTGCTGCCCGGCATCTGGAAGTGGGTGCCTCAGGGGGAGAGGAAGGGAGGCCGGATTCCTGGAGCTTGTGTCCCCCTTCTGCCAGATCCCGTGCGGCACCTGGGAGCTGAAGTCATGCTGCTGCAGCTGGCGGCCCTCCCGCAGGTCCCAGCAGCGCACGGTGTTGTCCAGGCCCCCTGTCCAGAGCCGAGTGCCGTAATCAGAAATGTCGATGCAGCTGGCCCCATCCGTGTGGCCCTGGAATTGCCTGGAGGAAGGAGGGCCCAGGTGTCCATCCTGGAGGAGGTGCTGTTCCAGCATCCTCCCAGGCCGCTCCCACAGCACAAAGGGGAGACGGCAGGGGCTTGCCCGAGGTCACAGGGCACCGGCCACCCACCTGACCATGGTCTGGTTCTGCAGGTCCCAGACCACGATGTTGCCGTCGCTGCAGCAGGAAAAGCAGACCTTGGCGTCGGGGCTGACGGCCAGGGCGTAGCAGGCGGGCGCCGAGGAGGTCAGCTCCGCCTTGATGCGAGGGGTGGGGGCCGCCAGGTCCCAGATGGACAAGGTGCTGGCCTCACCACCCACTATCAGACTCCGGCCGTCCGGCAGCAGCTTGCAGGAACGAATGTAGTTGTCCCGGTTCTGGGAGGGGAGAGAAGCAAGGGCGTGGGGTAGCACCCTTAGCCATGCCTGCCAGAGCCCAGCTGAAAAAACCACCCCAGTAGGCCTGTAAGCTCTGCCCCTGGTTGGCCTATAAGCGCCACCCTACTGGCGTTAATCTCCAATCCTGTTGGACTGTAAGTTCCACCCTCATTGGCCTATAAATCCTGCCCCTGGTTGGCCCATAAGCTCCACCTCACTGGCCCATAAGCCCCAACCCTGTTGGGCTATAATCTCCACCTGTGGGTGCCCTAAGAGCTCTGCCCCAAACTGGCCAACAAGCCCCACCCTGGTTGGCCTATAAACTCCACCCATTGGCCTATAGCCCCACCCCTAGGTGGCCTGTAAGGTCCGCCCGGGTCGGCCTATAAGCCCCGCCCCGCTGGCCTGCAAGCTCCGCCCCGCCCTCACCAGGCAGTCCAGCTGAGCCACTGGCGTCTTGGCGCCCGGCTGGCCCACGTCCCACACCTTCACACAGCCCTTGCCGCCCGTGTACACATGCTGCGTGGTGCCGCTGATGGTGACCGCGCAGACCACCTCGCCGTGCGCCAGCGTGTGCAGCTGCCGCGCGTGCCGCGGGATGCCGGCGCCCACCAGCGCGTCAGAAGGGAAGGGCACCGGCTGCATCTGCCCGTCCGCAGACACATGGAAGGAGTACGCCCTGGACGGGAGGTGGGGCATGACGCACGGGGAGCCGGGACCCTCCCCACCCTCGCCCCCCTGCCTGTGCCCCCATGCGTTTAGGGACGGGGCCCCAGGATCAAAGGTCAGCGTGATACTGAAGAGGGAGGGGTCCGGCCGTGGCCTGGTGCATGGTAAGCAAGCACTTAGTGAATCTCCGTGGAACAGAGGATCCAGGAAGATGCCCTGTGAGCTCCAGAGAACGCAGTCCAATGGCAGCCACCAGCCACAGGGCCAGTTAAATGGAAAGAAATTTAAAATTTCAGTTCCTCAGTCGCAGTGACCACATTTCAAGTGCTCAAAAGCCACAGATAGCTGATGGCAATCAGACTGGACAGCTGTAAGTGTAGAACATTCCCGTCACGGCAGAAAGTTTTACTGATCTTGGGGCCGGGTCATTCTCTGGGATGGGGCAGTCCTGTGCACTGTAGTGTGTTGAGTATTATCCCTGGGCCCCCACCCACTAGAGGCTAGAAGCACTTGGGTGTGACAACCAAAAATGTCACCAGACATCACTAAATGTCCTGAGGTTGGCAGGGGAGGGCAGTAAGGAAGCACAAAATCCACCCCCTGCTGAGAACCACTAGTGTAGGCTTTGCTTGTTACATAACCCTCTCTCCAGAGAGCAACTCCGGGAGCCCCGATTATCTTACAGAAGAGACTTTCTGGAAAGGCAGCAGGGAAGCCCAACACCCACCCCACAATGTAAGCACCTGAGGAGGCAGGGAGCCCCACCCTGGTACTCACGGCTTTCCCCCGGGGATGGTGGGCAGGGAGGAAGAGATGGACGACCCTCGGAGATGTGGATGAGACTCAAATGCCATCTGCCAAAACGCCAACGGGGGTGTCATGGGCGGATGACTCAAACCCACAACTGCCCTCTCCCGTGCTCACTTGCCATATTCCTCTCTGTTTATCAGAGAACACACCCCCCAATTTGTTTATCAGCCCCTCCCCAAGAAAGGGGAGGTGCCCTTTCCTTTACCCATCCTACAGATGGGAAAGGGGAGGCTTTCACATGAGGGAACCCCAAGGTCTCTGGCTGGGGAATCCTACGGCCCCAGAGGTGGAAGGATCCTGATGAATCTTCTGTCCAATGCACAGAACAGGGGTCAGCAAACTCCAGCCCCCTGCTTGTTTTCATAAATAAAGTTTTACTGGCACACAGCCATTACTGTATATGTTGTCTATGGTGGCTTTTGAGCTATGAAGGCAGAGTTGAGTCGTTGTGATAGGGATCAACTGGTCTGCAAGGCCAAAAATACTTACCATCTGGCCCTTTACAGAAAACACTGCTGACCTCTGTTCTACAACACCCCTTGCAAGTGCCCCCCCAGCCTCAGGCCTTGAATAACTCCAATGACAGGCATTTTCTTCCCTCTGGAGGCATCTACACCCACTGCAGGATGGCTCACTCTAGCAAGCATCTGTCCCAGTACTGCCCTCTGGGGCCCACGCACCAGCTCAGGAGTCTCATGCCTCTCCTTCAACTCTTTCCCATGGTACATCACTTCCAGTCCTCTCCCTGGGGTAGTCCTTCCTCTACAATCTACCAGAATCACCAACGTCCCTTAAAAATCAGGGCAAGCAACTGTACACCAGGCTGAAGCACACCCTCACATCCCATGGCTGAGGTTCTCTGGTTCTCTTAACGCAACATAATCACAGTTGTTTCTTCCACAGTCACAGGTGCTTATTTGTATTAAGCTTGTGGGGCTACTGAGACCCTCAGATCATCTTCCCACATGCACTTGCCAGGCCAGGACTTTCCTCCGTTTCCCAATTCCCTGGTCTTTGGGTGTGGACCTGGTTTCTCCTCCCAGCCCCCAGCCCCTGGGCCCTGCTCACACCTCCTGGCATCTCCCACCCTGACGACTCACCATGGGGGAGCGTCCATACATCACAGAGCCGCTGACCTGGGGGGACAGGTGGAGGCTGACATAGGAGCTGGGCACAGAGAGGTCCCCATTAAGGGCGCTGTGGGAGCCCAGGCTGAAGGATGTGGTGAAGGGACTGGAAAGGGTCAGGGGACTCCTCAGGGCTAAGAAGAGACAAAGACAGATCTTCAGACACGTTGGATCCAGATCCTGCCTTCCACTGCCTTGGGGGAGCTCCAGGGCTCTCATGCTCTGGCCCAGCATCCACCATACCCTGTCCTATCTCCAGACATTTACAGCTGCTGTTGCCTCTGGCCAACAAGCCTTTCCTTTTCCTTTTTCAGTTACTGAATTCTTACTCATCCTTCAAAACCCAGACTCAATGTCCAGCAACGTCTCAGGAACATCCTTGAGCCTCCCCACTCCACCCCTTGCCTCCAACCTGGCCCATCTTGGGTCCCTTCCTCCACCCCAGCCCTGATCACACAGAGCTGGGAATTTTAGGGTCTGGGTCTCCTCCCCCACCACCTGGGATCTCCCTGAAGGCAAGTTCCAGGGCTAGTTTCTTTCTGGGACTCCAGAACCAGCCAGAGCCCGGCCATAAGACAGAAAAGAGGAGCACTGTCATCCCCATATTAATGATGGGGAAAGTGAGGCTCAGAGAGGTTGATCACTTGCCCGAGGTCACACAGCTGGTGAGTGTCCAAAGCTGGCCTGAAACCCAAGCCTGTCTAACTCCAAAGCTTGTCTCTCCAGCACTGGGCTGAAGCCCCAGAGCAAGTCACTTCCCCTCTCTGGGCCTCAGTTTCCCTTGTCTGGGCCAAGACAATGAAGAAACGGAGGCCCAGAGTGAGGCAGTGTCTATTCTGAGTCATGGAAAGGGCAAGGCAATGCCCCAGCTGGAATCCACACGTCCTGCCTCCCCCACCCCCCACCCTTGTTTCGAACTCCCCGGAAAGGAGGCCTGTCCTGGCAGGCACCAGCAGGTGCTCACCAATACTGTCCGTGGAAGGTGCTGGCTTGGCCGCGAGCTGGCGGAGGTGACTGGCGGAGCTGGGCCCAGGGGTGGACGCGTCCTGGGGCGGGGAGGAGTCTGAGGACTTGGAGGCAGGGGTGCCGGCAGGAAGATCGTTCTGGGGGAGAGAGGGCAGCACTGAACACTCCCAGGCACCTGGTGCCTCGCAGCCCAAGGATCTGGGCAGAAGGTGAGTTGGAGGAGGGAGTACACCTGGAGCAGGCCAGGGCTCACGCAGGGACACACACACCAGGGGAGCGGGCCCCACAGCCGACCTCCTGAGCATGGGGCCCGCTCCCCTGGGGTGTGTCCCTGCACGCATCGGAACACCAGGCGGGCGCCTGAGCATCCACCCCACGGGGTGCACACACGTGCGTGCCCACGGGAACCCGGGCAATCTTGGGAGAACTGCGCATGCGGGTGATAAGGTACACAGGGCAACCGCAGGGTAAGGGATGCGGTGAACATTCCTACATCTGCGGCATGGTGGGCGCACAGGGATCACGAGAGAAGGCGACGCACAAAGTTAGAGGCTGGCGCATCCTTCAGGGCCAAGGAACAAACTCTAGGATGGGCTCTCGAAATAGGAGACCACAGTATGCTCCCAGATGCAAGACCCTCACCCGGTACTGCTGGGCACCCCCTTGCTCCCCACGAGGAGCTCCCCCACTGCTGTCCGTCCCCGTGGGGACCCTGGAGGAGAGGGGAAGCCGGACCTCCTTCACGGAGGAACAAGCTCTGTCTCGGCTTCCTGCCATCGCTTCCTTTGCCTTTCAAGAAACTTCACATCCTCGTCTTGTGTGGGCTGCGCCCTATCCTTCCTTTACAAGGTCACACATTTTGTGACAGCCACACTCACACACCCACGACAGGGAGTGGATGGTGCCAACGTGGGGACCAGGGGGGCCTTCTCCATTAGAACAGCGCCGCCCCTCCCCCTCTTTGTCTCCTTGGAGTGGGAGGAGGGCACAAGAGATGCGATGGGAGCCCCAACCTTGGCGGTTGCCATAGCAACCTGCTGGGAGGGGAGGCCTAGAAACCGACACAGTCTCCTTGGTAAGGGCAGGGCAGGGGTCTGGGGAAGATTTGGGGGCAGGGACAAAAGGAGCTGAATTGAGAATGCCTGGGGGAGTGCTTTCAGGTGGTCCTGACGGCTGGCATTAAACATCGGGAGGCCCAAGGAGAGAGCTGTTCTGATATGGGTCATCTTTTCTTGCAGGGACCACATCTCAGGTTGGGGCTGGTGTGTTCCCAAGGCCTTAACACTCCCAGGGCTGGAATCAGCCTGGCCAAGCCAGCAATTCTATAGTTTCACTGTGTTTATTTTCACCAGATTTCCTATTTATTGCAAGAGATACTTGGTTTCCACATAAGATGGTGAGCTGCCTTTTAATATTATTTACAAAGTTGCCTTTTCAGATTTACTGAGGTTCCGCAGAGTGAGTCCACTTAGGAAAAATTACTGGACTAATGTAGAGGTGTTTTTTAGGAAGGCAGCAAAATAATCACTAAGGAAATCCTGGACCACAACAGCCTGTTTCATTTCTCATCACTCCACATCTAATGTGGTAGAATCTGTTTCCAGGTCCCCAGGATGAATAAAATGAGTTTCAAGGCTTCCCCTACTCCTTACCAAGACGAGCTCCTTGGTTCTGGGGAGCGGTGAGCCAAGGCTGGAGGCCAAGGAGGCTGGACTGTCCACCAGGTCCCGACGGGCAGGGATGCAGATGGGTGCCTTTCCACATGGGGTGGTTGCTGGGCTGGGGGGCTCGGAGGGTTGGTCCTGGGTTGGAGGAGGTGATGATGAGTGGGGGGGGGCGGGGTAAAGTGGCAGGGGAAGGAGAGGCCCTCTCTATACCCTGCTCGTGTCCTACCCCAACCTCTAGACTGGGCACCTAGGACCCACCTTGGGAGGATTATGAAACCTCCCTGAGCCTCAGTGGACTCATCCGTAAAATGGGTTAAATGACATAAGCACACATAGCAAGGACTATATATGGGCTTGGTTTTGTTTTCCCTCATTGAACAGATGGGGAAAAGTGAGGCCGGGGAAGGGGGTGTCACTCTCCCAAAGTGACACGGTGAGCCAGGGCTTGAAGCCGCTTCCGTTGCCCACATCCAGGGTTCTCTGGGTCTCAGTTTCCCCACCTGTGCTATGGAGAGGAGGTCAGCCTGGGGTGCCCCAGTTTCTCCTACTTCCCCTGGCCCCGTGCCATCCCCATCCCAGCCATCCCATAGAGAGGGGAACACCAGGACACCCACTCCCTCTGGGTCCCCCAAATCCCCGGATAACCCACTGCCTGCTCTGTGCCCAGACCTCCTAGTCCTGAGGTCAGAGTGGGAGGAGGCTGGACCCCGACTCACCTCGTCCACCACCAGGTTGTAATCGCTCTTGTCCTCATCACTCTCCTGGGGGGACAGGGAGGAGAGAGCTCACCCTGGCCATGCTCCTGCCTCCACGCCCCTTACATCTCTTCAGGAGGGTTTGACTGGGATTCTGTGGTTTGGTTCATTTGCTCAAGTACAAGGGAGGCCGGGGAGAGGGGGGAATCCTTCAATGGAGGAGATGGAGCTGAGTGCCCAGGAGGTGCTGTGTGGCCCCACTTTACTCCTCTGTGCAGTGGGGGAAGAGCCAGAGACCAGGAGGCATCCTTACCTCCTTCCCAGCTCTTGACCCACAGGGGCAATCAATCTCTCAGGCTGGTACGCCTCCCACACTGTCTGCTCACCCCAGTCCATGTGTGCCCCCCACTCACATAAGGTCCCGACAGATCCTTCTCCTCCGCTCTCTGCTTCCCATTGCCACCCGGGCCGCTGGGTCGCTCCTCTTCCGCCACACTCTCTGGGGGTGAGGGGGATGCACTCTGCAGAGACACAGGGCCCCAGACTGCGTCCTGGTCCAGCCAAAACCAAGGATCCCCATCACTGTTATTAGGATCTGTGCCTCAAGCTTCCCATCTGGGAAAAGGGACCTTCCGAGGGCAGACTCAGTGGGGTCGTGACAACCACAAATGTCCCCAGACATCGCCCAGGGTCCCCTGGGGGGGGCACTAATGTGAACTGAGATGAGCTCTAAGTGCAAAATGCATTCGGATCTTGAAGGCATAATACAATAAAAAGAACGGAAAAGATCCCATTAAAACTGTTTTATGTTGGGAGTTTGGGTTTTGTGGGGGGCATGAGCCAACCTTGCAGGTCTCCTTGCATGACCCTGCAATAAACCTTCCTCTGCTCCAAAAAAAAAACCCAAAAAACAAAAAAACAGACTGTTTTATGTTGATTACAGGTTGAAATATTTTAGATGCATTGTGTTAAATAAAATTTACTATTGAAATTCATTTCACCTCATTAACTTTTTTTTTTTTTTTTTTTTTGCGCGGTATGCAGGCCTCTCACTGTTGTGGCCTCTCCCGTTGCGGAGCACAGGCTCTGGACGCACAGGCTCAGCGGCCATGGCTCACGGGCCCAGCCGCTCCGCGGCATGTGGGATCTTCGCGGACCGGGGCACGAACCCATGTCCCCTGCATCGGCAGGCGGACTCTCAACCACTGCGCCACCAGGGAAGCCCAAACTTTTTTAATGTGCCTACTAGAAAATTTACAGTGATGTTACACAAAGCTAAACGTGTGACTGAAACTGCATAAACACACACACACACACACACACACACACACGAGTGCATGTAAAACCGTGAAGTGGGAATAAGCCCTGTGGGTTGCACCCATGTCTGTTTCCTGGCTTTGATATGGTATTTTAGTTTTGCAAGATGTTATCATTGGGTGAGGGGTGCATGGGACCTCCTTGTACATTTCTTTGCAACCTCCTGGGCATCTGTAATGATTTCAAAATTAAACAAGTTTAGGGCTTCCCTAGTGGCACAGTGGTTGAGAGTCCGCCACCGATGCAGGGGACACAGGTTCATGACCCGGTCCGGGAAGATCCCACATGCCGCGGAGCGGCTGGGCCCGTGAGCCATGGCCGCTGGGCCTGCACGTCCGGAGCCTGTGCTCTGCAACGGGAGAGGCCACAGCAGTGAGAGGCCCACGTACCGCAAAAAAAAAAAAAAAAAAAAATTAAACAAGTTTAAAAAAATTACCTACGGGGCTCACATGATATTTCTATTGGTCAGCACTCTTGTAAATGATAAAATGGAGTGGATGAGGGATAAATTAATGATGGAGGGATGGATGGAATGCTACCCGAGCATGCATTCATTTATTCAATTGCAAAAACTCGCTAGAGATGGGAAATTTAAAATAAATAAAACTCTAGTCTTACGGGCATCCCCCCCACCAAAAAAAATGGCTACACAGTGTGAAAGCAGGATGCGGTCTCCTTCTGAGGCCCCTATCAGCTCAGAACAAGCAGCTTCAGCCACATGTGAAGACAAAGCAAATGTGAGATAAGAGGGCAAATCCCCCATGCCCTTCAACTTACCCTGCTCGGGGCTCTCTCCACTGACAGGCGGGGGCGTGGTGAAGACAGAGAAGGAAAAAGAATGAGGTGTTTGTGCCACCGTGCCAGAGCGCAGAGCCCTCCACAGTGTATAAAGCCCCCTTCCCAGGTCAGAACCCCCCCTTCTCCTTCCAACACCCTTGCAAGGGGTGGACAATCCCTTCCCCGCACCATTCAGATAGACGCTCAGAGAGGGATAGAACTTGCCCAAGGACACACAGCCCACTGGGAACAGAGCTGAACCCGCGACCCTGCAGCCCCTTTGGTGAGTTTGATGGTCCAGCTATCCTCTCCATGGGCCCCTGCGGGCCCCCAGCCCGCAGCATCTGGTGATGTCCACTCACCTCTGGACCCCTCGGCCTCCACGCCTGTCCGGTCCTCCTTGGCAACCGCGGCCAGCTGAGCCTGGGCGGCCAGGGCTCCCGACAGGGCCAGCAGCCCCGTAGCACTGCCGCCCACCAGCCCAGCCGGGCGAGGGGTGAGGGGCACAGGGGGGGCGTGGTGCGACAGTGGCTGGAGCTGCTGCTGCTGGAGAGGAGGGGGGTGGGCCAGGGGCGGGCGGGGGCGGGGCCCCGGCCGTGCCCTACCACCCCCTACAAGAGGCTATGGAGAGAGAGCCGGGACAGGCAGGGTCCAGGCAGAAGGGGCACCCTTGAGGTCTCCAGGGCGGCCAGAACCCAGGCCAGCTGCCCACCCGGCACCCCCAGCTTCACCACCCACGGCGGGGCGGGGGCCGGAAGACTCACGCCGATGAGGCTGTTCAGCTCCCCCACGGTCACCTGCTTGGCCCGCTCCACGGCCTGCAGGACCTGCTGTTGGTGCTGGGGGTGGGTGGGGGGAGGGCGCTCAGGAGAGCCCCCCATCTGCTCGGCAACCCCACCTCCCAGGCCATGCCCTCCGGGGCCCCTCTTCTTCTCTCACTTTTTTTTTTTGGGCGTCGGGATCTTAGTTCCCTGACCAGGGATCGAACCCGTGCCCCCTGCCATGGGAGCGTGGAGTCCTAACCACTGGACCGCCAGGGAAGTCCCTTTTCTCGCTTGCTCTTTGTAGTTTCTTTCTCTCCCTCTCTCCCTTTCCTTTCAAAATCATGAAACAGACAGACAAAGAAACAAAGCATTTAAGTGCAGTTCAAACTAATAATTAGAAATCGGGGTTTATATATCAGGGTCCCTCCCTCGGCACTGCTTACATGGGGGCCGGGTCACCCTCTGTGGGCGTTCGTCCCAGGCACTGTGGGGTGTGGAGCAGCATCCTCAGCCCCCCACTCACTCGATGCCAGGAGCACCCCCAGGGGTGATGACCACAAATGTCCC
This sequence comes from Pseudorca crassidens, assembly GCF_039906515.1. NCBI lineage: Eukaryota > Metazoa > Chordata > Mammalia > Artiodactyla > Delphinidae > Pseudorca > Pseudorca crassidens. The sequence continues at coordinate 169,987,140 of NC_090298.1, forward strand.
CAACATCACCCAGTGTCCCCTGGGGGCAGAGTCACCCCCAGTAAAGAACCACTGTACAAATCAGTACCCGAGTACCAACCACCCAGGTCACAAAATACAAACTGGCAGCCTGTAGAGGCCCCGTACACCCCACCCTCATCCCACCCTCCTTCCTTCCTCTCCCCACCTTCCTGCAGTGATAAAATGTCCTCAGTCTGCACTGTTGGATACGGAAGCCACATGTGGCCATGGGCACTTGATATGTGGCTGGTGCAACTGGGAACGGGATGCCTCCTTTAATTTAATTTAATAGAAATTTACATGTAAATTTAATGTAATACATTTTAAAAGAAATATAAATTAATACAAATGTAAATGGCCACACATGGCTGGTTGCTCCTGTGTGTGCTCTAAGGCCACTTGTGCACCTGCAACTACCCAGGATGGGGATTTGGGCTGCGTGACACCACTAAGGAGGTGTCAGGATGCTAACCAGGCGCTCCTGTACAGGTCATGCCTGTCAGAGTGTGTCCAGGCCATGGATTAGTACATTTTGACTGTAAAGGGCCAGAGAGTCAATATTTTCAGTTTTGCAGGCCAGAGGGTCTCTATGGAAACTCCACAACCCTGTCATTTTATGCGGAAAGCTGCCATAGACAATAAGGCCATGAGTGGGCATGGCTGTGTGCCAATAAAACTTTATTTACAAAACAAGTGAAGGGCCAGTAACTTGGCCCTCGGGCTGTACTTTGCTGACTCCTAGTCTAGAAGCATGGAATTTGCTGGGGCACCCATGTGTCTTAATTCACTCCTTCCTAAAGTCTTTTTACCCTGTTTCCTGTGGTTTTGGCCTTTCTCACTCCGGGCCACCTTGTCCCCATCCTGGGCTTTCAGACACCATCTCTAAGTCTGAGACCAGAGAGAATCTCACTCCATCCCAAGAGCCCAGAAACCTCAGATTCAATGAGGTCCAAACCAAGAGGAGAACCTTTCCCTTTTTTGGTCCCCAACACAGTGAGGGCCCCCCTGTATCCACTCTGTGTCAGAATCCGTCCTCTTGTCTCTCTGGAGACAGGATACTCCAGATGGAAGCAGGAACAGGGGATGCAAAGGTCCTGAATAACTTGGGGCATTCGCACAAGGGCTAACTTTATTTTTTTAAGTTTCAATGAAGTGCTCATACTCTATAGTTTTATCTGCCCTGTTCCACCTTTTTGTACTATTGTGGTTACAAATACGTAAGAGTTACCCTTTTAACCATCTTTAAGTGCACAGCTCAGTGGCATTAAGTACATTCACACTGTCCTGCGACCAGCTTCCACCATCCATCTCCAGAACTTTCTCATCTTCCCGAAAGGAAACTCTGTCCCCAGGAAACATTGACTCCCAACCCCCCTCCCCCAGCCCCTGGCCCCCACCATCTACTTCCTGTCTCTATGGATGTGATGACTCTAGGCACCTCCTATGAGTGGAATCAGACAGTATTTGTCCTTTTGTGACTGGCTGATTTCACTCAACATAATGTAAGGACAAAGTGCTAAGGACTAATTTTTATTGGATATTTACTAAGCACCCAGCATCATCTTCACCACCTTGTATGTATCAACTGCTCTAAATTTCATGACAGAGGCACAGAGAGGGCAAGCCACTAGCCCAAGGCCACACAGCCAGGACTTGGACCGAAGCAGCCTGGCTGTAGGCTTGAGCCCCCCCTCCTCTCCCTCAGCCAACACCCCCCCTCCATCCCTAAGGCCCCAGCCCAGCCAGTGCCCAGGGCCCCAGGCCACCCAGCAGAACCAGTGCCTGTGGCATCCAGCCAGACCCCCTCCCCCACCCTTCTTCCAGCTCCGCTCCCCATCCCCCCCACCAAGCCCACTCACCTCCTGCGTCAGGAAGGGGATAATCTGAGCACAGATACCACTGAGGCGCTTCACAATCTCAGCCTGGCAGGAAGCAATGGGGAGGAGGCTTGGAGGGGAGGCTGTCAATCCAGAACCTCCACTCCAGGGCATAACAAGCCTTTGCAAAGCTTGGGGTGAGGGGCTTGTCACCCGCAGCTGCAAGTGTAGGGCACGGGCTCCGGGACAGACTGAGAGCCTGGTGAGGACACTGTCCACCTGATGTCCAGGGCAGCCTTGAGCCGGAAGACAGGACAGACAGATCCACCACCCGCCAGACCCACTCAACAGAGATTTCCAGAAAGCAGCTGCGCAGCCACCCAGCGCAGACTGTGACCCCGAGAAGCTTTGAGTTTGAGCCCTGGCTGGGCCCAGGTCTCTCTCGGGCATGGCCCCTCTCTGGGTCGTGCCTGCGCCCAGGGGCTGTAGTCAGGGGCGATCCCAGAGCACCACACTCAGGGGTGTGATGCTGTGATATAAGAAATATACATTTGGGGGAAAAGAATTTGAAAAAGAATAGATACATGCATATTGTATAACTGAATCACTTTGTTGTACACCTGAAATGAACACAACATTGTTAATCAACTATAGTCCAACATAAAATAAAAAGTTAAAAAAAAAAGAAAGAAATATACATTTGGTCTTTGCCTCAGTTCCTGGCACAGAGCTCCTAAACCCCTAGAGATTTCTGAGTATTAGAGGCAAGAGGAGCATCTTCTGTTATTCACAATAAGCCCGTTTCACCTGCACGTGAGTTTATTAAGAGGGATGGAACTTTCAATCCCACCCCCAACTCCGACCGCCGGGGAGTCAAGAGGAGCTGGAGATTGAGTCAATCACCAGTGGCCAGTGGTGAAATCAATCGTGCCTAGGTAATGAAGCCTCCCTAAAAACCCCTAACTGAAGTGGTTTCCAGAGCTTCTGGTGGGTGGACACATGGAGGTGCAGGGAGGGGGCGCCCGGAGCGGGCACGGAAGCTCCATGCCCTTCTCCATACCTTGCCCTGTGTATCCCTTCCATCTGGCTGTTCCTGAGTTATATCCTTTATCATGAAAGGGTGATGGTAAGAGCTTTCCCAAGTTCTGTGAGCCATTATAGCAAATTATCAGACCAAGGAGTGGGTCGCGGGAACCTTGATGTATAGCTGGTAGGTCAGAAGCCCAGGAGGTCTGGACTTGCGATAGGCATCTGAAGTGGGGGCAGTCCTGGGGGGCGGATCCCTGAACCTGTGGGGTCTACACTGACTCTTGGTAGTGTGTTAGGATTGAGCAGAAGTGTAGGACACCCAGCTGGTGTCAGAGCTGGAGAACTCGGTGTGGCAAAAGCGAAATATTTGGTGTCAGAGGATAGAGATAGGATACGAAGAGTGTGGGTTTACTTGTAGGTTTCACCTGGGACCGGGGCTGGGCCGGGGACGCCCACAGAGGCTGAGCAGAGGGGAAGCATGTGGGTGGGTAAGGGGGTGTTTTGTCAGCCTGTGCTTTGCCTCTGCCTCAGTTACAGGAGTGCTGGGTGCTGTGTGTATCTGGGTGAGGTTTGTGTCTTCCATCTGCTACCAGGAGGGTGGAACGAAGGCTCCTGGGGCCGGTACCCTACCCCTTACCCTCCATCCTATAAGGGGATCTATCTCATGCACCCATGGGACCACACCACGCTCCAGGCATACAAGCCCCCCGTCACCTACACCAGACGCAACAGAGCCCCCAGAGACCCAGAAAAGCACGCCAAGGCAGGTGCCCCCAGGCACTCCCAGTGTACCCCTACTTCTTCCCACCCACCAGAAAGACCCTAGGTTCTGCCCATTTATTCTAATATTTGGATGGACAAAATCCAAGATTCCTTCAACCTCAGGATCTTGGGGTCCCTTTCATCTCCTTAGAAAACATCAGGGTGCATGGGTGGTAGAATCCTCGCCTGCCCTTAGAAACCATCAGAAAACCTTGAGCTCAGGATCTGGGGGTTAATCTTGAGCAACTGAAGTCAATTGCAGAACCGTCAGGTCTAACTCAGAACCTTGAGATCACACTCAAAGCTGAGGACAATCTCAGAACCTCAGATCATTAGGGTTAATCTCAGAACATTCAAAACAGCGACAGAACCTTGGGGTCCATCTCAGACTCTCAGGATCCATCTCCAAATGTCAGACATGCTGATCTGAAAGGGACCTCTAAGACTGTCCGTTTGTCCCCCTCCTGGGACAGAAGGCCCGCCCCAGCCTGGCTGACCTGGCTGCTGGCTTCTGCTATGAGCCTTCCTTGACAGGGATGCCTGGCCCCTGTCCACTGCCCGACTCTCTCGTAGACAAGGTCTCCAGAAGTTCATTTTCCTTTCATGAGGCTGAAATCTGGCCCCCTGATCCCAGAGATTTCAGGATAAGACCTCTGTTCCCTGGAGCAGAGGGAGCGACGGGTCCCTCTCACAACTTCCATCCCCACCCCCCCGCCACTGGACACCCTTACCCTCAACACACAGTTACCTGCTTATGCATTTCAATGTTGAGCCCGTAGGACATTTCATAGTACTGCAAAGGAAAAGCTGTCTGGCAATGTCCACCGTGCCCATGGATGTCCAGCTGCTCTGGGTGACGCTGGGTCTTCCAACAGCCCCCAGACTGGGGGGGATCAGAGCAGGACCCAGAGCCTCCCAGCTCCTTGGGGGCCCAGAGGGGGAGCCCAGAGAAGAAAGCAGGAACCCCCTTCATTCTCCCCACGGGAGTGGGGGAGGGGGGCAGTACCCAGATACCCTAGCCCCTCAGAGATGCTCATGAGGAAAGTGGGCATCCTTGCCTTATTGTTCTTAAGAGCTGGGAGGGCCCTGGGAGACAGCCTGGAATCCCAAGCTGCCCACTTTACAGATGAGGGAAAATGAGGCCCAGAGCAGGCCGGGGACTTGCCCCAGAGTGGTACTGGAGTCGGGATTCACACCCCACGTGTTTTCACTCACAGCCAAGCTCTCTTCCCCACTCTCCCTCACCCCCCCGCCCCGTTTTGACAACCCGCCTTACCATGACATAATGTCGCTGCATTTCTGTCTTCTCACTGGCCAACTTCTCACACTCCAGCTTGAGGCTGGGAAGGAGACGGGGCATCGGGATCCCACTCTCCCTGCCCCCGCAGCAGGGACACCCACGGACCCCTTCTGGGCCAGTTTCCAAAGCGATGGGATTGGCTCTCCCCCGCCCCACTTTCTCACACACACACCCCCACCTCCCGCCCCCAGGCCCACCCCATCCCTTCCCAGGCTCAAAATGTCCCAGCACTGGACCATCCGTTCTCCTCACCTGCGATTCTACCTGGAAGCCCTCCCTCCCCACGCCCCTGGGGCCCCTCCCTCCCCCCTGCACGCTGGAGGCCCCGCCCCTTCGCCCCAGCGGGCCCCGCCCTTCGCCCCCAGGTGAGCCCCCGGGTGAGATCCCGGGGCCCCTGGGGCGAGACGCGCCCCCCCCCCCCTCACCTGTGGTACTGAGCCTGAAGAAACTGGAATTCTTCTTTGATGCGGTCGCAGATCTCCAAGATTGAGAACTTGAAGGGCTGGCCGGACTGAAGCGGGGTCTGGGGGTGGGAAGCCGGGGTCTGAGTTCCCGGACGCGCGACCCTCCCTACCCCCCGCAGCCCGGCCCCCCACTCACCGGGTGCCTTCCCTGGGGGTACATCCTGTCGATTCGAGAGGCCCCCCCTCCCACGCCGCCTGAGCTTGACGATATGGGGACGGGGGCGGAGAGGCGGCGGCGGCGGGATGGGGGAGAGGCTGGGGTGGGGGGCTGCCCAAGAAAGAAGGGGGCAGCGGCGTGGGGCAGGGGACCCCGGAGTCCCCCGCCCCCCGAGCGAGCGCGCGGGGTCGCGGGGACTGAGGGGCGCCGAGGCCCCTGCCGGGCTGGGGGCGCGAGGCCGGCGCAGAAGGTCGGGCGAGCAGCGGCCGGTTTCAGAGGCGCGGGCGACGGGCCCCGCGCAGAGCCGCCTCCCTCCGGCGGGGCTCGGCCGGGAGCCGCGGGCAGAGCCGCCTTAAGGTGGCGCCGCCGCCCCCCGGCCCACCCACCCCGTGCACCGCCGCGACCGCGGCCGCGGCCTTGGGACCAACCCCTCCCTTCCACCAGGGACGAGCGGGGAAACTGAGGCTCGCGTCCAGCCCCGCAAACGTCGCCCCCTCGCCCTCCCTGAGGGCCCATGAGAGAAAAGCGCAATAAATACCTAGTGGTCCACTGTGGGAGTAGCTTGGCGGGGAGGGGGGCAGTTGGGGGCCAGAAATGGCCTTTCTGAGGAAGTGGGCTAAGACAAGTGTCGGGAGGAAGCAGCCTGCCGAGTGCTGGCTGGGAAACCTGCCTTCACAGAAAGGGACCAGGTGAGGGATGGGGCTGGGGGGCAGAGGTAGGCCCTCGCCTTTTCCTGGCCTCAGTATTCGCATCTGTAAAATGGCAGAGGCAGGGGCTATTTTTAAAGGACACGGTACATGAACAGCCCTCAGCCTGGCCTGGCACAGAGTAGACTCCGAGAGCTGGGAGTTGGGTTCCGGTGGCCACCACCAGCAGACTGGGCTGTCTCCCCTTTCAGACGATGGGCTCCTAGAAAGCAGAGGTCCCAAGGAGGATGAAAACGAATTTCTGCCATCAGACTGAGGTCTCGCTGAGGACAGGGGCTCCATCTCCCATCGCAGACCACAGATATCCTGTGAGGTAGGAGGTGGGACATTCTTATTCCCATCATGCTTCTGAGAAACTTCAGGGTTGTTTGTAAAGTCAATCAACAAACACGTGTTGACAGCCTACTGTGGACCAGACACTGTTCTAGGCACTGGAGCTCAGCAGGGAAGCAGACAGAGAAAATCCCTGGCCTCCTGTTAATAGCTGCCCCTGTGTCATTAGGTGAGTAAGCAGAAGCATACAAAAGCCCTAACAAATTCATTGGGCATCTATGGCACGCCAGGCATCCTTCCAGGCACCAGGGTGGATGGAGAACAGATCCCTGCCTTCTCTGAGTTCAGGGGATAAGGCAAGATCACAGCTTGGAAATTATGGAATTCTGCGTGCATACAAAGAGGAGTTTAGGGGGCAGATATAGAGGTAGCGGAGGGAATCTGCTTATCTGGGGTGTCTGGGAGAGACCTCTTGGAAGAGGTAATGTTGGAGATGAGACCTGGAGGATAAAGATGGGCAGCCATGGGAAGGGAGGAGAAGAGAGATCCTGAGGATAAAGATATGAGTGTGTATGTGTGTTAGAGGGAGTGAGTATTTGACGGCTCCCTATTGCCATCAAGATAAAATCCAAACTCCTCCCTCTTCCCACAAGGCCCTGCACAAACCCCCTCCCCACCCTCCCTTCCCTGATCCCAACTTCCTTCACTTTCACCCTCATTCACTCTGCTCCAGCTGCTCAGGCTTCTCCTGCTCACCTGGTACAGTCCTGCCCCAGGGCCTTTGCACTTCCTGCTCCCTTTACCTGGAATGCTGTTCCCTTGCTTCTCAGTCATTCAGGTCTCAGCTCAGATGTCATCTCCTCAGAAAGGCCCTTCCCGGCCACCCATCTAAGCAGTGCTCACCCACTCCACCCTGTAATTCTCAAACACTGCCTCCTATTCTCTCTCTTTCTAGGTCCTATCAGAGTTTGTTTCCGTTTGTGTTTTGTTTTGACATGATTGTGTTTCTTCTTGGGTTGTTGTACTCATTATTTGGTTCCCTCGCTAGGTTGTGTAGGGACAGAGCCCATCTTGGTGCCTGCAGAGACTGGCATACAATAAGTGCTCAGTAAATGAACAGGCACTGGCGTGAGAAGAAGAAACAGCAGATTCAGCTAAAACCAGAAATCACTGGCCACACTCCTGCTGGAGAATTCTAAGAAACAGGGGGTTCCACAATTCCATGATGCCGAAGGTTCATCATTCCAAGTTTGGGGGCATCTGTGAATTCCTAATTCCAAAACCTTTCCAGGAGGTGCCTTACCTCCCCTGGGAAGACAACAGGTCCCCTCTCTGGGCCACTAGTCCAAGCAGTGGTACCCCTTCCTCATCCTCTTCTCCTTTAGAGCCTCTGTCTTCTCCTGGGCCTTCTCTTGACAGAAGCCCTCCTTCTGGGGCTTCCCTGGTGGCACGGCGGTTAAGAATCCTCCTGCCAATGCAGGGGACACGGGTTCGAGCCCTGGTCTGGGAAGATCCCAGACGCTGGGATCATCCCACAAGCCCGTGCGCCACAACTACTGAGCCCACACGCCACAACTACTGAAGCCTGCGCGCCTACAGCCCATGCTCTGCAAAAAGAGAAGCCACCACAATGAGAAGCCCATGCACTGTAACGAGAGTAGCCCCTGATCACCACAACTAGAGAAAGCCCGCGTGCAGCAACAAAGACCCAATGCAGGGCTTCCCTGGTGGCGCAGTGGTTGAGAGTCCGCCTGCCGATGCAGGGGACGCGCGTTCTTGCCCTGGTTTGGGAAGATCCCACATGCCGCGGAGCGGTTGGGCCCATGAGCCATGGCTGCTGAGCCCGCGCGTCCGGAGCCTGTGCTCCGCAACGGGAGAGGCCGCAACAGTGAGAGGCCCGCGTACCGCAAAAACAACAAAAAAAAGACCCAATGCAGCCAAACAAACAAAAAAAAGCCTTCCATCTCTTCAAGTTCAACAGCTCCTTCTTGACCCTCATCTCGCAGCTCTGCCCAGAGCAGCCTTTCCTCTCCCTGCCCCCATGCCCTCCTGATCTGTTGGCCCTCCTTCCTCTCTGAGGGCTGGTCCTCCTAGCCTAGTCACCTGAATGTCACCTTTGCCCACACCTCCGGTTGCCCAGGCTCTGAGCCACCACGTTCTCTTGGAGGCTTCAGGCATCACCTTCATGGAGATGGTTCCAAGCTCTGGATCCACTCCTGGTCCTACCCTGAGACCCAGCCCTGTGAGTAGAGCCACCAACTAATGGATGTCCCCTTGGATGTTCCCCAGGCCACTAGATGCAGCACCTCTGCCCAGACCTGTCCCTCACCCTGTCAGGCCCCAGTCCACCCTGATCCCCCAGGACAGAGCATCAGCATAGCCTCTTTTCTCCCCTTCTCCTGCCATGCAACCCTGCTCCCCATTCACACAGCCCCCTACCTGCACCAGCCCTTCATCCTCTCCCATCTGGACCTCAAGCCACCTTCTCACTCTGAGCAGCTTTCACTATTGTCACCTTCTGTTTGAGTCTGGCCCTCCCTCACCTAAAACCCTCCCATGGCTTCCTATGGTCCTTGGGACAAAGTTCCAGATCTTTAGGCATCAGATGCCCTGCACCACCTGGCCCAGCCCAGCTTCACTTCCCTCCACCGGTTCAAACACTCTCTGCTCTGGCCACATCAGCCAGATTACCTAATCTGTGTTCCTCTCCACCTCTGGGTCTTTGTTTATGTTGTTATCTCTTTCGAGAATTCCCTCCCTCTCCTTTTCTGCCTGGAGAAAATCCATTCTGTCAAAGCCCAACCCAAAAGGCACCTCCTCCAGGCAGCTTCTCCGAAAGGCATCTCCCCTTCCACACACAGACTGTTTAAAGTTGGCAGGTACATGGGTATTTATTCTATAAACACCTCTTCGTGGGGAAGATGATGGGGCCCTGGCGAGGACCAGCCCCAGGCCTAGCCTGGGAGGTTCCTAAGGTGGGTGGGACAGAGCTGAGGACACACCGCAGGCCCACCTAATCAGTGCCAGGAAAACTGTGCCCAGGGCCTAAAGGACCCAGAGGGTGAACAGGAGCTCTACCTGGTGAGTTCAGAGAAGGCTTCCTGGAAGAGGGGACTTTTACCCATCAGTGTTTAGATCCCTCAGCCAGGCACACTCCACAGGGGAGGGTAAATACAGATTTGTGGATTGCCTGAGAAGCCACAAAACCACACACACACACACACACACACACCTCTTAGTGTGTGTAATCTGCCAGGAAGGAGGAGATGATTTGCTCTGAGCAGCAGCAACCCGTTTGGGGAGCAGCTTTGAGAATTTGGGGAGGCTCAGCAGTCTGTGAGATGGGGATGAAACAGGAGGGGAGGGGGCAGGGCACAACCTTGAATGACATAGCCTGAGGACATGACATAAACTGATTACAACCAAATGGGTCCAAGATGGCAGATAAGTCGGACAAGTCAACTTCCAGTAGACCCTGAGCCTCAGTGTATGCTCACTGTAACACATCAACAAGCTGAATGACACACCCACAGGCGCCATGACAATTCCAAGACCAACCATAAGGATCAAAAAGTGGGCAGTGGCCCAATTCCTGGAAATCCCCACCCCTTCACGAAATAACTGGAATACTCCTCCCCCTCATTAGCCTATGAAATTACCCACTCCTATAAAAACTGACAACCCCATAGCCTGGTGCATTCCTCACCTTCTGAGATGGCCCACACTCTGTGGAGTGTGTTTCTCTCTAAATAAATCCACTTCTTACCTATCACTTGTCTCTCACTGAATTCTTTCTGCGTTGAGACATCAAGAACCTGAGCTTCGGGGCTTCCCTGGTTGCACAGTGGTTAGGAATCTGCCTGCCAGTGCAGGGGACACGGGTTCGAGCCCTGGTCCGGGAAGATCCCACATGCCGGGAGCAACTAAGCCCGTGCGCCACAGCTACTGAGCCTGCACTCTAGAGCCCGCGAGCCGCAACTACTGAGACCGTGAGCCACAGCTACTGAAGCCCGCGTGCCTAGAGCCCGTGTTCCACAACAAGAGAAACCACTGCAGTGAGAAGCCCGCACACCACAATGAAGAGTAGCCCCCTCTCGCTGCAACTGGAGAAAGCCCGCGGGCTGCAACGAAGACCCAATGCAGCCAAAAATAATAAACAAATAAAATAAATAAATAAAATAAAAATAAAACTTAAAAAAAAAAAGAACCTGAGCTTCATTAAGTCCTGAAACCAGGTGTGTGATCTCAGTTGGAAGAGTGTGGGTTTTGGCCGGGTTTGAGTCCCAGCCACGTGGGTTCAAGTCCCAATCTGAGGTGCACAGTTTCAGGGGGGCCCCTAGGCAGCACTTACTTGATAACTTACTGAAATGCCACATCTGGCCAGAGCAGGAGGCAGGGAAAGGACTGCCAGGCATGAGTTACAGCCTGGGCAGTCTAGCACAACCTTTTCATTTCTCCGGGAAGGCTTTCCCCAGCTAACTCATTTGCCATACAGGGCTTCAAAGCCGCACTCCTCTGGGGTCTCAGTTTCCCCATCTGCAAAACCCAGGGGGAAGGTGCAAAACTGGGGAAAGGGGTTTAGCTTTTGATCTCTCCCCTCCCACTGTACAGAAAGACGCAGCCCCGGTTCCTGGCTGGGTTTTTATGATGTGGATGTTTTTGCTTTTTTTTTTTTTAAAGTAAAAAGCTGAGAAGCAGCCCTGGGACACGGGATTGCTCAGACCACCTTAAATCAGCCTCACCGCCCCAGCTACTGTGGAAATTCCTTTCTCCGCGGTGGTTGGCTGGGCGCACCAGCCAATCAGCCCGCGGAGCTCCCACATGGGTCCGTGACGTCACAATGAGCGCTGGCCAACGGGGATCAAGGAACCGGCAACCAATGGCAGAAGGCGCTAGGATCGGCTGGGCCAATCGGAAGGCGGCGAGGCACTCCCAGCGGGGTATGGAGAGTGTGGCTCCCCCTCCCTAAGAGAACTGAGACCCTCGTGGACGCCTGATCCTGGCGGGTTTGGGGCGGGGTGGGGGGGGGGAAATCTCCGGCTCGGTTAGTATCCAAAAAACAGGGAGAAGCGATCCACCACCTAAGCCTGGCGGGTCTTCCTTTAAAAACAAGAGTCCCTCGTCCAACATACTACCTTGCAAAAGCCAGGCCAGCAAGCTGGACCGACTAGCGTCTTTCGCCCTCTTTCGCAGATAGGTAAACTGAGGTAGAGACGTTAAGTCACTGCGGACGCTCGGGGAAGAACTGAGACTCTCACTCGAGCCCGGAGGGTCCCAGCATGGTTCAGTTTCTGTCTTCAGGTCGGATGGGGAGGAATGGGCCCAGGGGTAGGCGAGGAGAGGGGGTTGCTGGTCCCCGCGCCTCAGTTTCCCCGGGCGCGAGCGGGAGAGTAGACTGGAACAGGGGTTCTACGAAAGACTACGAGCCCCAGAAGCTCCTGCGCGGCGCTCGCCCGGGTTGTCAATCAAAGTAACGTGGGTCCCTCTCCGACCCGCGCTCCCCCGCCCGCCGCCTCTCTCCTGCCAGCGCCCGCTCCCTCCCCGTCGGCTCCGGGCCCGGCGCGGTATAATTACAGCCCATTGATCCGACCCGGGCCGGGAAAGCGGCTCCCTCGGGGAGGCCAAGCCTTTGGCTTCCGACTTCGCCAACCTCTGCCTACCGCCCCCCTAGCCGAGCTGCTGGGCCACCAGCCAGGCCTGTCCCCTCCTGCTGGCCAGGGCTCGTAGGTGACCTCTGAGCCTCGGTTACCTTGGCGGTGAGCCCCCCTCAGAAAAATTACACACAGGTTTCCTTCCACCCAAGAACTTGGGACGCCCTCCTGCCCTGTTCTAGCGCCCCCGACCTCCTCATGTGACCTAGAGACTCTTGAGGGCCTCTCCCTGGGCCACAGTTTTCCCACCTGTACAGTGAGATGGTTGCACAAGACTTATTCATGAAACCAATGCTTTCTGCTGGCCCCAAGCGAGCAGCCAGCGCTAGGCCATGCAGGAGGGGTTCCTGAGTTTGGGGAAGTAGGGGGAAAACAAGCACATAGCTCTCAGACCCCTGAGAGTGGTCAGGGCTGGGGAAAAGGGAGGCACTGGGGTGGAGGTGGGGGTGTGGGCAGAGCCAGGAGTGAGGTGTCTGCTTGGGAAGATGGAAAGGCTTCCTAGATGTCAGGTGGGGGTGTTTAAGCTGGGGTTCTGCAGAATGCATAGGAGTTGCCTCATTTGAGCTGTGCCTTTATATAACCCTAGACCAACATGGAAGAAGAAAGATGGGGCAACTTTAAACCCTGCCCTGGAATTGAGGAGCCTTGAGCTCTGACCCCTTGCCTTGCTGAGTGGACGTCTGAACATTCCCTGGCTGTGAAGTGGGGAGTGGACACACCCATGGGTGTAATACCCCTCTGCCTACTTTCACAAGGGTCCATAAAGTCCCAGTAGGCTCTGACCAGTGGGAGATGAGAAACTGCAGCCAATGGCTAGAGGCACTAGCATTGGCTGTGGGCTCCAAACTCCAGCCTTCCCCTGGGCAAGAACTGGACAGCTCAGGGGGAAAAAAGAAAGGGCTTTTGGAAGTCCAGGGTGGACCTGGGCTCAGTGGGTAACCTTATCTGGAATACGAGGTTGATAATAGAATCTTCAAATAAGTTCATGTCTATAAAGTACTTAAAATAATTCATAGTAAATGCTCAGAACGGGGTAGCCATTTGCACTCCCTTTATGCTCCAAAGGGCCCTTCTCTCCCAGCCTTATTTCATACCCCACAGCTGGGCTATGCACTCACTCTCCACTCCTCCCATATTTTTGATCACCCTAATGTGAATCAGATCTCATTCTTCCCTCTGCTCAAGAATCTTCCATAGCTCCCCATCACCCTCAGAGTAAAATCCAAACTCCCCACCTCTGTCTACATGATCTGACCCCCATCAATTTCCTACTCTCACCCCTCCCTCTCTCCTCCTCACTCACTCCCTTCCAGCCACACGGGCCTCCTTGCTGTTCCTCCAACACACCAGACATGGTCCTGCCTCAGGGCCTTTGCACAAGCTGTTTCCTTTGCCTAGACCACAGCTGGTTCAAAACATCAGCACCTGGGGAGGCCTGGCCTGGCCAGCCTGGCTGCAATAGCCCCCAACCTCCCTACCTGGTCAGCCTCTATCATTTCACTTCCTTCAGAAGCCTCATCACTCTGAACACTTACAGTTTATTTGCTTATGTGTTTATGGTCTGTCCAGGCCCAACACAATGCCTGTTCCACATATTTGTTGGGAAGATAAAGGGATGAGCTTAGAGAGGGTCAGAGCCTCTCCCAGGTCACCCAACATGTGGGGCAGGGCCCCAGAGCCCCTGACAACCTGCCCAGTGCTAACCCAACCTGCGGGGGTCCGCTGCAACCTGAAGGCCTGGGTTCAAATCCTACCTTAGCTGTTGTGTTGCTGTGATTCTGTCAAATGGGGGTAATGACAGAAATTTCTTCATCCCGTGTTATAGGACTCCCGGCACGGCATGCAGAACTTCCCAGACCAGGGATCGAACCCCCGTCCCTGCAGTGGAAGCGCCGAGTCTTAACTACTGGATTGCCAGGGAAGTCCGAGGCATCTCCTATTTTTAAACTCCTGGGGTCTCCTAGTCAATGTAGCCATCCCAGACCCTCACCCTCTGGACCCTTCCGTCTGGCATCTCTGTGAGCTGTGCCTCCATCTCTTTCCTGGGGCCGGGGAGTGGGGGGGTGCTCCCTGCTGGACCGCAGACTCACCCAGCCCCCAGGCACTGCACAGGTGTGGGTGGAGCCCTGTGGCCTCATATGAATCTTACTCCCCAGCTTCTGGTTTGCAGGGAGACATTTTATCCTCTCTGGGCCTCAGTTTACTCATCCGGAAAAGGGGGCTGCCCTTGATAATGGTACCCATGGTGGTTATTACTCTGGGCTAGCTGCTTTATTCAGTTGACCTTGTGTCTGACGCTCACAACTGCACTGCAAAGTAGGGGACGAGAACCTGCGGTGGACCAGGCAGAACTGCCTCCAGGCTTCTGCCCTGGGCTCCCTCTGCCTGGAACACCTCCCCGCCCCTAGCCATCTCCCTGAGGCAGGCTCCTTCTGTGATCCAGGTCTCGGCTCAAATGTCACCTCCTCAGAGAGGCCTCCTCCCATCTCCTGGCTCAAGTAGCCCCCTGTCATTCTCTGTCTCCTGCCCCTGGTGGAGTTTTCTTCCTAGCACTTGACTGTTCTTGGAAATTATCTTATTCGCTGGTTTATTTGTTGTCTGTCTTCCCTACACGCTGTGGGTTCCACTAAGGGCAAGATGGGCCCTGTCCTGGGTCCAGGGCAGCCACCACAGAGCCTGGCACACATCAGGCGCCCAATAAATTCCGGTTGCCGGTCAGTCTGGCTTGGGAGTGGGGGGAGGGGAGGCGGCCAGGGCCAGAGACGCCTAGGGATCTATCCAGGGTCACAGAGAGCCGCGCTCCGGGTGGGCGCTCGGTGGCTGGCGTCCTGGGGTCCCGGGGCCACCCCCCCGCAGTTCAGGCCGAGGGGGCCGCGTGCCAGGTGGTCGTCCCCTCGTTCCCCGCGCCGCCGCGGCTGGGGAACACACCGGTAACCACGTGGGCCGGGCCAGCGCGTCACCCCAACTGGCCGGGACAGGCCCAGCGGGGCACGGGGAGCGCGGGCACCGCCCCTTCCCCGCCCGGGATCCGGGAGGCCGAGGAGGGGGAGTAGGAAACGGAGGGGACAAAGCGGGTGGAGGCGGAGTGGCGGGGGGAGGGGCAGAGGGCGAAGGGGGCGGAGGAGGAAGGGGTTGAGGGGCGGGGAGGGGGAGGAGGACGCCAGGGGGCGGAGGGTCAAGGGCGGGGAGAAGCGGGCTTCCTGGCCTGGCCGGCGCGCAGCAACCCGGCCCGGGGGGCCTGGGTGGGTGGGAGAGGTTTGCGGGGGAGGGTGTGGGGAGAGTACTGGCGAGGTCGGCTGAGAGGCGAGGATGGCGGGGAGGGAGCTTAGTAGGAGGGAGAGATCAAGGGGGAGGAGAGAGAGATAGAGAAGGACCTTGAAGGAGAGAAACAAAGCTGGAGAGACAGAGACCCAGAGGTTCCCGGAAGCAGTGGGGGTGAAGAAAGAGAGAGGGGCAGATCCCGGGAGAGACCCTCAGAGCAGGATGCTTGGCTGTGGGACGGGGGCTTGGGGTTCATGCAGCTCCCTCTTGCAGCTCCTAAAGTCAGAAAACATCTAAATACTGCGCGGGCTTCCTCCTGCGGCCCTGCCTCTGTCTCCCCTCCAGCTGGGCCCCTCTGCGACCCCAGAAGATCTTGCTCATCGTGCACCTGGCTGTGCCCCTCCTCCGCTCAAACACCTTCCATGCTCCCTGCAGCTGTCTCTCCCACTGAGCAGGCATCTTCCTGCAGGGCTGGCCCAGGCCCACCCATCTCGCTGGCTCCTTTGCCATTTTCTCACTTTCTCCCTAGATCTTCCGTGAACACATATTGTGTGCCAGGCAGGAGTCTAAGCCCTGGGGATTCAGCAGTGACCAAAACAGACCCAATTCCTATTGTCCTGAAACTCATCTCAGAGTGGGGAAAAGCAGAGGACAGGGAATATTTGTTGACCTAAGTTGTTCACAGCGATCAATGCTGTGAAGATAAAGCGAGCAGGAGAGAGGGGGTGGTGATGGCCGGGAGTGCGCTGACTGTGGGGACAGTGTGTCCCACGCAGAGGGTCAGGCCCAGAGGTGGCACCGTGCTTGGTCACCCTCAGACACGGAAAAGAGGCCAATTAGAATGAAGGCCCTGAGCAAGGGGAGTAGCCATAGCTCTGCCCACCTGCACTGGATCCAGGCTAAGGTCTGGACCCGGCAGCTTGCATCTTCCCACATCAGAATCCTGATTCCGTGGCTGTGTGCCAGGGGCGAGTCACTTTATATCTCAAGCCTCAGTTTCTTTATCTGTAAAATGGTCCTTCCTTCACCAGGCATTTTCAAGAACTGATTTGAGAGCTGAAGCTGAAGCCCTGAGCCGAAGCCAGAGCATGGTAGATGTTCAGATTGCAGCCATCTATGATTTCTGTTATCCTTAGGATTTGCATTGCTTTCCTGATTATTTTTTAAATACGTATTTATTTATTTATTTGGTTGCACCGAGTCTTAGTTGCAGCAGGTGGGCTCCTTAGTTGTGGTATGCGAACTCTTAGTTGTGGCATGCATGGGGGATCTAGTCCCCTGACCAGGGATGGAACCCGAGCCCCCTGCATTGGGAGCGCGGAGTCTTAACCACTGGACCACCAGGGAAGTCCCTGATTATTTCTATTTGTGCCTAGCGGGGCTGAGAGCTCCGCCAGCCAGCAGAGGGCAGGAGACTGGCTGTGGCCCTGCCTTGTTTTGCGACTTTGACAGCTTCCTACCCTTCCTCCGGCCTCAGTTTTCCTGTCTGCACAATGGGGAGGGCATGTGGTCGGTCCAAGATCTCTGATTCCACGTCACTGCAGCTTCTTTTTGTTTCTCCTCCAAGTCCAAGTCCAAGGCGCAAACACACAGACTTTGGAAGGAGGAAGGCCACGTAAATATTTCAGGCAGTAGACGTACCTGGCCCGCCTGGACTGTGAATGTTTAACGCGTCACATCCTAGTTTTCGCTGGCCTTCACAGGATGTTCTTCTCCCCGGCTGGGGAATCTGTTAGTCCTTGACCCCTCCTGAGCCCTGGAGGCCAAACCAGGAGGAGGTGGGCCTGGCTCTGGCGGGGGGGGGGGGGGGGGGGCTGGGGTGCAGGAGGGGTGTGTGGGGACGGGGCTGGGTCAGTCTCATGCCACTCTGGGGCCTGTGGGACTCTCCAGCGCTGTGGACATCATTGTGTGCACGGGGAAGTCAAGGCTCAGAGAGAGTCAGGGAGCCCCTCCCTGGAAAGACCCCTATAAAGGGGGAGGGGGCCGGAAGAGGGGACTCCCAGAAGGGCCTGGGGTCTAGGTGGGGTGCGGGGAGTCAGAAGGGATGGGTTCACCCAGTCCTGTGCCCCAGGAGCTGGAAGCGTAGCTCTGGCTCCTCCTCCTCCTTTCTGCCCCTCCCCCTCGCCTCCCTCCCCCCCATTGCTCCTTCATTCTCTCTCATCCCTCCTCCCCATCGCCCTCCGTCCCCCTCACTTTGCTTCTCTCCCTCCTCCCTCCTTTCCCTAACCCCCCCTCCTCCCTCCGGCCCTCCCTCCCTCCCTCTCTTCCTCCTCTCCCCCTCCCCCCTCCCTTATCTCCATCCTCCCTCTTCCCCTCCTCCTCCCACCCGCCTTCCCCCTCCTCCCCTTCCTCCCGCCTCATTAGGCGTGCCCGCGGCGCGGGGCCCATTAGCGGATCAATTAGCCGAGGTCGCCGGCAGCCCGGTCGTTAAGCGCGGGAGGCCGCACCTCCGCCCGCCCCGGCTTCCCGGCCGCGATCGCGTACCTCCAGGACCCTCTGGTCTCGCTCCCCACTGCGGACTCCTGGGCCCGCCCTATACCCTCCCCAGCCCCACGGGCGGGATGAGGGGCTTCGAAGCCCTCAGAGAGACCCCAGGTCACAGATGTGTCCGTGGCTAGGCAGGACCCCCTTCTGCTTCGAAGACCCCTGAGGGGGACTGTCGGGTTTGCCCCCCTCCCCAACGCCCTTCATCTGCCAGCAACATCAGTAATAATAATATCAGCTGACGGCCGGTGAGCCCTTGCAGGCTTTCTGCTAATCCTCGGAACCCTCTTCCCAGAAACAGATCAGACAAGTGATTTCACTCGCCTCACTCGCCATAGCTCCTCTGCTTGCTGACACCTGCTGACACATTTTGTATTTTCCTACCGCCGGCCACAGGGCGGGGACTTAAGTGTCCTGTTTCCTGCTGTGTCCCCAGGGCTCAGAGTAGGGGTGCAATAAATGAATGAATGAAAAAGATGAATGAATGAATGGGTGAGGGTCTGCTAAAGCACTTTCCACGGAGTCAGTAATAGGATCTTCATGACAACCGTGTGTTCTGTGATTATACCCATTTTACAGATAGGGAGGGAAAACCAAAAACCAGAGTGGTGAAGCCACTTGCTTGGATCACCCTGCTGTGAGAGGAAGAGCCAGGATTTAAACCCACGCTGGAGACCCCATGCCCAGAATCAGTATGTGACAAATTAATAACCACCACCGTTCCCCTCCAGGGGTGGGGGTGTCCCAGAGCCTTGCTTTGGGGGGAGGGTCAGGGGTGGCCTTCAGAAAAGTGACTTCTGGGAGTCCTGGGGGATTAGAACGGGGGGGAGGGGAAAAAAGAACACTGTTCCAAGCAGAAGGAACAGCATGTGCAAAGGCCGCTAGGCAAGGAACAGCCAGTTGTTTCAATCTGGCTGCAGCCTGCTGGGAAGGAATGATTACAGGGCTGGGTAGCAGGCCCTTGCGGTCTCCTGGGCCTAGAATTTATTCCAAGGACCATGGAGGCCAAAGATTATCTATTCTTTAAATCCTTTTTAAAAACTGTGAAATAGAACACACAGAAGAGTGCCCTGATTGTAAGCAAGCAATTCGATGAATTATCACAAAGTGAATACACTTGTGTAATCAACTCCCAAATTACCATCACCCTTAGAAGTCTCCTTTGGTAACTCCATGACATCTGGTGCTATAGGTCCCTTGGGCCTGTCTTTGTTCCTTATATAAGTGGAGTCACACAGCATTGACTTTTCCATACCTGGCTTCTTCAGTGTTCTGTGTGCCAGATGTATGGTGTCAAGCGCGGTGAGGTCTGGTTCTTTTTCTGGCTGCGTAGTATTCCACGGGCAGCTAATGTCACAACTTACCCTTCTGCCCTTTGATGGACAGCTGGTGGTTTCCAGTTTGGGGCAATGAGGACTAATTACAGCTGCTGTAAACATTCTTGTGGCACGTGTGTTGGGTGGATCCAGCATTCAAATCTGGGGGTATCACTGGGTGCTAAGCAGCCTTCTGAGGCAGATGTAACAATTTACACTCCCCAAGCGAGGGGCAGAGATGAGTTCTGGTTTTCAGCACAAGGATATACATTAAGCAGGGGGTGATTCCATCTCACTGGCATTTTTGGAGGTGATTTGGCTGCAGTGGGGGAGGGGCGGGGCCCAGCAGGAGGGTCCCCCTGTCCCCTCTCTGCCTCCTCTTTCTCTCCTTAGGGACAGGAGACATTTACCCTGAGGTTGGCTGTCCATCATTACCCCTCTGTCTCTCCCTCCTTCCCTTCCTGTGCCCTTGGCCCCCATGCAAACCCACTGGATTGGGCAGACAGCTGAGAATTCCTTGCATCCCTCGTGCTCCCAGTTCCTTGAGGGTGGGATTTCTGTAGCATGAAGCCCTTGTGAAGATCTTACCAAGTCCAGATGACTGTCCCCACTCTCCACCCACCTCCCCGCCACCAGGCCCATATCCTGGGTGGGGAGCCTGAACTTCTCTTTTTTTTTTTTTTTTTTTCAGTATGCGGGCCTCTCACTGTTGTGGCCTCTCCCGTTGCGGAGCACAGGCTCTGGACGCGCAGGCTCAGCGGCCACGGCTCATGGGCCCAGCCGCTCCGTGGCATGTGGGATCCTCCCGGACCGGGGCACGAACCCGTGTCCCCTGCATCGGCAGGCGGACTCTCAACCACTGCGCCACCAGGGAAGCCCTCTTAGTTTTTATTATTAAATTTTTTGGCCACAGCACGGGGTATGTGGGATCTTAGTTCCCCAACCAGGGATCGAACCCACACCCCCTGCATCGGGAGCGCAGAGTCTTAACCACTGGACCACCAGGGAAGTCCCTGAAGTTCTCTTGACTGAAATGCCAAGTGTGCTGGGAATCACCTTTCCTGCTGGCTCCCCCTCCTGGGCTGGTCCAGCTTGGATGCAGGGGGGCTAGGGTGGGCTCCAAGTGGTCCTTGGAGAGTTGAGGTCCAGCTGGGGGTCTGTGTTCTCTGATCTGGAAAAAAGCGTTTTGTGTGTGCAGTGTGACTGTCCAGTCTCAGCAGCTGTCTCTAAGGATAAAGACTGTCATTTAGGAACCCTCTGGCCTGGGACTCAGAAACTAGTGACCCCTTAGCTTTTCTGAATCCCTTTGCCTACCTGTCAAAACGGCTGGCTAGACCTCAAGCACCTAGGCTGTGCTGTGTGATCTAGAGCCTCCAGCTGGCCCTCTCTGGGCTAGGCGCCAAGTTCAGGAGCTAGACTACATTTACAAGCCGGACTCAGCTAGGACTCTCAATATCCAGTCCTGTAACAGACGAGGGGATGTCAGACTTGAAGGAAGCCCTCTCCTGCTCCGGGAAGGGGGGGCACCGTGGGCAACTCGCAACACAGAGGCAGGAACACGGCAACCAACCTTCTCACATCTTTATTTGAAAGGCACAGCTAAGCCCACCCTCGATACAGCATTTTCACTTCTCTCCGTAGAGATCAAACGACTGAACACAACAAAGGCTGACAGTCTAAAAGGCTATATACAGACACAGGTGTGGGTGTTGCTTTTTTTTTTTTTAACATTTTTCTGTCTTTTTCTTTTTTTTAATATCCTTTTTCTTAGAAGACAAGCTAGTATACTGGAAAAAGGAAAAATAAAAAATAAAAACCAAGACAACTCGAGTACCCTCATCTTTATTTGGGAAAAGGGAGAAAGGGAATTCTGGGTCGCCCATCCCACCCTGTTCCCCGGGCAAAGCTTGCTGTCCATGGCCCCTCTTTCTTTCATGGGTGAGGGGACAGGACTAGGTGGGTGTGGGCGGCGGGAACTAGCGGAGGGTGAGTGAGTGGGAAGGGGAGACGCGGGGCGCCCAGGGCGGGGAGGGGCAGCTAGCATTGTGTTTGCATGCAGTGCCAGGGTGTGAGGCCAGGGTGTGCCCCGGGGAGGGGCGGGGGGGCAGCGGGCTGTCAGTTACAGGTGTGCGAATTGGGGAAGTGCAGGGGGTATTGGACCTCTTGAGGTCTTGCTCCCTTCGGACCTGGCCTCCCACTTGTGCCTCCAGGCCTCAGCTTGCCTCATCTGTGGTATGAGCGGGTAATGACCCATTCAGGCTGCAGGGGAGGAGGAGGGAGGCTGGGAGTCGGGGGTAGGAGCCAAGTCAGGGGGTGGCACACAAGCAGGGCGAGGGCCCCAGCAGGCGGCTACCATAAATACTACCAGAGTTGAGCCAATCCCGAGCTATACTGTGTCTTATGCTGAATCTTCCTCTCTCTCCGTGTCTGTCTCCCCTTTGTCCCCCCGCCCCCATCCCAGCCGCCCACTAATCCGATTTCTCGCCATCATCTTCCTGGTGGGTGTCACCGTCATGCCCATTCTTGTCTTCCTTGGAGAGGTGGGCCTGGGAGCCCAGCGCCGACAGTGAGAGGAGGCCGGTGCCTGCACTGACCGCCGGCAGCGAAGGGGGCTGCAGCCCCACAGGCAGTGGGGTCAGAGGCAGGGCCAGAGCCTGCAGCTGGGACAGCTGGTGGGCTTGGAGCTGCTGCTGCAGGGCAGAGGAAGGGGAGCGTTAGCCCCCTTGGGCCCACCTGTCCTTCTCCCACCCGCTGCTTCCCCCGAAGACCCCAAACATACTCGGATGATGGAGTTCAGCTCAGGAGCAGTGACCTGCTTAGCCCTCTCGATGGCTCCCAAGACTTGCTGCTGGTGCTGGATGTGGAGAGAAATCAACTGATTAGCCCTGATCTTGTTAGGGCTTGTGGCTCAGAGCCCAGAAGCCCCGCTCCCATCTGGGCTATTAGAGCCCTCCCTCTCCGCAGCTTCCCACGCCTCCCGAAACCCCCCTCTCCCCAGCTGATTCCT
This sequence comes from Pseudorca crassidens, assembly GCF_039906515.1. Taxonomy (NCBI): domain Eukaryota; kingdom Metazoa; phylum Chordata; class Mammalia; order Artiodactyla; family Delphinidae; genus Pseudorca; species Pseudorca crassidens. The sequence continues at coordinate 170,009,368 of NC_090298.1, forward strand.
TTCATCCAGCCTCAGTCTCTTCATCTGTTAAATGGGATACACGGAGATGCAGAGAAGACCCAAAGGGCTTGGTACCAAAATCTTAGGAAAAAGCTTTTGGGTGAGTCTGAGAAAGCCTGAACCACGACCAATGCCATGTGCAAAGAAGCAGAAGTGCAGTGCACAACCTGGTCAACAGTACGGGGAAGTCCTGGTTCTAAGAGCTCAGACCAGGACTGCTGGTCCAAGAGATCTGAGATCCGCTAACCCAAGCTCCTCTTCCTCCAGAGCCTGGGAAGGCCCAGTGAATTCCGGCAGGGCTGGGGCACGAGTCTCGGTTCAGGGCAATCCCCCACCCTGTACCCCAGCCCTCCCTGAACGTCTGTCTCTCTGGCCATCAGATGCTAGAATCTGCCAAGCTCCTTCTTTGCCTTGGCTACCAGGGAGCCCCTGTTGTGAACGGAAACCACAAGGCTAGGTCTTCAGGGTCCTAAGAGTCCCCTTCTTTGGGGCTTTCATGGTGTCCTCCTGGAATTGTTCCTGGGTATCACCTAAGGGACCCCAAGATATGGGTGGGGGCTAAAGAGAAAATGATGAATTATCAAGAGTAAATCTGGCAGAGAGCAGATGGGCCTTACATGACCCAGACACGTGTGTGTGTGTGTGTGTGTGTTTGCGCGCACGCGCGCGCAGACTGGGCCTCACACCAAGAGTCTTAGAACCCCAGGAAACAAAAGAGGAAGAGTTGGGTACCTGGTTCCTCCGTGTGTCCGTGTGCATCTGTGTGTGTCTGTGTGCCGTGTGTTTAAGTGTCACCTCCGCGCATACCTGTGGCTGTTTGTATGTCTGCCTATGTGTGCTGGGAGCCCCCCTGTCCACACTGTGGCCAGCAGGGCCCCGCAGATGAATCTCAGGGGGTGAAAGACGGAAGCAAAACAGGGCAACAGAATTCTTGGTGCAGTCTTCAGCGTAGCTGACATTTTTACAGTGCAATGACTCACTCAGGCTGGGAATTCCACAGCAGGGTGAGGCCCCTCCCTCCACTGCCCTGCACCCCTGGGGTTTCTCCAACCTGGGGATTCTTCTGCACAGACTGGCTGGTGGCTGGGAGGTCCAGAGAGGGAAGGCGTGTGCCCCGGGGTACCCAGCACGCCGCTGCCCCAGATGGCTGCAGGACGGAGGGCCTGGGGAAAGTTCACGGTCCATCTACCGCCTCCTCCCCGCAGCCCTGGGAGGCCTGGGGGCTCCACTCACCTCTTGGGAAAGGTAGGGCAGGACCTGGGCACAGATCCCATTCAGCCTCTTGACGATTTCAGCCTGAAACACACAGACGCTTCAGCCCTGGGCAGCAGCTGGGGCAGGCGCAGACCAGCCCCGGGAGGCCTGGGGGTTCTGTCTAATCTAAGAAGAGGCCAGCTCGGCTCAGGGTCAGGTCAACTCATCGGGCCCACGGGCACCCAATCAGCAGCAAAGGTGGAATCTGAGGCTGGCTCTCTGCCCTGTAGGCTAAGAGCACAGGACAAACCCACGCCCAGCCGCTTGGGGTCCCGGTGGCCCTGGGAAGATGATGCCCAGTGCCTGATAGGCAGTGAGTGCTCCGTGGGGGAGAGGGGAAAAGGGGTGGGGGCAGCTGGCATCAGTGTTCTACAACATACCCGAGGGTAGCCTCATCAGGGCACAGGTGGCAAGAGCAAGGCTGCAGGGCAAGGGGAAATCTGGGGGTTCCAGGGTGGGTTGGCACATCACCCCTCCCCTGCTGTTTGCAAAGGGGAGACAGTGGGGTGGGGGGTGGCAGGTCCCCGGAAAGTCTCTGCCCCTCCCCCTCAGGGAGGCCTAAGAAAGGGGGGTGGGTTGGGAGGTAACAGGATACCAGGGCAGACTTAGAGCTCAGGCAAAGGGTGGGCAAGCTCCTACCTGCCTGGGGGAGTGCCGAAGTAAGCGTGGGACGGAGGAGGGGGGAAGAGGGCGTACCTGCTTGTGCATCTCGATGTTCAAGCCGTAGGACATCTCGTAGTACTGCATGGGGGCGGAGAAGAGACAGAGAGAAATGGGGGTGGGTGAAGAATGGGGGGCTCCAGAGACAAAGAGATGGGGGGAGTGACAGAGAGAGAGACAAAGAGGGGGAGAGGGGGAGAAGGGGAGAAGTGGAGAGATGGGGAGGGGAGGGCAGGCGAAAGAGATGGAGATGGAAGTGGGGAGACACCCACACCAGGCGCTGGGGCCCAGGTGCCTGGTGGGGCTGCTGCGGAAGCTGGGGGAGCTTCAGGGCCCCAGCAGCGGTGTGGGTGCCCTGGTTTCTGGAATAATGATCACACCCCAACCTCTAACACACACACAGACACACACAGACACACACATACTCTCGCGCGCGCGCGCTCTCTCTCTCTCTCTCTCTCCAAGGCTCCTAATCTTTTATCTTTATGTGTCTTGTCTGCGGGTGGCCCTGGACTCCAGGGAAGTTTGCCTTCCTGGGTATAAATAATCGAGGATAAACAAATCCTGCTGGGTCTGGCTCTGGGGCCAGCAGCGCCCCCCCTCACGCCCCAGATCTGACCCTGCCCCTTCCCTTGCTCTAAACAGTCCCATGGCACCCCTCTGTCACTCCAGGGAGGGTGGGGGGGAAGACGTTTGTTCCCAGGCCTTTGTGTGGTCTCCCCTTCTCTGCCCAGCAAGCTCCTACTCATTCTTCAAGACCCCAGCTGCAATGCCCCATCCTCCAGGCAGTCTTTCTCAAACCGGGAGCACCCCCTTCTGGAGGCCCCCAGTCCTGGGTCCCTCTCTCTGCCCCAGCCCCATCCCTCTCTCTGAGGCCAGAGGTTCAGTGTCTGGCTCTGCTTCCCCCACAGCCTGGGAGAAGTGGGCTCTGGGCTGGACGGAGGTGGCGCAGTGGGGCGTGGGGGTGGCGTGGGGTTGACGCAGAAATCGCCACCTGGTGGGTAGGAAACCTAGCAAGTGATTCTGGCAGTGTGCACGCGGGCAGGGTCTCAAATGTCAGGCCCAAGAACGCAGTGACACCCCTTCCCTCCCACCCACGTCAGAGTCCTCCTCCCAGGCTTGGGCAAGGAGGGGTTAAGCCTGGGATGCCTGGACCATGGGGGTGGGGAGGGATCTGGCTGCTCCCTCAGTCAGATCCTGGCTTTCCCAGCCATTGGCTCCTTTCCTGCCAAGGACAGCCGGGGGACCTGGCAGGCCCAGGCTGCAACCCGGTGGTTTGGCACCTCGGCCACTGCCTGGGCCGGCAGCCAGGCCAGCAAGACGGACTCAGCCCGGCCCAGGGGCAGGCTGAATGGAGAGCTGACCCTGACTCCTCATACATCCCAGAGGTGGCGGCCAGGGTTCAGGCAACAGCTGCTGGTGCTGGAGGGGGATCTGGGGTCCCCCATCCCTGCCTACTGGACCCCAGGGCTGGCTTACCATCACGTAATGACGCTGCATCTCTGACTTCTCGCTGGCCAGCTTGTCACATTCGAGTTTCAGACTGAAAAAGAACACGGGGAGGGGCGGGGGCTGGGCTGAGGTCCCCCCCATTGTGCAGGGGAGCCCCTAACTTTGGTGGGGGACAGGCAGAAAATGGGGCAGGGGGAGCCTCAGGTGCCCTAGCTAGAAAATGTGGATTATGAAACCAACTTTGCAGATCTGGGGGCAGAGAAAGCAATGAAAATAATAAAAATAACAAAAGTCAGAGCAAATGCCCTGACTGTAGCTGAGACAGGGATTCAAAGAAACTTTTACCTCTCCTGAAACCCAAAGAGGTCAGGGCTGTTAACATCACTCTGTTTTTACAGATGATGCAATGGACGCCCAGAGAGGTTGAGTGAACGGGCTCAAGGTCACACAGCCAGGAAGCTGGCTTCAGAGGCCATACTCTCAAGCACTGAGGAAAACTCTCCAGCAAAGGAGGAACAAACAGACACGGTGGAGAGGCTGCTGCGGGAGCCGAGTTGGCTGGTAGGGCTCTGGATTGGATTTACCAAGGAATCTTCAAAGGCACCCAAGGCCCTCTTGTGGGTCCTGATTTCCCTAGCAGTGGGGCATAAATTTCCACCATTGGGTAACAGAGATGGTGACCGCCCCCGCCTCTCTCAAGCTCCCCCAGCAAGGATAAGCTTTGGGTATCTCTCAAAGGCCCCTCACGAGGGTGTCAGGGTGACAGGTAAAGAGCTGAGAGCACAAACTCAAGCCAGATAGACTGGGTCCAAAGTTCAACCCTGCTATTTTGATGCTGTGTGACTCTGGGCAAACCCCTCTACCTCTCTGGGTCTTGGTCTCCAAGTCTGTTGAGTTCCAACCTCCGAGGGTGAGGTGGTGAGGATGAAATGAATTAAGACCAGAAACACTCTTAATGCTGGTATTCAGCAAGTACCCAATAAAAACTTAGTTGCTCTTGTAGTTACCCCAGGAGACTGGAGTTTCTCTTCACCAGACTGACCACGACTTGTATACCCCAGTTGGGAGGACAGCCACAGTTGGTTTCTCCAACTTTCTTTAAAAATATGCATTTGTTGCCACCGTTAAAAACAAAATCAGGCAATTTCATTCCAAACTCTGCATTTCTGGCCCTTCCTGAAGGACTGGTGGATCCTGTGTGAGCCCCCAACATGGTAGGACCCCTCAGTGTAAAGCAGGAAGCCCAGGCCCAGCAGATGGAGACTCCAAAGCTCAGAGAGGGGGTGTGGCCTACCCGAGGTCACATAGCACTGTGGCAGCAATCGTGAGATTGCTGGGTCTCTGGAATTGGATCAGCCCCAGTGCTCACTGTGACATGGGCATGGGCCAGGCCGGGGGGCGGGGGGGTGGAGGGGAAGAGGCTCAGAAAGGCCAGGCCTGCCAGGCAAAGCCCCTAAACCCTCCACATCACAGGACCAGAACAAAGTTCCTAGGCCTGCCCTTCAACCATCTGTGCCTCAGTTTCCTCATCTTTGAAATGAGCACAACGATAGGGCAGCAGTAAAGATTAAACAAAAGGATGTATGTTCCATCTTCAGCAAATGGGGAGAATGGGAAGTACCTCCAAAAGAATATATCACTGTTCCCAATTTCTTCTCGGAGACAACTTGGGACCCTTCAAAGAATACTTTTGTGTGGGTAAAGTAAGGTCCAGAGAGGGCCTAAGACCCCACAGGTTATTTGTGGCCATGGACCCCCTTTTGATTCCTAGTTCAAAGCCCCCCTCCATAGCAAAACCTTGAGAATGTGCATTCTTCAACCCAGAGACTGGGTACAAATCTCAGTTCTGCCACTTCTTTGCTGTGCAACCCCAGGAAATTCCTATCATCTCTGGGCTTAAGTTTCTCTAAGTGTAAAATGAAGACAATAATAGTTCCTTTCTCTTCAGATTTGGCACATTGGCAAGCCCTTTAGAAACGTTAGATTCAGTTCTGGAAAGAGAATCGCCTTTCTGCGGGCTGGCAGGAACCCTTTCTCCAAAACTAGGCAGAGAGAGACAACATGCTACAGATTTTGGTGGGGGGGGGGGTGGTGGGGTGGAGAGGTGGAGGGCCCATCCCCAACTCCAGCTGTTGGGAGGTCTTTTATCCAATGCAGATTGGGGTGGGGAGAGGGGCTCTGACACCAGACAGCTGAGGCTTTGGGCAAATTATTGAAATTTTTGTGCCTCAGTTTTCTCATCTACAAAATGGGACTGTCTTAAAGACTAAATGAATTTCATATCGGCAAAGTGCTAAAGACAGTGCCTGCCACCTAAGACATTCAACGCCTCTACTTTTTCGGAGCCTAGATATATAGCAGGGGCCACAACCTCCGCTGCAGGCTTCAGTCTTGCCATCTGAGCAGGGGTCTCCAGCTTCTCCCGGGGCGGGTACCACCAGCCCCAGCTCACCTGTGGTACTGAGCCTGCAGCAGCTGAAACTCATCTTTGATGCGGTCGCAGGAGTCCGAGGTGGTGAATTTCAGTTGCTGGGGGAGGTGCGACGAGCCCTGTGGGGAGGGGCGGCCCGGGTCAGGATCCGGTGGAGCCGCCACCCACCTCTCTCCCCCGCTGCCCCGAGGCAGCGGCCGGCGCAGCTGCAGCGTCCCCCCCCCCACCCGCCCTACTTCCCGGGCCCGTGTTTACAGCCCCCGGAGCGGCCCCCGCCCGCACTTCCTGCCCCCGCCTCTCCGCCCGAAGCCGAGGGGGGTGGGCGCGCCCGGAGGCTCTCGTCCCCCGCCCCCCGCAGGCTGTGGAGGTGCGTTTGAAGGCCCGCCCTTGGTGGGGGGCAGGGTGCGCCCTCTACCGCGCCTCCAAAGCGCCGAGAGGGGGTGCACATCTGAGCGCCCCAACTGCCTCTGGGAGGGGGGGAGAACGCGTCCTAGAGGGTCCCCCACCCCAAGCTGGCGGTGTGGGAGGGGGGAATGAGGCTTCCTTGCAAACTCCCCTTGGGGGAGGGGCCTCTCTAAGCACCCGAAATCTTCCGGGGGGGCCCACCCCAGATTCCTAGCACCCTTCCTCCGGGCCGCGCTCTTCCGGGAGGGGTGCGCCTCCGGTCTCCCCCCACTTCCAAGCCCCGAAAGCAGCCCCGGCGTTAGAGGTGCCTGGTGGGGCTCCCGGGGCGCCCCAGGCCCGAGGCAAAGGCCGCCGAGGCCCTGGCTGGCTTGATGGGGGGTGGGGCACAGGGCCCAGGAGCTGGGGCCGGGGCTGGGGGGATCTGAGTTGGGATCTGGAGGAGACCTGGCTTGGGAGCTAGGGGGGGGTGCTCTGGGCCCGGAAGCTGGGAGGGGGACAGGGAGCTGCCGGGGATGGGAGGGAGCCCCGGAGCTGGGGGTGGGGAGTAGCGCTGGGCCCAGAGCTGGAGGGGACTGGGCCTAGGAGGTGGGGGGGAGACGCCGAGCTGGGGGTGGGGAGGTCCGGCTGGGATCTGGAGCGGGGGGCGCAGGGCTTGGTCCTTGAAGGGTGCGCAGGGCCCGAACCTGGGGGAGGGAAGGGTCCGGCTGGGAACTGGGGGGACCGGGTCAGGACCTGGGCGGACGCAGGGCCCAGAGCTGGGGGGATGGCCCGGCCGGGAACTGAGGGGTGCCGGGCCCGGATGGGGGGGCGCCGGGCCGGCGGGCCCCGCTTACCGAATGCCTGCTTTGTGGAAACATCATGTCAGTCGCGGCGGGGGGCGCGGGTTGCGCCCCGGCTGTGCGCCCCGGCTCGGGCTGCTCGGGGCGCCGGGCGGCCGCGCCTTTGTCCCGGCGCCGATCGGCAGCTCCCGGGGCCGCCGCCGCCGCCTCCCGCGCCCGGCCTCGCCCGCTTCCTGCGCCCCCTCCCCGCGCGCCCGGCCCCGGCGCGCCCCGGGCCCCGCTTCCTGCGCGCCCGGCGCCCCTCCCCGCCCCTCCCCGCCGCCCGCCTCCCCGCACGCCCGGCCGCCGCTCCTATTGTCTAATGGCGGCGACGCCGGCAGTGGCCGCGGCCTCGGCTAAGCGGAGGCTCCGGCTCCACCTGCTGCTGCCGCCGCTGCCGCTGCTGCTGCTTCCCGGGCCCCGTGCGCGCCGCCGAGGGGGGGGCGCGCGCCCGGGGAGGCCCGCGGATCCCCACCCATCCGCCTCCCCCGGGCCGGCCGGCGCAGTGACCTTGGGCCCGGCGCGCCGCCGCCTCGCTGCGGCCCCTCCCGGCCGGGTGGCCCAGGCAGCCGCCAGGGCCTCGGTTTCCCCATGTGTCTAAGCCGGGGGGCCCGGCTGTCCCCATCGAAACCGCCGGCGCAGTCATGGCGCGACCCGGACGCGTGCCAGGGACATGCTCTGTAATCTTGGCTCACGGGCTGTTCTCTGAGCCTCGGTTTCCTTTTCAGTAGAAAGGAGGTGGTGATACCGACTTCCTGGGAGCCATGCCTTCAACACACATTTACGGAGCGCCTACTGTGTTCCAGGCCCCGCTCCAGGACGTGGGGGCGGGAAGGGGTACAAAGTCCCGACCCTGGTGGAGATGACATGAGACGGCAAACACGTGAACCAAATCCCTGGCAGGTCAGAAGGTGGTAACAGCTATGGAGAAAACAAAGCAGGAGGGAGGGCTGGGAAGGTGCGATTTTTCGCAGAGGGAGGTCAGAGGGGGCCTGCTTGGCCTCTAAGAGGGCCCGAAGGTGAGAGAGCTGAGAGAGCGAGCCAGTAGGCTGTGGGGGTGGTGGCTTATTCAAGTAGGGAGAAATGCCAGTGCAAAGGCCCTGAGGCAGCACTGTGGCTGGCACGGAGTGGGGTGTTTGGGAGGAGATGGGGGCAGGGAGGCAGCAGCTTCCTGCATTCACACATGGGCGCTGCTCCCAGAAGGGCCTGCGCTTGGGTTAATGATCTGCCGTTTTGGTCTGGAAATTCCTAATAATTTTTGAACAAGGGGCCTCACAGTTTTGTTTTGCAATTATTTACTTATTTTTTTTGCGGTACGCGGGCCTTTCACTGTTGTGGCCACTCCCGTTGCGGAGCACAGGCTCCGGACGCGCAGGCTCAGCGGCCATGGCTCACGGGCCTAGCCGCTCCGCGGCATGTGGGATCGTCCCAGACCGGGGCATGAACCCGTGTCCCCTGCATCGGCAGGCGGACTCTCAACCACTGCGCCACCAGGGAAGCCCTTGTTTTGCAATTTTTGAACAAGGGCCCTGCAAATTCAGTAGCTGGTGATGGGACGGGACAGATGGTGCAGGGCCTCGGGGTCTGTGGGAAGGACTTAGGCTTTTACTCAGTGAGGTCGGAGCCCTGGAGGGCTGTGGGCAGAGGAGGGACAGGACTGACTCAGGCCTCGAAGAAGCTGTTGAAATAATACACGTGAACCCCCAGCAAGTGCTAAATAGACAAGCTCTTCATTATCACCATCGCCATCAACTATGCACCTTGCCTCCTGGATGGGCCTTGGGTTTTCCCATCTGGAGTTAGGACTCTGGTCACTTTTCCTGGGCAGAGGAAGGGTTAGGACTAGGTTGACATGAGTAAGCAAAATTGAAGCCCCTTCCACCCAAAAAGCCCTTCAAGATAAAACAGTACTTTAACACCGTATTTTTTTTTTTTTTTCCCTGTGGCCACCCAGTGCGGCTTGCGGGATCTCAGTTCCCTGACCAGGGACTGAACCCAGGCCATGGTAGTGAAAGCCCGGAACACGATATTTTTTAAAATAAAAATTAATGCCAGAAATTCATCACGAGCAAGGTAACACATTAAATAAGACAGCATGTTGGACTTCCCTGGCAGTCCAGTGGTTAAGATGCCAGGCTTCCATTGTAGGGGGCCGGATTCAATCCCTGGTCAGGGAACTAAGGTCCCACATGCCACAGGGCATGCCCTAAATAAACAAACTAGCAAATAAATAAATAAAACAGCATCCAGTGGGGCCAGAGACGAGTTAGGAGGATGCAGGATCTCCCTAGTCCCGATTCCCTAAGAGAAAAAGCGCACACTTTTAGAAAGTTTACTATTCCTGGGGAATTCCCTGGTGGTCCAGTGGTTAGGACTCATTGCTTCCACTGCTGGGGACATGGGATGGATCCCTGGTCAGGGAACTAAGATCCCACAAGCTGTGTGGTGCGGCCAAAAAAAAAAAAAAAGTTACAGAAAGTTTACTATTCCGAATGGTTCCGGAATATGCAGACCTCACAAATTGTATTCGGGTCCCTGAGTGGAACAGGCTACAGAATTTTCAGGGCCCAGGGCCAAATGAAAACGCAGGGCCTCAGGTTCAAAAAGGATCAGGAATTTTAGGATGGTAACAACAGAGCATTAAACTAAGATCAGGGCCCTTCCTTCAAGTACAGGGTCCTGTAAGACTGCGTGAGTCACAGGCCCAACAAACCAGCCCTGCTCGCAAATCTCCCCACTCCCACACAGGGACCAGACACCGTTTCTCCTGGGAGGCCCTCTGCATCTAGGCAGGCAGCTCCAAGTATTAGGGCTCTTGGTGACCATTTTAGCAGACCGTAGCCTTGGGTGGGCAGAGATGGACACAGACATCTCCAGTACAGTGGGGTCAGGGCAGGCCTTTCACCATGTAGTAGAGAAGCCTGGATGTGTGACCCAGACTATGAATAAACCGACCCACCAGTTTAATTAATTTATTCATTTATATTTGGCTGCGTTGGGTCTTCGTTGCTGCGCGCCAGCTTCCTCTAGTTGTGGTGAGCGGGGGCTACTGTTCGTTGCGTTGTGCGGGCTTCTCACTGGGGTGGCTTCTCTTGTTGCGGAGCGCGAGCTCTATAGGCGCGTGCGCTTCAGTAGTTGTGGTGCACGGGCTTAGCTGCTCTGCGGCATGTGCGATCGTCCTGGACCAGGGCTCGAACCCGTGTCCCCTGCATTGGCGGGCGTATTCTTAACCACTGTGCCACCAGGGAAGTCCCTGTTTTAAGTTTTTAGGTATACAGCAAAGTGAATCAGTTATACATATACATATATCCACTCTTTTTTTAGATTCTTTTCCCATATAGGCCATTACAGAGTATAGAGTTCACTGTGCTATATAGTAGGTCCTTATTATCAATTTTGTATATAGTAGTGTGTATATGTCAATCCCAATCTCCCAATTTATCCCTCCCCCCCTTACCCCCTTGGTAACCATAAGTTTGTTTTTTATATCTGTGACTCTACTTCTGTTTTGTAAATAAGTTCATTTGTACCCTTTTTTTAGATTCCACATGTAAGCGATATCATACGATATTTGTCTTTTTCTGTCTGATTTACCTCACTCAGTATAACAATCTCTAGGTCCGTCCATGTTGCTGCAAATGGCATTATTTTGTTCCTTTTTATGGCTGAGTAGTATTCTATTGTATATATGTACCACATCTTCTTTATTCATTCCTCTGTCGATGGACGTTTAAGTTGTTTCCATGTCTTGGCTATTGTAAATAGTGCTGCTATGAACATTGGGGTGCATGTCTCTTTTCAAATCATGGTTTTCTCCGGGTATATGCCTAGGAGTGGGATTGCTGGGGCATATGGTAGCTCTATTTTTAGTTTTTTAAGGAGCCTTCATACTGTTCATACCAGGTTACATTCCCACCACCAGTGTAAGAGGGTTCCACTTTCTCTACACCCTCCTACCTGTTTGAGTTTTTACCATGAACCAGTCACTGCTTTAGCATTTTAACCTTGGGTACTACCATTATGCCCATTTGAAATATGGGGAAATTAAGGCACCGAGAGGTTAAGAGACTTGGCCAAAATCACATAGCTGGTGGGTGGCAGCACCATGATGTCAACCCAGGTCCTTGGGCCTTTGATCGCTATGCAGTCCTGCCCCTCCAGGTGGGGCGTGAAGGCAAGTCACGGTGGGAACACTGGCTGGAGAGGGCCAGGACCCCAGATGATGCAGGACCCTGCATTCTGCACTGAGGAGTTGGGCTTGTACCTGGAGAGCACTAGGGAGCCATGGAAGAGTTCAGAGCAGGGTTTGTCAGTCTGTACTCTGGACATTCTGGCCCGAATCATTCTCTGGTGGCGGGGGGGGGGGCGTCCTGGGCACTGTGGGGTATTGAGAAGCATCCCTGGCCCCCACTCACTAGATCCCAGGAGTACCCCCAGTCCCAAGTGTCCCTCAGGGCAGAATTGCCCCCAGCTGAGAAGCCCTGGCTTAGAGCAGCAGAGAGAGACCACCAGGGTGAGTGGTAGAAAATGCTTACTGGTAGTGGGAATGGATGCAGATGAGGCGGGAGGTCAGGAGACCAGGGGGGATCCCCAAACTGAGGCTCAGGAGAGGTGCAGGCTGAGCCGGGCCGACTGTGTGGAGGAACTTTTGCGGGTAGAAAGAGCAGAATGCCAGCAAGTCGGGGGAAAGGCAGGGCAGAAGGCTGCAGCCCAGGAGGGAATAGTCTTCATCGTATAATTAATTTGGGGGAAACTGGGGCTTTTGAAGACCTTCCTGTCTGGGAAGCTGCCGTCCCACACCCCCCAGCTCCTACCCATCACCTACTCCTTGGATCCATATCCTGATCTTTCCTCTTCCTGGGGTTCTTAGGGCCACATCTGGGGCCAAGTTGGGGCGGGGATCTGTCTCATGTATCCAACAGCCTGAGACCAGCCTCGCAGCCTGCTTACAAATGAGCGCTGGGCCCCGCGCCTCCAGGGCAGAGCCAGGCGCTGGCTGGCGCATGATGGATGGGGCTGCAGGGTCATTAATCAGAGGCGGGGGAGGAAACAGGTGGCTGCCGTGCGCACAGGGACCTCCCTGTGATAGGCCTGGTGGAGCTGGGGCCTCAGCTGTCCGGGCCTGGGTTTGTGCCCCTGGCTGCCATAACCTGGCTAAGTGACCCCAGGGCAGTATGAGTTTACTGGTCTGTACCCTAGTGCCCCCCTCCCCAAAGGGAGCTGTTATTCATTCATTCCCTCAGTAAACATTTATTGCACCTACTGTGTGCCAAGCATGGCTCTAGGTGGAGGTTTATAGCAGTGATTAAGGAGGACAAAAATCCTTCCCCTTGCAGAGCAGACAGGCTTTAAGTACTTGACTCAGGTCCTGCCCCTCCTCTGCCCACAGCCTGCCAGGGTCCCACCGCCCTCGGGGTAAAAGCCCAAGTGCTCCCCAAGACCCTGCAAGACCTGCCCCGTCCCCTCCCTGCCCTCCCCTCCTCCCTCTCTCCCCCTCGCTCACGCTGCTCCAGACACACGGGCCTCCTGGCTGTTCCTCCAACACACCAGGCCCGGTCCTGCCCCAGGGCCTTTGCACTGACTGTTCCCTCTGCCTGGAAAGCTCATCCCCACAACCCAGTTTGGCTAATTCCTTTGTCTCCTTCCAGTCTTGACTTAAATGTCACCTTCTCAATGAAGCTGTATTGTGACTTTCCTATTTAATTCTGGTAGGGCTGGGACTAGGATGAGTGTACTTTCTAGTAAGGCACTTTCTTCAGGCGTAAAATTTAAGACCAAAATCTCAGTCAACAAGATAAATACTATTTTAGCGCAATCGATTTTTGAATTGTGGTAAAATACACATACAACTTACTATGAGAGACATTTACTACATTCACAATGGCGTGCAACCATCATGTCTATCCAGTTCCAAAACATTCCATCAGGAATTCCCTGGCGGTCCAGTGGTTAGGACTCCAAGATTCCACTGCTGGGGGCCCGGGTTCGATCCCTGGTTGGGGAACTAAAATCCCACAAACTGTGCGGTGCAGCCAATAAATAAATAAATAAAATTTATAAGGAAAAGAAACCATTCCATCACCCCCATAAGAAGCCCCATCCCCATTAGCATCCCCCCACCCCGCCTCTGGAAACGACTAGTACACTTTCTGTTTCTGTGGATTTGCCTGTTCTAGACATTTCATATAAATGAATCGTATACTATGTGACCTTTCGTGTCTGGCTTGTCTCACTGAGTATCATGTTTTCAAGGCCCATGCACATTGTATCGTATGTCAGGGCTTCATTCCTTTCTGTGGCTAATGTTCCATTGTAAGGATGGACCACATTTTGTGTATTCATTTATTCGTCTGTTGATGGACACTTGGGTTGTTTCCACTTTTTGACCATTGTGAATAATGCTGCTGTGACCATTCATATATAAGTTTTTATGTGAATGTATTATTTTATTTCCCTTGGGTGTAGACCCAGAAATGGAATTGCTGGGTCATAGGGTAAGTCCTATGTTTAATTTTCGAGGAATCGCCAAACTATAGTCCACAGCAGCTGTACCATTTTACATTCCCAATCGCAGTGCACGAGGGTTCCAATTTCTCCACATCCTTGCCAATAATTGAAATGGTCCTTAAAAAAATATATATATATATATATATAATACACATTCTAGCGGGTGTGAAGTTGTATCTCAATGTGGTTTTGATTTGCATAAGGCAATATTTGAACAAATCAAAAGTAATGAAAAAATTTCCATGATGAACAAAATTTCGAAATTTTAAATAAAAACAGGATCCAGCCCTTCACTTGCATCACCAGCTTTACTTGACTCCCTCCTCCCAGCCCTGTAGCAACTGTTCCTCGTCCCCCACCCTTCCTAAGCCAGTAATGAGGTCAATGAGGGATTTTAGTTCCCCGACCAGGGATTGAACCCACACACCCTGCAGTGGAAGCGCCGAGTCCTAACCACTGGACTGCCAGGGAAGTGAATGGGGGAGGAGGGGGATGAACCAGAGGGGAAGATGCAGACTGGGGTTCAGATCCTTTGCTGTGCAACCTCCAAGCCATGATTTTCCTTCTCCATAACGTGGAAACCCTCTCTAAAAAATGGGGACCGTGGCAGGAGAGTGACCCCCAATTCCACTCCTAGGTATATACCCAAAAGAATTTAAAAAGCAAGGATTCGGGGACTTCCCTGGTGGCACAGTGGTTAAGAATCCGCCTGCCAGTGCAGGGGACACGGGTTCGAGCCCTGGTCCGGGAAGATCCCACATGCCGCGGAGCAACTACTGAGCCTGCGTGCCACAACTACTGAAACCCGCGCACCTAGAGCCCGTGCTCCACAACAAGAGAAGCCACCGCAATGAGAAGCTGGTGCACTGCAACGAAGAGTAGCCCCCGCTCGCCGCAACTAGCGAAAGCCCACGCGCCGCAACTAGCGAAAGCCCACGCGCAGCAGCAAAGACTCAATGCAGCCAAAAATAAAATAAAATAAAAATAAAAAGCAAGTATTCAAATAGATATTTGTACACCAATGTCCATAGCACCATTATTCACAATAGCCAAGAGTGGAAACGAATCTCCATCAACAGAGGAATGGATAAACAAAATTAACCATCTTACCTGTTTTTAAGTGCACAGCTCAGTGGCACTAAGCACATTCACTGTTACGCAGCCATCGCCACCATCCATCTCCAGAACTTTCTCATCTTCACAAACTGAAGCTCTGTCCCCATGAAACACTCCCCATCCCCTCCCCCAGCCCCTGGCCCCCACCAACTATTTTCTGTCTCTATGGTTTTGACTCCTCTAGGACCTCCTATGAGTGGGATCAGACAGTATTTGTCCTTCCGTATCTGTCTTATTTCATTCAACATCCCTTAAAGAAGCCCCGTCCCCATGAGCAATCGCCCCATCCCCCTCCCCCAGCCCCTGGCAACCAGGAATCCATTCTGTCTCTGTGGATTTGCCTGTTCTGGACGTTTCCCATCAATGGAATCACACACTGGGTGTCCTTCTGTATCTGGCTTCTCTCACTGAGCATCGTGTTCTCAAGGTTCATCAACGTTGTAGTGAGTGTCAGGGCTTCACCCCTTTTCGTGGCCGAGTGATGTTCCTGTGTGTGGAGGGACCACCTTTTGTTCATCTATTCATCTGTTGATGGACGTTTGGGGTGTTTCTACTTTTGGGCTATCGTGAGTAGTGCTGCTGTGAATATTCATGTACAGATTTTCATGTCGACACGTATGTTCATTTCTCTTAGGTACCAAGGAGTGGAATTGCTGCATCAGATGGAAACTCCAGGTTTAACTTTTAGAGAAACCACCAAACGGATTTCCACCGTGGCTGCCCCATTTTCCATTCCCAGCAGCTCTGGAGGAGGGTTCAGATCTCCCTACATCTTTGCCAGGACTTATTATTGCCCGTAACTTTTTTTTTTTTTTTTGGCCCTGCACATGCGCGGGATCTTAGTTCTCCCAACCACGGATGGAACCTGGCCACAGCAACAAACAATAGTAATGATACTGCGGATGGCACAGACTTCCCGCATGCTGGGAACCAGTCTTCTTTACGCATTTATTTACTAGTAACCCATTTTGCAGATGGGGACAAGAGAGGCTCAGAGAGAGTGTGGCCCATCTGGAGGTCACCAGCCTGGCAGGGGCTGGGAACCCAGGCCTCTAGGCCTTGTCACTGCCCCCCAGGGCTGAGCTTGACAATAAGTGTGTTTTGTTTTTGTGCTTATCCTTCTCCCCGGAGCTTCTGCCTGCACCCTTGGGAGCCTGGCGTTGGCAGGGCCGGGAGCCACTGTTGGGGTGTTTAAAGGCCTTTAAAAGGTGTTCCCAGGGGACTTCCCTGGTGGCGCAGTGGTTAAGAATCCGTCTGCCAATGCAGGGGACACGGATGTGTTCGAGCCCTGGTCCGGGAAGATCCCACATGCCATGGAGCAACTGAGCCTATGAGCCACAACAACCGAGCCTGTGCTCTAGAGCCCGCGAGCCACAACTACTGAAGCCTGCGTGCCTAGAGCCTGTGCTCCGCAACAAGAGAAGCCACCCAATGAGAAGAGTAGCCCCCACTCCCCGCAACTAGAGAAAGCCCGCAGCAATGAAGACCCAACGCAGCCATAAATAAAAAAAAAAAAAAAAAAAAAAAAAGTGTTCCCAGCCTTTCCCGGGGGCTGCGTGGTAATTAGGTGCTGTAATTAGGAGGCATGATTAGCAGGCCACCCACAGCAGGCGTGTCTCTGGGGACATCTGGGGACTGTGGGGAGCAGGGAGGCATGGCTGCCCACCTGGCCTGCCCTTCAGAGGCCCCCACTGCCTCCTCTGAGATACCTAAGGGCCAAGTGCTAGCTGCAGCTTTGCAGCTGGTGGGCTGAGTGGCTCTGGACAACTCTCTGTCCCTCTCTGGGCCTCTGCTTTCCCATCTATGTAGTAGGGGAGGGCATAGTGCAGACCCCACTGGACCTGCACCGCTCCCCTCGCTCTCTGGTACCTAGATCCCTCCACCTATCCCCCACCCCAACAAAATAAATACCCTCTTCGTTGTAAGAGGCCAGAGTCTACTAAGTTCTTTCATATCCCCAGCACTGCTCCGAGCGCTTGAGGTGGGCATGATGATCACTCCCATTTTACAGCTGAGGAAACTGAGGCCCAGGGAATTTGAGAAATGGACTCAGGAACACACAGCCTATGAAAGGAAGAGCCAGGATTTCAATCTCAATCGCCATCCTAAGACCACCAGCAAATATTTCCCTATATGCTACTGAATGTGGGCAACACTTTTAGTGTTTTGCATGAGTGCTATGGAATAAATGGTGTCTTCCCTACAACAAACTTGTGCTGAAGCCCTGATCCTCTGTGGGCTGGTATTTGGAGGTGGGGTCTTCGGGAGGAGGTTAGGGTTAGATGAGGTCATGAGGGTGGGGCCCTCATGGTGGGATTAGTGTCCTTATAAGAAGAGGAAGAGGCCAGAACTATCTCTCTGCTATGTGAGGACACAGCAAGAGGCAGCTCTCTGCCACCTAAGGAGAGAGCTGTCACCAGACACTGACTCTGCTGGTGCCTTGGTCTTAGACTTCCAGTCTCCAGAATGGTGAGAAAATAAATTTCAGTTGTTTAAGTCAATCAATCTATGGTGTCATGTTATGGCAGCCCAAGTAGACTAAGGCAATGAGTTATGTGATTTAATCCCCAGAATAATCCCAGGAGGAAGTAGCTATAGCTAAGGAGACCCAGAGGCTCAGAGAGGGCAAGACACACCCCTAAGGTCACACAGACAGGAATGACAGAGATGAGATTCCAACTCCAGTCTGGCTAGTTCTGAGTCCCGCCTGTGCCTGTATGTCCCTAAACTTCCCCATCCCCACCCCCACCCCAAGCCAGTCCTGGGAGGCAGTGTAGCCTCCTGGTTAATAGAGGTGAGTTCAAATCCTCACTCTGGCCTTCTACTTGCTGAGTGACTGGGACCAAGGCATGTCCTCTGTCTGCACCTCCGTCTCCTCATCACAAACAGGAGTCCTAACAGTTCCAGAAAGTTGTGAGGATGGAATGAAATGAGATGTGAGGGTCCCTTAGCTGGGCATTAGCACAAAGTAAGAGCACTTGGTAAAAAAAAATTATTTTTCTTTCTCTTTCTTTCTTTCTTTCTTTCTTTCTTTCTTTCTTTCTTTCTTTCTTTCTTTCTCTCTCTCTCTCTCTCTCTCTCTCCCCCCCTCCCTCCCTCTCTCTCTCTCCCTCTCTCTCCCTCCCTCCCTCCCTCCCTCCCTTCCTTCCTTCCTTCCTTGCCACACCATGCAGCATGTGGGATCATAGTTCCCTGACCAGGGATTGAAGCCGTGCCCCCTGCAGTGGAAGCGTGGAGTCCTAACCACTAGACTGCCAGGGAGTTCCCTAAAAAAATTTTTTTAATTAAAAATTTTTTAAAAATTTAGAAAGAGCACACGGGCAGCTGTCTTTTCTGAACCTCAGTTTCTTCTTCTATACAATGAGCATAATGTCAGTACTTACCTTTGTAAAGTGCTTGAGTCAATGACAGTAAAGTGCTCAGAACAGGGTCTGGTGCCAATGAATGCTTGATATACAATAATTTTTTTAAAAGTTCATAAATTCAAATACATCCACCAACGTGGAGACACCCAATGCCCACGGACACACACACACACACCGGGACCCCTCCTGCCCAGGGATGAGTGGATGAGTGGCTGCCTTCTCTACCAGTTGGGTTGTCCACCCTGGTTACTGCAGAGCTCCCCTGCCTATGTGCATTAAACGTAAATTAACTGAATGAAAGGAAATTTAAAAATTGAGTTCCTAGGCTGCACAGGCCACATCTCAGGGGCTCATTAGTCACTGGGGCTGGTGACCATCACACTGGACAGTGAAGGTGCCCGTTATCGCTCACCACAGCAGGGTATTCTATGGAGAGCATGGTCTCGAACGTTCTAGAGCAGTGGTTTTCAGCCAGGGGTGATTCTGCCACCAGGGGACACCAGGTGATGTCTGGGGGCATCTGTGGTTGTCCCGAATGGGGGGATCCTGGCATTGAGTGGGTGGGGGCCAGGGAGGCTGCTCCACACCCACAGAGCCCAAGATGGACCCCCAGAGAATGATCTGGCCCCAAATGTAATAGAGGGGGGAGACCCCGTATTAATTATTTTGGGAAAATTTGAGTCTGATCCCTGCTCACATAACATGCCAGGATAAATCCCCGATGGTCAGGCAGTGTAAACCACGGGGGTCCCCAGTGTCTGAGTCACCTCCCCTCCCTCCCTCTCCGTTGTGTATTCAAATGTGTGCAGCATCCCAGGACCTCAGAGGTCCCGTGGTCGTGGAACCCAGTCTCCTGGGGGTCCGTGGAATCCCTAACACCGGGGGTCTCAACTTGGGTGACCGTGCCCCCAGGGGACACTGGGAGATGTCGGGATATTTGTGGTTCTCATACTGGGGGGGCTCCTGGCATCAAGCCGGCCCCATGTCAGCAGTGCTGGGGCGACCCTGGGGTAGGGCAATGGATCTCAAACCTGTCCCCAGACGGGCTTCCTCTGGGAGCTTGGAGGAATGCAAAGTCTCTGGCCCTGCCCCAGCCAGGACTGCTGCTCTCATTCCACAATGCACAGCTCGGCCCCAATGTCCACAGTGCGGGGGGGTGGGCAGAGGAGGGTACCCTGGACTAGAGCTGTGGGAGCCACTTACCCTGCACCGTTATATTATTACACTGAAATTGATGGAAATGAGATGAAATGAAAGACGCATGTCCGCAGTTGCCCTGGCAACCTCTCAGGGGCTCAGCGGACACAGGCGGCGAGGATGTTGGGCAGCACCGAGTTAGAATACTGCCATCCTGGCGGACAGTGCAGGTGGGCAGCGCCCCGTCGAGACCCTCCCCGGGGTCAGGCCAGGCTGGCAGCGCTGGCTCCACTGCCTGCACAGGGGAGCGGAGGCCGCGGTTCCACGACCGTCCACATGGGGGCAGCGTGTCCCAGGACCTGCGCCCCGGGAGGGAGGCTGAGCAAGGCGCCCTCGTCCCCTCCGCTCCGCACATCCTTGGGGAGCGCCCACCGTGGGCCAGGCTCTGGGCTGCACACGGAGCTGCACACCAGACAGTCTAGTCCAGTTAACCCCCTCCGCGCTTGGACACTGGTGCAGGTCATCCTCTGGGTGGGGCCGGCCTGGGCACTGTGGGGTGTTGAGCAGCCCCTATCCAGTTGACGCCGAAAGCCCCCCACAGTGTGACAACCACAGAAGTCCCCTGACATCTCCCGGTGTCCCCTGGGGGCAGAATCACCCCCCCCCCCAGTCATGACAAGCAGAAATGTCACCAACATTGCTGACCGTCTCTTGGTG
The DNA here is from genome assembly GCF_039906515.1 of Pseudorca crassidens. Taxonomy (NCBI): domain Eukaryota; kingdom Metazoa; phylum Chordata; class Mammalia; order Artiodactyla; family Delphinidae; genus Pseudorca; species Pseudorca crassidens. The sequence goes on from NC_090298.1 coordinate 170,029,230, forward strand.
GGGCAACATTACCCCCAGTTGGGAATCACCATTCCAGTGAATCAACTCATCACACACATCAGTATTTAAATTATGAAATAAGATGCAGTCTAAGGAGTTCCCCGGTGGCGTAGTGGTTAGGATTCTGGGCTTTCACTGCCGTGGCCCAGGTTCAATCCCTGGTGCGGGAACATCCTGCAAGCCGTGTGGTGTGACCAAAAAAAAAAAAGTAAGAAAAGGACATTGAAAAAAAAAGACTCAGTCTATAAGGGGGGAGGGGGGTTTCAAACTTTTTTCACCATGACATCTTCACCCAGTAAAACTAAGTTAATTAATTAATTAAAAAATTTATACACACATGCTCAGGACACACATTTAAATACAGACATCACCCCAATAAAAGGTGCCCAAGATAACAGTTGCTGTTGCCCAGCATGAAGCATTGTATTTCCTCTACTGTATCACTGAAAATAAAAATGTGGGTCATGACCCACTAAATTGATTTCTCGACCTGTAGATGGCCAAAAGCAATGACTCAGAGTCCAGGCTGGGAAGGACCCAAACCAGAAACTCTAACCCTGAAGCCTGTTGACCTCAAGCAAGATAGCTTTATGCTGGGGTCACAGCATGGAAAATGGTCAATGGCTACTGTCACGACCTTGACACGTCTTGCAGACACAACGTGGATGGAGGCTAGGCATGGAGAGCTAGTGGCCCGGCTGCACATATGTGAAGTTCAAGAGCAGATCAAACTAATCCAATGAAGACATGGGCAAAGGGCTTGAGTAGACTTTTCTATAAAGAAGTTACACAAATGGCCAAGAAGCGCTTGAAAAGATGTTTGACATCATTTGTCATCAGGGAAATGCCAATCAAAACCACAGGGAGATGGGCTTCCCTGGTGGCACGGTGGTTGAGAGTCCGCCTGCTGATGCAGGGGACACGGGTTCGTGCCCCAGTCTGGGAAGATCCCACGTGCCGCGGAGCGAGTGGGCCCGTGAACCATGGCCGCTGAGCCTGCGCGTCCGAAGCCTGTGCTCCGCAACGGGAGAGGCCACAACAGTGAGAGACCCGCGTACCGCAAAAAAATAAAAAAATAAAAAAAAAACCACAGGTAGATACCACTTCACACTGATTAGGACATCTATGAAAAAAAACAAACAAAAAATCTAGAAAGTAACCAGTGTTGGTGAGGATGGGGAGAAATCAGAACCATCATGCTCCGCTGGTGGGAATGGAAAATGGTGCAGCCCCTGTGGAAAACAGTCTGGCACTTCCTCAAAAGGTCAAACATAGAATCACCACATGACCCAGCAATTCCACTCCTAGGTGCATGCCCAGGATAATTGAAAGCAGGGACTCAAACAGATATTTGTACACTTGTGTTCATAGCAGCATGATTCACGATAACCAAAATGTGGAAACAACCCAAGTTTCCATTGACAGATGATGGATAAACACAACGTGGTCCATCCACACACTGGAATATTATGCAGACTTAGAAAGGAAGGAAATTCTGACACTCGCTACAACATGGATGAACCTTGAGCACATGATGCTCAGTGAGAGAATCCAGACCCAGAAGGACAAATACTCTCTGATTCCACTCACAGGAGATCCCCAGAGGAGTCACATCCACAGAGACAGGAAGTACATGGTGGGGGCCAGGGGCTGGGGGAGGGGCTGGGGAGTCAGTGTTTCACGGGGACAGAGTTTCAGTTTGGGAAGATGAGAAAGTTCTGGAGTTGATGTTGGGGATGGTTGCCCAACAATGTGAATACGCTTAATGCCAGCAAGCTGTGCACTTAAAAATGATTGAGGGTGAGTTTTACATTATGTTTATTTTACCACAACTGAGAAAAATTAAGTAAAAAATGTAAAACAAAACAAAACAAAACCCAAGGCTGATTGGGTGTGGAAAACAGAGCTGGACACAGACAGTACCATCCCACGTAGTCAGGGCTGGGATTGCTGGGGATGGAAGAGGAGCAAAGACATTGCCCGAGCTTAGGGTTCCCAGAATCTACTGGATTCCCAGTTCAATGTGCATAGGACATTCTTATAGTAGAACCTTAATTGTTGCTTATCTGAAATTGCCACTTGTCTGCACATCCTGTGTTTTTATTTGCTAAACCTGGTTGGGAATTCCCTGGTGGTCCAGTGGTTAGGACTCAGAGCTTTCACTGCTGAGGGCTCGGGTTTGATCCCTGGTCGGGAAACTAAGATCCCTCAAGTCGTGGCTCACCCAAAAAACAAAACCAAACAAAACAAACCTGGTTAGTCCAGACCTGGTTTGCTCTATGCCCACTGGCTGTGCCCACCGTCCTGGGATCGCTTCTAGCCTTTATCCTAAGAGGGAAAATCAGAGAATCATACCCCCTTCCTGCATAAACGTGGTCAGACACATAACTGTTGAGAATGGATCCTGGCAGGAAGATAACACTCAGAAATTGTTAGCTATTCCTCTCTCCTGGGGGTAAAAGGCAGGCTGTCGGCTCACACTGCCCATGTGTCCACTGTTATCTGCTCTCGGCCCTGCCTACCCGGGAGGCTTGACGACTTTTATTGCTGGTCACAGATAAGGGGCAATAAGGGAACCGAGATGAGATTTTCAAATAAAACTCAGAATCGAAAGCCTTTGCAGCCACACAGGTCAGAAGTTTCTTGTGCCAACAGGCTGGCTGGGGTGGGACTCTGACCCAGCTCCGCCCCCCTGAGCCTCAGTTTCCCTCTAAGTGAGGGGCAGGGACATTTCCTAAAGGCATGCCTTGTGGCACCAATTGCTCCGCGATGAGCAATGCCTATTCCAAAGGGCAGTTTTGATTTTACTGTATATGGTGGGGGAAGCGTATTGAACAATTGTTTTGGGTTGTGATCTAGAGTGAGGCACGGTGGATGTAGAGTCCCTTTTTTTTTTTTTTTAGAGTCCCTTTTTGTTCTTCACAAAAGTTCTGTGCTATAAAGTTGCTGCAAACACTGAATTACTAAACACTGCACTGCTGCTCCTGGGGACACGCAGCGTCAGTCTCCTGCGAGCTCTGGTCACGGCACTTTTGTCAACACATAAACTTGTGTGATGTGTGTTTCTGCTTGAAGACACCTTATTTAATAAAGGTCGTTCATTCGTTAACACTGAGCTCACAGCCGGCAAGGCTGTAACTCACGTCTGAACGAAGTTCACCTTACACGCGTAGTTTCTCCGTGAGCACGTCACAGCCCTCCTGCGCTTAGGACACTAGACAGCACTTCAGCTCTACCTCCATCCGGGTCCATCCCTCATCATCGCTTACCCGCGGCCAACACAGTCACGAGCATCTTGAACCCCAGACTCCCATCCTCGACCCCTACAGTCTGTCCTCCCCGAAGCAGCCACCAGAGGGCGCGCGTGAGCACCGGAGTCAGGCCCCGCCCCGCCCCTACCCGCTGCTCTCCTGGGCACCCACCTCCCTGGGGTAAAAGCCCAAGTCCTCCCTGTGGCCCTCGAGGTCCTGCACGACTTGCCCCGTCCCCTCCCTGCCCTCTCCTCCTCCCTCCTCCTCCCTCTCTTCCCTTCGCTCAATCTGTTCCAGCCACACGGGCCTACACCCTATCCCTCCAAAATGCCAGGCACAGGTCCTGCCCCAGGTTCTTTGCATTCATTGTCCCTGCTGCCGGTAGATATATGGGTGCCTTGCTCACTCTTGCAGAGGGTCCTTCCCTAATCCTGGTACTTAAAATTCCACTCCCTTCCCAAACCCCCTACTGTGCTTTTTTTCCCTTCTCTTAAGCATTTACTCCTAAGACCCAGTATATTTTATTTATTTATATTTATTATCTGTCTACCCTTACCTAGAACATTGGCTCCATGAGGGCAGGAATCTTTGTCTGTGTTTTCATTGCTGTATCCCCGCAGTAGGTGCTCAATAAATGTTGATTACAAAACTGGCTCTATTGTGTCCATTGAGCCTATTATAATGATAATCCTGAATGTTTATTGAATACCTTCTGTGTGCCAGGCCATGTGGGAATTGTTATTGTTTTTTTAATCATTGACACATTTTTTGAGATATAGTTCACAAATCATAAATTTACCATTTTAAGGTGTACAATTCCATGGTTTTTAGTATATTGTGCTGCCACCACCATTTAATTCCAGAGCATTCCATCACCCCAAAAAGAAACTCCGTCCCCATGAGCAGTCACCCCCACCCCCTCCCCAGCCCCTGGTAACCATGAATCCAGTCTCTGTGGATTTGCCTGTTCTCTGTTTCCCATTAATGGAATCACACACTGTGTGTCCTTCTGTGTCTGGCTTCTCTCACTGAGCATCGTGTTCTCAAGGTTCATCCACGTTGTAGTGAGTGTCGGTGCTTCACCCCTTTTCATGGCCAAATAATATTTCAGTGTGTACATGGACTACATTTTGTGTATCTCTTCATCTGTTGATGAACTTTTGGGTTGTTTGCATTTTTGGGGGGGCAATTGTGAATAATATTGCTGTGAATATTTATGTACAAGATTTTGTTTAAGGGACTTCCCTGGTGGCGCAGTGGTTAAGAATCTGCCTGCCAATGCAGAGGACACGAGTTTGAGCCCAGATCCAGGAAGATCCCACATGCCTTGGAGCAGCTAAGCCCGGGTGCCACAATTACTGAAGCCCTCATGCCTAGAGCCCGTGCTCCACAACAAGAGAAGCCACTGCAATGAGAAGCCCTCACACCACAACGAAGAGTAGCCCCCGCTTGCCGCAACTAGAGAAAGCCCACACGCAGCAACGAAGACCCAACGCAGCCAAAAATAAATAAATTTATTTATTTATTTAAAAAAAAGATTTTGTTTGAACACCTGTTTTCAATTCTTTTGGATAGGTCCCTAGGAGTGGAATTGCTAGTGAAATGGTAACTCTGTGTTTACCTTTTTGAGGAACTGCTAAATTGTTTTCCACCGCGGCTACACCATTTTACATTCCTACCAGCCATGCATGAGGGTTCCAGTTTCTCCACATCCTAGCCCACACTTGTTATTACGTCTTTTTTATGATAGCCATCATGGTGGATGTAAAATAGTATCTCACTGTGGGTTTTGATTTGCATTTTCCTGATGACTAATGATATTGAACATCTTTTTTTTTTTAATTCACACAAACCAACTGTTGGGTGTCTATTATGTGCAGAGCATATTTTCATGTGCTTAGTGGTGCCTGGAAATTCTCATATCACCCCCATTTTAACAGATGAAGAAACGGAAGCTCAGAGAGGGATGGCCACTTTCTGAAAGTCACACAGCCTGCAGAGCAGTATGTATGGGATGAGGCCCAGACAGTCTGATTCTGACCTACTAGCTTACAATGAGACTGCTGTGAGCATCCGTGTGCAAATCTTTGTATGGACGTATGTTTTCATTTCTGTTGAGTAAATACTTAGGAATGGAATGGCTAGATCCCGTGGCAGGTGTATGATTTTAAGAACTCTTTGAGAACCCGCCACACTATTTTCCACAGAGGCTGCCCATTTTGCATTCCCACCAGCTGTCGTGGATGAGGGTCCCAGTTGCCCTGCTTCTCGCCAGCACTTAGTATTGTCTTAGCCATTCTGGTGGGCGGCACCTCACTGAGGTTTTCCTGGGCTTTTTCCTAATGTGCTTATTTTATTGGCCACCTGTATGTCTTTTTTGGTAAAGAGTAAAAGCTAATATTTATGGAGTTGTGCAGTAAACATTCATTGTGTGTCTTCAGGTCTACAAAACTGTCATCCAGACAGACCCAGACCCCTCACCCTGATCACTATCTTTGAAATTTTTTTTTTTTTAATATTTATTTGGCTGTGTCAGGTCTTAGTTGTGGCATGTGGGATCTACTTCCCTAGGGAAGGGATCGAACCCAGGCCCCCTGCATTGGGAGGCATTGGGAGAGCGGAGTCTTAGCCACAGGACCACCAGGGAAGTCCCTGTCTTTGAAAAAAATTTAAAAGAGGGATTTCTCTGGCTGTCCAGTGGTTAAGACTCTGCGCTTCCACTGCAGGGGGCTCAGGTTCAATCCCTGGGTGGGGAACTAAGATCTCCCATGCAGCACAGTGCAGCGAAATAAGAAAAATTTATAAGAGAAGAAAACAAATAAATACCCTCTGGGATCGCAGGCTGGGGCGTTAAGTCGGGTTAAGGATGTGACCCCTTTCTGGTTCCTCCGACGTTGAGTGTCCACGTGACATGGGTGATGATCGCCCTATTTTCAGCTCTGACGCCCAGAGAAGGACAGGGACTTGAACACAGTGGAATCTGCCCCCGATTCCAGGGCTGGTGCTCTGGCCTCAGGTGCTCCTCCACCTTGCGTGCCCCCAGCCTGGGCCCCACTCACTTTTGCTCACGTTCTCAGCTCTGTGCCAGGAAATGGCCTTGTTCCCTGGCCCCCGGACCTGCTCATAAAATAGAATCCTTCAGGGCATGGGAGGCCAATATCCGAGGACGGAGGAGGGGAGGAGGCCATGGGGACAGGAGGACGGGGCCTCCCAACCATCAAGGAGTGCAGCCGTGGGCTTTGTCTCTCTGGGCCTCTGGGTGGAGAAGCCACGGTCAGTAATTAGCCACCAGCTGGGCCCTGGGACCAGTTCACCATCTCTCCGTGGGCCTCCGTTCCCCATCTTACCCACCTGGTCCCCACCCACCTCCGGCGCAAGGAGAGCACTTAGTGAACGGCTGAGAATAACAAGCCACCCCCTATGGATTCTGCTCCGTTTCAGTGTCCTCTGAAACATTTAAGAACTTATTAAGCACCTACTATGTCCTTTACAAGTACCACCTCTTTGGACACTTCTTATTTTGACAGCTTTAGGAAGGGGTAATTGACATGCCACGAACTGCACGTGTTTAAAATGTACATTTTGATGAGTTTTGTCATATGTCTACCCCAATCACGGGCACAATCAAGATAGAGAACAAGATCCCGCAAGCCGCGTGGCACGGCCAAACGTTTCCATCACCCCAGAAAGTTTCCTTGGGCCCCTCCCCGCCCCGACCCTCCAGCCCCAGGCAACCAGCAATCTATTTTCAGTCACTATAGATTTCCATAGTGGGTGTTTTCCAGAATTTTATATAAATGGAATCATACAGTACATCCTCTTTTGTGTCTGGTGTCTTTCACTCAGCATAAGACATTTAAGATTCATTCATGTTGTGTGTTTTTCCTTTTTTATGGCTGAATCATATTCCAGAGAATGGATGGACCCCATTTTGTTTATCCACTCAGTTTGTTGGTGGGCATTTGGGTTGTTTCCAGTTTGGAGATGTTATCAATAAAGCTGCTACACCGTGTGTGTACAGGTCTTTTTTGCTGGTTGGTTTGTTTGTTTGTGTTGGCCGCACCACGCAGCACGTGGGATCTTAGTTCCCTGACCAGGGATCGAACCGGAGTCCCCTGCAGTGGAAGTGCGGAGTTCTAACCACTGGACCACCAGGGAAGTCCCGTGTGTACGGGTCTTATGTACACCTGTGCTTTTGTTTCTCTTGGGTACATGTGTTGTTATTAATTTCTACGTAAGGAAACACCCCCAAACTTGCTGCCTTAAAACAATAAACATTCGTGGTCTCACACAGTTTGGGAGGGTCAGAAATTTGAGAGTGGTGTAGCTGCATGGTTCTGACTCGGGGTCTCTCATGAGCTTGCAATCAAGCTATGCAGTGGGGCTGGAGGAGCCGCTTCCAAACCGGTTCCTTCCTGCGGCTGTTGGCAGGAGGCCTCAGTTCTCCTGCACATGTGCTTCTCGAGCAGAATAGGATGGTCTAGACGTCGGTAAAGAGCTTGCTGTAAGAGCGAGTGAGGGAGAGCCCACGATGGAAGCAAAAGGCATTTGGTAACCAAATGTCTGAAGTCTATTCCTCTGTATTCTGTTAGAAGTGAATCACTAAATTCAACACACACCCTAGGCAAGGCAGAGAATTACACAAGACCATGAATACCAGGAAGCGGGGCTCACTGGGGAGCCATCCTACAGTTCCCTAGTATTTGAATATTTCAGCAAACATTAAGCTTCTACTGTGTACGTGACAAGAACCTTCCCCTTGGCTACTGACAACAAGCTCTCTGAAAAACAACAGTCTGCCCACTTTGCAGACAGGGAAACTGGCCCAGAGAAGTTAAGTCACCCGCCGACAGTCTACACCAGAGTAAGCAGCAAAAGGAAGGTTCCATCCTAAGGTTTAAGTCCCGAGTGAGGAGGAGGCCAGCGGTGGCAAGGAATAGGTGCAGAGAAGGGAAGAAAGCGCAATTATTTTTTTTCCTCCAGAGCAAGAGAAGACGCACCCAGGAGAGCTGTGTTCCTTCATTGGTTTCACAAACATGTATCATGCACCTACTGTATGTCAGGGGCTATTTTAGGCTGTGGGGACACTGCAGAGAACAAGATGGACAATCCCGGAGCACGTGGCACTCACACATGTGGGTGGGCGATTCCACTCATCACTACCCAGGCCGGCACTGGTGCACCATTTTGCTGGAGGAGGGAAGAGGCCTGAAGTTCTGTGCTGGACGTTGCGGACCCCAGGGCGACCGAGACACACGCAGTCACTGCCCTTCTGAAGTTCACAGTCTGTTGGGTGAGATGGAAAACAAACAACAAAGAGCTCCTCCATTCTTCCCTTCAATACTTATTTGTTACTGACCAGCGTCCTTGGCTTCCTTACTGAATAGAAATTGATGAGGCCAGACAAGAAATGCAGGGCCCCTGCTACAGGTGGGAGTGAGAACAAGCAACAGGTTCCCTTGCTTGTTCACTCCCTTGGTGGGACAGGGGGGAACGAGCTGGTTCCCTATATGAGGTGAGGGTAGGGGTGTGTCCAGCGGTTGGGCCAGAGAGGTGACTTAGGTGGTCTGCCCACCCCTTTGGTGGTGTAGTGTGCAGTGGGCCTGCACAGTATCCTGCTTTTGCTCCTGACACCCTGCTTTTGCTTCCGGGTCTTCAGAAGTGACAGTTGGGACTTCCCTGGTGGTCCAGTGGTTAAGAACCCACCTGCCAACGCAGGGGACACAGGTTCAAGCCCTGGTCCGGGAAGATCCCACATGCCACAGAGCAACTAAGCCCGTGCGCCACAACTACCAAGCGTGCTCTCTAGAGCCCGCAAGCCACAACTACCGAGCCCATGCACCGCAACTACTGAAGCCCAAGCGCTTAGAGCCCACGCTCCGCAACAAGAAAAGCCACCGCAATGGGAAGCCCGTGCACCGCAACGAAGACCCAACACAGCCAAAAAAAAAAAGAAGTGACAGTTGGGTTTTTTGGTCTTTTTGTATTTTGTTGTCCATAATTTGCCCCAACTGAGCATGCACACAGTTATTTTTAGTTCCCTTATGGTTTCTTTGTATTTTGTTGCCCGAGGAGACGTTTTTCCAAGTGCAAGCACTGCAGCAAAGGGTCCCAGGTCCCAGGTGCCAGCGTGTCTGAGCACTTACTGTGTACCAGGCTGGGGTCTAGATGCAGCAGTGATCAGGACATAGATACCCTACAATATGGTGGGGAGGGAACAGGACAGTAAGGGAAGAAAGCAGGTGATTTCAGCCCATGAAAAGGGCCTGGGGAAGTCCAGCAGGGTGGTGCCGGGGTGGGGTGTGGGTGTCATCAGAAGGGGTGCTCAGGGAACACCTGGCCTGACCTCCCCTGGAGGAGGGGACATTGGAGCCAAGACCAATGTTTTTGTTCAGGTTCCCTGGTTGTGGGTTCTTTGTTCAAGTGGAACTTTCCTCTATTGGTTGGGGGACCTCAGCGGTCCCTGCTCCGGCTGCGTGTCCAGTTGGGGTGGGGATGGAAGCCCCCAAGATGAGTGTCTCAAGAAACCAAACTTTCCTCAGTCCCAATCAACTGATAAATGGAGACTTTGACCCTCCCTTCTCCCCTTATCTCAAGACAGGTGAGCACAGAGTGTCAAGGTGCAGCTTGGAAGGTTTGTGATGGGATCTGGGCAGGGCCAGGTGGAGAGCGGGTGGGTGTTGTGGCCAGGTCATGGCTGGGAGGAGTGCCATCGTCAGGGAACTGTGCATAAGGGCACCTCAGTTTCTTCATCTGTGAAATGGGTCTCCATTTCAGGCTTTTTTCTTTTTCTGTCATTCAAAACACATGGAGCTTCCTGTGTTTAGGCCTCCTTCTAGGTCTCCTTTTGGAAGAGGCCAGATGGTAAATATTTTAGGGCTGTTGCAACTATGCAGGTCTGCCGGTGCAGAGTGAAAGTAGCCAAGCTCCTTAAATGAATGGGTGTGGCTATGCTCCCATATCAACCCGGCAGTACTTGCTTTATAGTAGGTGCTTCATTGATGCTTGTTCCCTGCCTGGAATTATACCAGGCACTGCACTAATGCCTGGTCGAGGCCTGGTATATAGCAAGTGTTGCATTAATGCCTGGTCCATGCCCAGTTTACAGTAGGCATTCCACTAATGTTTGTTTCCTGCCCAGTATATACCAAGTACTGCATTAATGCTTGGTTACACAGTAGGCACTACATTAAAAGCTGGTCCATACCCGGTATACTGCACGCACTACATTAATGGCTGGTCCATGCCTGATATACAGCAGGTACTCCATTAATGCTCGTCCCATACGTGGCATATAGCAGGCTCTGTATTAATGCTAAGCCCAGGCCTGGTATAGAGAAGACGTTCCATTAATATTTGTTCCAAGAACGGAGGAGACGAAGGTTCGTTTCCGGTCAGGTAATGCCAGGGCGCCCCAGGAGGCCGTGAGGGCTGGTATCCCAGTGCCTCACGTTGGGCCTAGGTCGCTCAGCCTCGCGACCGCAGCTGCGGGTCCGAACTTCTCGCTCCGGGGCCGAGAGAGCCGCCGGGCCGAGCGGGGCCGAGCGGGGCCGAGCGGGGCCGAGCGGAGCCGAGCCAGCCTGACGAGTCCTCCACATTCCCACAATCCCGGGCGGCCCCGCCCGGCTCCCGGTTGCGCGTCCCCCTTCCCACGTCGGCGCAACCAAACCCGCGGGCGCGCCAGCCTCGCCCCTCCCCGCCCCGCCCGCGCGACGCCCCGCCCATCCCGACCGCTAGTCCCGCCCCCGCGGCGGGCGCGCAGGCCGCCGCCCACTCCCATTGGCCGTGCCGCCTGCCCGTCGGCGCTGTCCGCGCGCTGGTTAGGTTGTGAGGCGCTGTCGCTCGGTCGCGGCGGCTGCGGTTGGCGGCGGCGGCGGCGCCAGCGGTTGTGGCGGCGCGGGTGGAGGGTGGCCGGGAGGGACCAGCGGCTGAACGGGACCGGTGCTCTCAGGCGGCCGAGGCGGACCGCCGGCCCAGGGGCCGAGCGCCGAGGGCCGGGCGGGCGCGGCCGGGGCGGCTCGGGGCCAGGGCCGGGCCGGCCGGGGGGCGGTGGCGGGGGCGGCCGGCGGGCGGCCGGGGCCGGGGCCGGGACGATGACTCTGGAGTCCATGATGGCGTGTTGCCTGAGCGATGAGGTGAAGGAGTCCAAGCGGATCAACGCCGAGATCGAGAAACAGCTGCGGCGGGACAAGCGCGACGCCCGGCGCGAGCTCAAGCTACTGCTGCTCGGTGAGTGGGGCCGGGCCTGCGGGGTTCGGGCCGGCGGTGCGCGTGGCGGGCGGGCGGGGCGGCCCTGCGTACTGGCCACGGCCCTGCATGCTGTCCAGAGCGGGCTCGACCCCCGCGGGGTCAGCCCTTGCCTACCTGTGCTGTCCACCTCTGGGCCACCCGATCTCTGCAGCCTGTGTTGTCTAGGTTGAGTTCCTGACATCAGAGGAGCCAGGCCCTGCCTCTGTTGTCCACATCAGCGCCCCAGACCCTCGGGATCTGCTCGCGCCTATGCTGTCCGTGGCAGGTCACCAGTCCTTGCAGGGTCAGCGCCTGCTTCAGCTGTCCAGATCAAGCCCCAGTTTCCTTCAGGATCAGCCCCTGTCTCTGCTGTCCAGGCGGGGTCCCCAGGACCCTTTGGGATCAGTCCGTGCCTCTGCTGCCCAGCCCCTGATCCCTGCAGGGCCAGCTTCTGCTTCTGCTGTCCCGTTCGGGCCCCCAAAACCCTCGAGGGCCTGCCTTCTAACCCCTTCTCAGGAGACAAGCCTCCTCCCTGCACAGGACTGGTCCTCTATCCCTGCCCCCAACAGGTGTGCCCCCTCGCTGCCCCCAGCATCTATTCAGGGCCAGACCTTTGGGCTGTAATCCACAAGACGCACCCCTTGCCTCCTGGCATCCCTTCTCTACTTTTCCCACCAGGTGGAGCCCTGTTCCCTGCAGCCCCTGTTCCCTGAGGCCAGTCGGAAAACCCATGTCCCTCCCCAGTGGAGAGCAATCTGTGGGGGAGAAGACAGCCTTTTCTCTCTTCTTGGGGCCGGGGCGGGTGGAGCCCTGACGGAGCAACCGTCTCCGTCCGGCCCCTCTCCTTACGTCCGAGTGGGAGCCGGGTCTCCTGGGTCCTCTTCCCCGTCCTGGAGAGGATTCCCGTCCAAGTCTCCGTCTCCCCCACTGCGCACCTGTTGCACGGAACTAGTCGGCCCAGCAGTCGGCAAGCTGTTGTCACCCCAAATAAGGGTTGTTGGAGGACTTACCTCCGCAGTCAAAGGCAAGAAGGTCGTTTACACAAGCGAAGCCCTTGCCCTGCCTTCTCCGGAGCTCTGCTGCATTCCTGCACTGTGGGGAAGGTTGGAAATGCTGTTGTGATGGGCCCCTGGTGGAAGAGGGGTCTGCCACCGAGGGGTCCACCCGCAGGACGGTGCAGGGTCGGAGGCGGTGAGTCGCTGGAGGCCGTGGGTCTTGGAGGGACTGCCTCGCTCCTCCCACCTGTGGGGACCCTCTGGGTCCTCCCTTTGATTAAAATACCTTCCCTGTTTTTTTTCCCAAACGTTCCACTTTACCTAAAGGCTATAAAATGGGCCATCTTTGCAGAAAAGACAGGCAGAGAGTAACGGTAAAGTTTGGAGGAAACTTGCAGTGGGGTCCCAGTGGCACCTGGGAGGACAGCATGGCCCTGGCTGCCTTACACCAACAGAGGTAGAATTTATTTTCAGAGGGGGGTTGAGAAGTTACCAGCATGTTAATGTTACCAGACAGTCGGCCTTGCCTGGGGGCTGGGGGCTGCATGAACCTCTGCACGCCCCTGCTGCCTGCCCTGTGCGCACCCAGGCTCCAGATTGACGTGGGGTTCAAGGGTACGGGTCGGTGGCCTGTGATCTTGCAGCCTTGCTGTGTGTCTCTGGTCTCCCTGGGCTGGGGCTGAGGAGCCTTGCAGGGGATCTGGATGTGCCCAGCGCCCACCCATGGGTGCGGGCTGTTGGCTGCAGGAGCACCTGGGTCTGAGGTCCCACCCCTCCCTCCGCTGGCTTGCAGAACAGGGAGTCTGCACCCTCCTGGGAAGCTGTTAAGTCCTAGGCATGGGGGCAGATAGGAAGATGAGAGCTTGGGGGTCCAAGGTGAAGGTTTATGACACCAGGAGGGCGGCTGTGAATGCCAGGCGGAGCTCCAGGGGACGTGCTGGGAGCCGGGGGGTGCCGAGCAGCATCCCTGCCCCACCCACTCCATGCCGGGAGCACCCCCAGTCATGAGAACCACAGACATCCCCAGCTGTGGCCCAGTGTCCCCCGGGGGCAGAATCCCCCCTGCCCCGTGTCAGCACACAGTGTAAAATGCGTGTTGCAGAGCCGGTATGTGATCGGTGTTCGCTTGTTTTGTCAGATGCTTTGTGGGTGCTTGAAAGGTGAATGCTTTTGTCACTACGGTCCAGAGCCACATACGTGTGTGCCGTCAACACGCAACATGTCTACAAACACGTGTGATAGATGTGTTCGGTTTTGTTGGTCCTGTTACTCCAGGCCACATCCTCATTCACAGTCGTCTGTGGTGAGGAATGGGGGTAGTGAGCGTCCCTGCAGCGGATACACCGGGATCCCCACGGCTCGGCGTTGCTCTCCCACTTTACGGAAGAGGACCCCCAGGCCCAGTTAGGAGCTCCGGTGGGGGTCCCGGGCAGGCCCGCCGGCTTCTGCCTCCCGTGATCCCTCCTGGTGCAGGTGCAGTCCCCTGCCCCCGCGTTTCTGCCACTCAACAGAGAACAACCGAGGAGGCCCCTCGTCCATTCCTTAGGACAGGTTTCCCCTTGAGAACCGAGGCCTACCGCAGGAAGTGCCGGTCCAGGAGCTGAGTGGCTCCGGGATTTCTAAATAAAGCAGGGCGGTCAGTTCCACAGGCTTCCTGTCCAGCCCGCTGTGGCCCCGAGGGCGGTAGAAAGGGCCGGAATCCGGCCTGGGGTGTGGTGGCCCCGGCGGGAAGGGTGCGCCTGCCCTGCTTGGAGGCGCGAGTGGAACGTGGCCGTGGCTCCTGGCGGTGGCCCTGCCTGTCCCCCGCAGACCCTGATGGCTGGAAGCACCTGGGGCCCTGGGCCACCGCTCGTGGCCCACTCCAGGATGAGTCTCAGGGGCTTAAAAGTTAGATGAAATTTTGTGTCACTGAAAGGGTGGGCGCCATCCCTGGAGGTGCAGGAGCCCAGACTTGCTGTCAGAGCCCCTCTCCCTCGGTGTCCTGCGTGCCAGGCCAGTGGGAATCTCCCTCCCCTTGGGCCCGAGCACGGCCTCGCCACGTGTGTCCCTGGGCTCCGGACTCCGTGTGCACAGATGCTTCCCGGCCTCTGCTGAGCTGCGCTGGTCGCTGCCTGAGAGCCTCGGATGTTTAACCACAAAAGGTTTCACTTTCTGATTTTTGTGGTGGAGCCCTTCTCCCTGCGGCCTGAGAACAGGTCGCAGTCACTGCTACTCCTGGGCTGGGAGTTTGGAGCAGCTGCAGACAGAGCCGAGTGGGGACCCCTGGCAGGAGGGATGGGAGCCCGTTTGTCCCTCCTCTGCCTCGGAGGGCCTTGGGGGCAAAGTCCAGCCCTGGGTGGGCGGGTCTGGTCTGGGCCGGGTGTGCGGAGCTGGGCTGCACTCAGGGGGAACGGCCATCTCTGGTCCCCATAGGGCGCTCCTCTCCCATCAGGACAGTGAGCCGCGGGGCCTGTCAGCCCAGTGTCCGTGGACGGGATTGGGGCATCTCCACGGGCTTCGGGGGCACCCGCGTGCGGGGTTAGTTTTTGGCGGAACTCCAGCTGCTCTCAGAACCGGGCCCCAGGCCACAGGCTTGCTGGCTGGGGAGTTTGTGCCAATGCGCCCCAGCCCCCTGCTCCCGGGTGGCCGCGGTCTCTGCCCTTGGCCCAGGCGTGGGGCGCCTGGCGGGTCACTACCAAGGTGTCTGCCCCTCGTTTTCCCCACCACATCCCCCCTCCGGGGCAGGCCCTGCCACCCCATGGCCCAGCACAGAGCCCTGCGGACCTGAGATGTTTGCTGGGTGACTTTGATTGGCTAACTGAACTCAGTTCCCTCAAGCAGGTCGAATGGGGGTGACTGGGCGCCCCGACTTAGGGCATCCTCACATCCTGCCTGGACGTGAGGTTCCCTGCTCCGGGGCCCGTTGCCACTGCTGGTGGCCCTCTGCTGTGATGCGTGGACAGACAGGGACTCAGGGGCACAGCTCGCAGCTGCCGCCCTCCCGAGGCCTCGTGAGTGGGCTTGGGGGTGCTCCAGAGCGAGCACAGCCTCGGCTCCCCGCCTGCAGCACTGTTGGGGGGAAGGCCGCAACACCTGCGAGGCGCTGTGCCCTCCCGTGGTCACTGCTCTCCCGACGGAGGGCTTTACCCGGGTTGACAGGCTGCCCCGGCAGCGCTTGGGAGGCGGGTCCCGCCAGGACCGAGCTGGAGAGCGCGGTGGGATTTCAGTCCCCGTGCCTCCCGAGCCTCGGGTTTCCCTGCTGTGGAAGGAGAGCGTCCCCCAACTCCCGGACTGTGGGAGGGTCAGTGGGGGCGACGCATGTCAAACTGGGGAGTGCCGTCTGTGCCCTTGTCTTTATTCACGGTATCGCGCTGGCTGGCAGTCCGTCTGCGGCCGAGCGGGGACCTCCCTGTCTTGCGGTGGGGTCTCCGGAGCTTGGCCCTCAGGGCTGGGCCTCTCGTTTCCTGATCTGATCCCAGCGCCTGCCAAGGAGGTTTGCTTACGGACCTCGGTTGGCGTAGAGCTGAAAGGTCAGACCCCCCATGGAGGCGGGTCGCCCCATCTCTGCCCCATTGGTCCTCTCTGCTGAGCCTCGACAGGTGGGTGGGGGCCTTCCCGTCCCCCAGGCTGGGCAGCTGGGCTGCACGGCAGGGTTGGGCAGGACTGGGGCTCATACCAGTCTCCCCGACTCCTGAGCGTTAGGCTTCAGGAAGCGCTGCACTAGGACCTGGCACGTGGGACAAGAGGGGGGCTGGCCCAGGGGACCAGTGTCTGCGCCTGGAGTCACCTGGGCAGGGGACGCTGGACCTGCTGACTTAGCGGCCACGGTGTGGAGGTCAGATGAAGGGATGAGTCCCGAGGTCTGCCCTGTTGTCCTCCCTCCTGGCCCCTGTCTGCGCTGGCGCCCGCTGCTGCGGTGTCTCTGAAAGGCCCGTGGCTGGCCCGGGAGAGCTCCCCCGGTGCTCTCACATTCGCTCACTTCCCTGGGTGGCGGTGACCGTGGACCACGAAGAGATGGACGGACGTGAAGCCCGAAGACCTTAGCCTGTTGAGGTCTGACAGTTACTGGTTGTGTGACCTCAGCGAAGCTTCTTGACCTCTCTGTGCCTCAGCTCCTTCACTTGTCCAGCAGGAGGTGGGGTGATAGATGTACCACTGAATGAATGGATGAGCGGGGGCGAGGGGAGCGTGCAGTTGCCTTCCTTGGCTGCACGAGGTGTTTGCACTTTCTCCAGCAGAAGGTCGTCGTGCCTCTTTGATCTTGGACCTGTTGACACAGCTCGGGGCCATGTTGGATTTCCGAGCTGTGTTTCCAGGAGCCCAGATCCCCGGCAGTGCTCTCGCCTGGGCCTCCTGTGGTCCTGGGGTTCCTGGCTTCACTGCCCACATTCTAGAATTAGGGATGGCTGGGCGGCAGCCCTGAACCCCAGCTTCTGACACTAGTGTTCTCTTGCTAGATCGTGGCCACTTGCCCCGGGGGCCATGGATCCTGCACACCTTGAGTCCCACTGGGATGATGTCGGACCAGCACCATCCTTCCTGTCCTCCAGGCCCTTTCCCTGCCCCTCTTCTCTCCCACATTTGAGGAGTGGCTGCCTGGGCTCAGACATAATTCCTCCCGGTCTGCGGTCCTAGATCTTGGCCGACCGTGCAGGCGAGACAGTGGCTTTCTCCCTCTGTCGCAGGGATGGGGCTGCTCTCCTCCTTCCTCTTCTCCAGTTAGTCTCAGCTGGGCAACTGGTGATGCCACTGAGCACGCCCAGAGATCGTCCTGCAGGCTCCCGGCCCCGCTGTGCTGTCTGGCCCCTGCCAGGCCCCCAGGGGCAGGACCCCTCACATGGGTGGTGCCCCCAGGGGCCCCCATTCTTGGAGTTAGGGCAGGGGATGCAGAGGACCTGAGGGGGACACGTGACAGAACCGGGACTGTGGATTGGGGCCGAGTTCATTTGGTTCATTCGGGAAAAATGTGTGCGGTGACTTCTGCGGGCCGGGCCTGTGCTGGGGCTGGGTGTGAGGCTGCTGGCAGAGCCCCGCCCTCGGGGAGCTGGCTCCCAGCAGGGACAGACGGGAGCAGCAGGCCAGGAGCAGGTGGGGTGCTGGGGGCACTGGGGCCCTTCCTGGAAAACGTGAGTTTGGGTTTCTGTGCAGGGAGTTGGGGTGGCGTTCGGGAGGGGCAGGGCCCGATGCGTGGGCGACGTGAACAGTGGTGTCACGCGCCGGCCCCGGGCCGCAGTGCCACGGCTGTCCTCGTGCAAGGTTGGGCTGGTTGCGTTGTGGGGGACAGTGGGGGCCAGGGGACCCACAGACACGAGCTCGGAGTCTGAGTACAGCCAGGACCTGGGGCCACTCGGCGTCCTCGCTGGGAGGGGGTGTGGCGGTAGGTGCCCTCTGCACCTGTGCAGGTGCGTGGCTAGAACGAGGCCCATCACGGGGTCTCACACGGTCTTGCTTGAGGGGGGCCTTGCTCTTCTCCCTGGTGGGCAGCTGTTGAAGGTTTTTTTTTTTTATAGATATTTATTTGGTTGCGCTGGGTCTCAGATGCAGCTTGCGGGCTCCTTAGTTGCAGCACGTGGGCTCCTTAGTTGTGGCTCCCAGGCTCCTTAGTTGTGGCATGCGAACTCTTAGTTGCGGCACACGAACTATTGGTTGTGGCATGCGAACTCTTAGTTGTGGCATGCATGTGGCATCTAGTTCCCCAACCAGGGATCGAACCTGGGCCCCCTGCATTGGGAGCGTGGAATCTTCCACCAGGGAAGTCCCCATGACCAGATCTTCAGGGGGAACTGACCAAGGGCGGGGCAGGATGAGCTGGAGCTGCCAGGGACCCCCGGGCAGCGGCTACAGCAGATAGGCCTGGCCGTGAGGTCCAGGTGGGCCTCGCACCCCGAGACTTCTCTGAGCAGGAGGCTGTTGGCTCGGGCGTGTTGGGGGGCCCGGGTCCCAGCTCCCGGCACTGGGTGCCGGCAGCATGTGGGCTGAGTTGGGCCAGGGGGTGGGCACCTGGAGAGGACGCTGTGGCGGCTCTGCGTCCCCCGGAGCCTTTCCTCCCTCCCTCCCTGGCCAGTGGTGGCCGAGCTCTGGCCAGCTGGGCCTGCCGGTTCCAGAGCCCAGGGCCCGCAGCTCCGGCCTTCCACCCACAGCTCTGCCGGGAGGTGCCTGCTGGGACTGGCACCTGTCACTCAGTCGCTGTTGGCTCTGAGCACAGGTGACACGCCACCCTCGACGTGCGGCTCGTGGGGCTTTCCTCCGGGGGCCCGGCCTCTGCAGCCGCCACCTCCACAACCTCCTTTCTCTGTCCTTCCTGGCAAGGTGGCATGGCCCAGGCGGGGTCACTGACTGTCCCGCCTCCTGGGCCACACTGTCCCCAGGGTGTCCCTTTTGCTGCGTTCTCCCCCAGCTTTATTGAGACGTAAGTGCCACGCGTGTTGTGTGGTTTAAGGGGTGCACGTGAGTACTTGACACGTGGATTGCGACATGATCGCTCGTGAGGCCCGTCACCGCCCCGTCACCACCCCCTCACCTCACTAGTGACTTTTGCTCCTGCACTTGATCGCGGTGCTGTCTTCGCAGCGGCTCCTCTGCCCCCAGCAGGGTTCGGGCCATGTGCCTCGTCCAGGACCTCCGACGTCTCCAGGGCCAGTTGTGTTTCCGGCTTCCGAGGGGTCCGTCTTCCGTTTCTTGGTTTTCGGGGCGTGTCCCAGCTGCGTCGTCTGTGTTGGGCACCGGGGCGTCCCCCGTTCTCCCTCGGCCACTCTCTGGCCGGTGATCACGGCTCCTCCGTGAACACCCGCTGTCCCTTGGTTGTTGGCACGGGCGCGTGCACGTGTGTGAGACCCTCGGTGTCCTGCGCTGCCTCTGGGGAGCTCTGGGGGGGCTGCCTGTCCTTTGCGCACCCGTTTTGGAGACGCTGGCTGTGGTCTGAAGTCAGCAGGCTCTCTCTGGATCTCCCCGCGCCCTTGTGCTCGGGCAGCTCTCTTGCCCCTCCTGCAGTTCAGGGGGGTGGACTCAAGGGGCAGCGCCCCGGGGCCTGAGTGGCTGCCCTTTTCCACCTCAGCTGACCTGTGGCTGCAGGGGGTTGGGCTTTAGTGGCCACTGGTCTGATGTTTCTGGTGAGAGGCCCTTCCAAACACCAGCAGGGCACGTATCTTTTTACAGTAGCATAGTGTCAAAAACAGGGGTTCTCACCTGGGGGTTCCTGCCCCCAAAGGACATTGGGCAGTGTCTGGGGATGTCTGTGTGTCACACTGAGGGGATCCTGGCATTGAGGGGGCAGGGCCAGGGGTGCTGCTCAACACCCCAGAGTGCCCGGGCCGGCCCCAGTGTCAGCAGTGCTGCGGGGACCCTGGTCCAGAGGAAACCACGCAGGGCATGGCATTCCTGTGTGTCGCCTCCCCTCCCCCACCCCGCCTCCTGCAACGAGGGAGGAGTGCGTGGACCCCTCAGGGAGGTGTGGGGTCACATGGGGTCCTCGCCCCTCCTGCCTCAGAGCTGGGGTGGGGCCTTGGTGGGAGTGGGCGCCTGGCCTCTGGTTGATGTTGCGGCAGCAGTGGGATGGAAGGTGGCATTGGCGTAGTTACCACTCGGTGACAGAACCAGAGTCGTATTCTTTTATTCGTAAAAGGACCCAGTGCCTTGATGGAGGTCCTAGAAAGGGGCAGCTGCAGTGAGGCGGCCTCTGCTCTGTCTCCCCAGGTGGGCTCAGGCATCCGTGGTCAGTTACTCAGACGCGGGTGGAGGGCCTCCTGCTGCAGGATGGTGTGGTCACTGCAGGCCGCTCAGAACCCATGTCTTCTCCGGGAGCTCCCGGGCAAGGAGGCAGGCAGCAGATGCCTGAGAGAGACTCCCTGAAAGGCAGCGGTGATGGGTCCCAGTGCAGAGGGGAGCTGCCTGCCCTGTGCCCACGGCACTGGTGGCTGTGAGCCGGATGGCGTGCAGGGCAGGACGCAGCTCAGGCCCCTTCGTTGGGGTGGGGGACACAGGTGACTCTGAGACAGGGTGGGGAGGATGAGCCCAGGCGGGCTGGGGCGAGTCTGGGGGGTTCTGAGTCCCCAAGAGGGGGCCTGGGGGCTTCAGTGCATGGGTGAGTGGGGACCTGTGTTGGTTATCAAGTAGGGGTTTGAGGCCATGCGTCCTTAGGCTGTAGAAGTTCTCTCCCGCTGTGCAATAAACCACCCTGTAACTTAGTAGCTGAAAATAGCACACAGGCAGATTCTGAGGGTCAGGAGTCGTGGGGGTTCTGGCTCCGGGTCCCTTATGAGGTTGTAGAGCACGTGTTGGCCAGGGCTGCCTCATCTGAAGGCCCAGTGGGGCCGGAGAAGCCGCTTCCAGGGTGGCCCCTCACATGGCTCCTGCCCACATGGGCCCTCAGGGACGGCGCTGCCCCCCGGCCCCCGCGAAAGTCCTACAGAGGACGGGGAGCCCCGTGACTCGTCTTGGAAGTGACAGGCCATCCTTGGTCAGATTCTTCTGGTTGGGAGGGAGGCACTGAGTCCAACCCGCCCTCCGGGAAGGGTCAGGCTCCCCCTCTGCACGGAAGACATCCCAGAGATTTGTGGGCACATTAAAGCCACTAAAATGCAGTCCCTGCGTGTGGAGGTGAACAAAAGTGGGGGTACGGCTTTGCCGCTTAGAGGGTGACAGGGTGGTGAGAGGCTGGAGCAGGAGAGGAGCCCTCCCTCCTGCCGCAGCGCTGGTGCCAGGTGGGGCTGGCCAGCCCTTGATCCCGGAGACTGCGTGCGCCCTTCTCTGAGGTGGGGCCTTGACACCTGACACCTGGAGGGTGGTGGGACAGAGAGGGGAGGGGCCCCGGGCACCCAAAGGGCCTCTGGGCTGACAGGGACGTGGGCCTTGGGGCTGTTCAAGCGCCAGAGTCACGCTCGGTCTCGGGGTGGCGTGAGGTTGGGTGAGGTACAGGTTCAGGGGCTGCTGGGGACTGTGGGGGGCATGGCCCGGCGCCCTGCGAAGGCCCAGCGTGGCCTCGACGCAGATGCCAAACTCGTGCCCTGAAGGAAAGCTGTTCTGATCAGAACAGCCGTGGGTTGGCGGGACGTTGTCACATGAGGGCATGTGGGACAAGGGAGCTCGTCACGTGACCAGTTAAGGGGGTGGCAGCATCTGGGGGAGACACTTCACTGCTCCTGGCCTCCAGTTCCTCGGCTGTGGCCAGAGTTGAATTCAGACCCAAGTTGCCGCAGGTGCCGCGGCTGCTCCCTTCCCGTCCCTGCCCACGTTGTTGTCCCGACCTCCTCTGAGCCTCGGCGGCCCCTGTAGACAGGGTGTGCGTGGGAGGACGCGGCCCGCCCTGTTGTCCAGGCAGCAGCGGCTGGCCAGGCGCATCCCCACCTCGAGCCTCGTGGGCGGGACTCCGCGTGTTCGGGGCTCCTCGTGGGCGGGGCTTCTCGTGTGCAGGGTGCGGCGAGCCCACGGCTCGGGTCGCGGGTCCGGTCCCGCTGGGTCTCACTGGGCCATTTGCAGGCACGGGCGAGAGCGGGAAGAGCACGTTCATCAAGCAGATGCGCATCATCCACGGGGCGGGCTACTCGGAGGAGGACAAGCGGGGCTTCACCAAGCTGGTGTACCAGAACATCTTCACCGCCATGCAGGCCATGATCCGGGCCATGGAGACCCTCAAGATCCTCTACAAGTACGAGCAGAACAAGGTGAGGCCCGGGCGGGAGCGCCGGGCGCGGCGGGGCGTCCTACAGGGGGCAGAGTGAGTCCTGGCCCCCTCTGCGGGCCAGCGTCCTACCAGGCACTCCACGCACTGTATCAGGCCCTCTGTGCCCCCCGGGGGTGGCACGTTCTCTTATTTCCTTCAGTAACAGCTTATTGAGAAAACGTACATACCAAGTCACCCATTTAAAGTGTGCAATTCACTCATTTTTAACATATTCACAGAGTTGTGCAACCATTGCCTCTAATTCCATAACGTTCTCATCACTCCAGAAAGAAACCCTGTCCCCACTGGCAGTCACCTCCCCTACGCCTAACCCAGCCCCTGACAACCAGGAACCCACTCCCTGTCTCTGTGGATCTGCCTGTTCTGGACATTTCCCATCAATGGAATCACACCCCGTGTGTCCCTCTGTGTCTGGCTTCTCTCACTGAGCATCGTGATCTCAGGGTCCATCCACGTTGCAGCGAGTGTCAGTGCCTCACTCCTCTTTGTGGCTGAATGATGCTCATTGTGTGGAGGGACACATGGTTTGTCCATCGTCCATCGACGGACGCATGGTTGTTTCCACTCTTCTGGCTCTCGTGGACATGCTGCTGGAACACTCGTGTGCAGGTTTTTGTTTGCACGCCTGTCCTGGTTTCTCCTGGGCGCATCCCCAGCAGTGGAGGTGCGAGGTCCAGGGTACCTCTCGGTTCGCCTTCCAGAGGGGCTGCCTGCCTGCTGTCCGAGCGGCGTTGCCCCGGCCGTGCACCAGGGGGCTCTCTCTGGCGGCCTCCCTTGGCTTCGCTTTTGTGGATCTGTTTTCGGGGACTTCTCTTTCAACTCCAGCAGTTTGCCTGGGCTGGCACGTGGCACCGTGTATTGGACCATGTATGTCCAATAGGATTTAAATTAGTCTGTTTACTTGGAAGCTTAAGAAGGCCAGTCAACCAGATTTCTGATATTGGTGTCTTCCTGCCTTGATGCCCAGTTCACGGGTCATCAGGGACCCTACGGGGCCCAGCACTGGGTCTGGGGCCCGGCCAGCCTGGCTGTGGGAATGAGCATGTAGGGCCTGCTGGAGCTTCTCACCCTCTGGTTCGTAGGATTGCTCGCAGCTGAGGCCCCTCAGCGTCCAGGCCCCACTTTAACCGTGGAAGTCCAGAGGCATCTGGAACAGGGATTGGCAGACTAAGGCCTGTCTCTGTAGGTGCAGCCTTGCTGGCGCGGGCCACGGCCACTCGATTACACGTCATCCCTGGCGGCTTTCGCTGCAGCAGCAGGGACAGCGTGGCCGTAGAAACAGACGTCTGGTCCCTGGCCTACATGCATCCGCAGTTGGGGGTTTTCTGGGGCTGGTGTCTGCTTCTCCTGGCCCAGATTGGGAGGCTGGGAGGGTGAGGCGGGGCTGAAGGACGCTGTTGTGCGGGGGCTGGGGCGGGAGAGCATCCCTGGGAGGTGACCGGTGGGTTCCAGAGCCTGGGCTGGGGCCCCCTCATTCCTTGTTTGGGGTTCTGCCCAGCTGTGTCCCCTCCCCAGTCCCTCAGCCGTGTGGGTGGGACCATCCCGAGCACAGGCATGTGGAGCAGGCTGGAGGAGAGACAGGGGGTCTCCTGGGGGCCTTCTGCCCCCGGCGGGGTGTGTGTGTGTGTGTGTGTGTGTGTGTGTGTGCGCGCGCGCGTGTGTGGGTCTCTGGGGTGGTGTGTCTCAGCGAGGCTCTTTAGGAGCGGGTCTCCGAGCCCTGTGGTCCAGGGTCTGTGGAGGCTCCATCCCAGGGGCATGAGTCGTTGGGCCACTGGACTGTTATGATTAGCTCAGCCTCCCCTTCCTGGTGGGTTGCTCTGGTCCCCAGACCCCATCCCAGGCTGCACACGAGAGGACCTATGCCTTCAGAGATCCCGAGGGTTTCAGGAGCTGTGTGCTTGGAGTCGGGGGGCAGGTTCTTCTTAGGTCACAGCAGCTCTCTGTGCCTCGGTTTCCTCACCTGCAGCATGGGAACACAGGGGCAGCCAGTGGTGTTTGTTCCTCTGTCCTGTTTGGGTGCCCCGGGACTGAGGTGCGTGGCGGCCGGGTGGGCCCTGCTCCCGGGAGCTGCCTCCATCTGCATTTTCCTTTGGGGGCCTGGCACTGGGGGGCGATCGCTGCCGGTCGCCCTTGCGTCGTCCTGATGCGTGTTCATGGGAAATGGGAGTCAATGGTTCCGAGTCGGTTGCCGGGTGCTGGCGCTGAGCATCCCGGCCTGCCCCTCGCCCCACAGGCCAACGCGCTCCTGATCCGGGAGGTGGATGTGGAGAAGGTGACCACCTTCGAGCACCGGTACGTGAGTGCCATCAAGACGCTGTGGAACGACCCCGGCATCCAGGAGTGCTACGACCGCCGGCGGGAGTACCAGCTCTCGGACTCTGCCAAGTAGTGAGTGGGGCCGGACCAGGCCTGGGCGGAGGAGGGTCCGCATGGCGCCTCGTTAGCCGTGACGGGGCGATTTCCCTGCAGGGAGGCGGGTGTCTGCGGGGATTTTCCGTTGTCTCTCTGCCCCTTTTCTGTGTCTCTCAAGCTATTCCAAAGTGACAGGTTTGGTTATGAAAAGCCACCCCTCCAGCCCACAGCCTCTCTTCGGAACCCCGGCGCCGTCCCCATCCCCGGACAGCCGTCCCTCAGAGCTGGGGCGGGGTTCTGTCCCAGGCGTTCCCTGCAGCCTCATTTTGCCCTTGTCCGTTCTCGTCCCAAGTACTTGGGCTGCTTGGGCCCCTCCCAGCGCTCAGGAGACCTGGGATGGCCGGGAGGCCCCTCGTGGGCTGGCCTGAGCGGCCCTGCCTGCTGTGTTGCAGCTACCTGACTGACGTGGACCGCATCGCCACCTCGGGCTACCTGCCCACCCAGCAGGACGTGCTGCGAGTGCGCGTGCCCACCACTGGCATCATCGAGTACCCCTTCGACCTGGAGAACATCATCTTCAGGTACCTGTGCCCCCGGCCCCGGCCCCCGGTGTGGGGCAGCGAGAGAGGGTCCTTGTCTGTGGCTGTCACCAGGTTTCCAAGTGAGCCAGGCCCTGGTGGCGCTGGCAGGGCTGAATGGAGGCGGCCCCGGGGGCAACGGCCTCCTGGTGCGGGCTCCGTGTGGGCCCCAGATGGGGGGAGGGTGCCAGCGCGTGCGTGCGGATGGGCGGGCGGGTGGTCTGGAATCCAGGCCAGAGCAGGGGTGCTCCAGGCGGGCGGTGGAGGAGCCTGAGGGCCCCCGGGGAAGGTGGCTCCAGACCCCTCTGCGGCCCAGTTCCGAAGCCCATGCAGCCAGAGTGAACTCAGGGCCGTCCCCAAGGATGGGCCCCGCCACCCCGTGAGGTCACAGCTTGTCCAGAGCTGCCAGGCGGCAAGGCCAAGTGTGTTTCCCGGGGCAGCCGTAACAAATGACCACAGATGGGCAGCGTAAAATCACAGAAATGCATCCTCTCCGAGCTCCGAGGTCAAGGTGTCGGCAGGGCTGGGTCCTCCTGAGGGCGTGAGGGGAAGCTGCTCCGTCCCCCCAGCTCTGGGGGTGCTGGCAGCCCGCGGCGTCCCTTGGCTTGTAAAAGCCTCGCTCCATCTCTGCGTCCGTCATCACACGGCCCCTCCCTGGGTCTGTGCCCATGTTTCCTTCTTACGGTAACTCCACTGATCACTGGATCCAGGGCTCCTGCTCCAGAGTGACCCTGTCTGAACTAGTGCCATCTGCGGGGACCCCGCTTCCAGATCAGGCTGTGTCCCCAGGTTTCAGGGGGACTGACTGGGGGACACGGTTCGCCCAGGGCTCTGAGGCCCAGGCTCTGGGGTGGGATTCCTGCTCTGGCTGCGAGCCTTCCCTCCCCGCCACTGCATGGGGTCCCTTCTGCTGGGCGAGCCCACCCCAGGGGCCCCAGAGGCAGCGCTGCTGGTGGAGGTCCTGCCCTGTTGCCTTGAAGCACCAGCCCCGGGGGCGTTCAGGGAGTCTGTTGGGTTTGCCTTGAGGTGCCCTCTGGCCCCAGGGACCGCATTTCTCAGGCAGAAGCTTCTGGGAGAGGGGGAGAGTCTGGGTGCCCCCAGCTGGCCCCCCATCCTTTCTCACCTGTCAGAGCCCCCGGGGTGCCCTTGGACCCTCAGGAGTTGTAGGCATCACACTGCACATGCCTGATGGTACATTTTCTGGTGAGAGTTCAGCATTTCGGTTTCCTTCTTTTTTGGTCAGGTTCTCGATGGGGTCCGGGACCTCAGAGGCCTGCAGGGCACAGGCCGGGGCTATCACTGGCCTTCCTCCCGACCCCACGTTCCAGGGTCCCCTCACATGGCCTCACCTTGGCCTCCGCAGCTACTGTGCCCTCTGTCCAGAACGCCTCCCCCCCTCCCTTCCCGCCCCTCCCCCAAGCCTGTGTGTGCGCTCTGCTGCTGTCCACACTGCAGAGTGGCCCTGCACCTCTGCCGCCACTGTCCCTTGGCCAGCCCACCCCTTGTCTGGTCAAGGGCTTACAGAGGGCAGGCCGGGGGCCCGGGCAGGGAGCTTGTGCCCCCATCTTGATCGGAGCTCACACAGCATCCAGTGACAGTGCGATTGGCCTGATGTGTGAGGCCTGAGCCTGGTCCCACATGGACCTCCTGCAAAGACCTGACCCCCCCCCCGCCCCGCCCCTGGAGGCCCAGGTTCCCGCCTGGCTGTACTGGGGAGACTCAGCTCCAGAAAGGCTGTGGCCCCTGACGCCGTCGGCCCGATCGCGCTCCCCAGACTGGCAGCGGCAGCCCGGTGGGCCTGGTGTCCACTCACCCCCCTCCCATACCCTAGGTCACCCTGGCACATCCGCCATCTGCCTGTGCTTGCTAGAACCTCCTCTGAGAAACCCCCGCCAGGCGGATTGGCCTCTGCTGCCTGACTGTCCAACAGCTGTGGACGGGCCTGGCCTGGGGACCCTTGCCTTCTCAGGCTGCTGTTCTTTCTCGCCATCGTCTTCAAAAGTAGAGGGCTTTGGGGCTTCCCTGGTGGCGCAGTGGTTGAGAGTCCGCCTGCCGATGCAGGGGACACGGGTTCGTGCCCCGGTCTGGGAAGATCCCACATGCCGCGGAGCGGCTGGGCCCGTGAGCCATGGCCGCTGAGCCTGCGCGTCCGGAGCCTGTGCTCTGCAACGGGAGAGGCCACAACAGTGAGAGGCCTGCGTACCGAAAAAAAAAAGTAGAGGGCTTCCTCGTCAAAGAAAACTTAAGAAACTCACAAGTAGGAAGCGGGGACCTGTCACCAGTCGTGATGGTCAGGGCGCTGTCCCTAGCATGTCCCCGCCCCGCCTGGTGTCAGCATCTGTGTGCCGACATCTCCCACTGGACAAGCAGCCTGCTCTCGCCGTGGCTGGGGTGGGTTCCAGCATTTCATAGGTGATGCCGTGTGGTATCCAACAAGGGGAGACGGGTTTCCAGATGTGGGACATCCGAGGTCGCCCGGCTCAGCCCCACCGGGGTCTGTGCCTCACACGCTCCACGGCGCCCCCTGTAGGCCAGGGCCCCTCCCTCGGCAAGCAGGCACCTGGCTGTCTCGGGGGTCCCCCCTCCCCTGCTTGTGCTGTGTTCTCCTGGCTTAATGGTGTTGCGGCTTTGCTGGCTCTGACAGGTGACTGAGGGGCCCTCGTTGCTCTGATGCCTCAGGGGTCACTGTGGCTCTGGCAGAGGCGGCTGTGCTGGGGGTGGGCATTGTCATCTGCAGCCCCGCGCTGAGCCCGTGCACCCCGCCCTGCAGGATGGTGGACGTGGGGGGCCAGAGGTCCGAGCGGAGGAAGTGGATCCACTGCTTTGAGAACGTGACGTCCATCATGTTCCTCGTGGCCCTCAGCGAGTACGACCAAGTGCTGGTGGAGTCGGACAACGAGGTGAGGCCCTCACTGGGCCCAGGGAGGGGGGTGCCCACAGGCCCTTTTGGGGGACCTGCCGCCAACCTGCTGCCTGCCCCTCAGAACCGCATGGAGGAGAGCAAAGCACTGTTCCGGACCATCGTCACCTACCCCTGGTTCCAGAACTCGTCCGTCATCCTCTTCCTCAACAAGAAGGACCTGCTGGAGGACAAGATCCTCCACTCCCACCTGGTGGACTACTTCCCCGAGTTCGACGGTGAGCCCGCCCTAGCGGCCTGTCCTGGACGCTGCCAGCGCCTCCCTCACCCTCTCTGGGCCTCGGTGGCCTCGTTGGCGACTCAGGAGTGACACGAGGACGGCGTTTCCCAGGCCGCACGGAGGCCGCGGTGCAGTTAGTGTGGCCGGAGCTCGGCAGGCGCCTCGCAGGGCCCTGGATGGTGGAGAGAGCTTCGTGTCCCCCGGGGGAGCGTCGTCTGTGGGAGGGGGCACCCTGCGGTCACCGCCTGGCAGCCTGTCCCCACCTGCCCAGGGCCCGGGCACGGGGAGGAGCGAGGCGCGGGGGATACGGGGTGAGCCGGACCCCTCCTGCCATCCCCACCCCCCCACGCGGAGACCCCTGGGGGCGCTCCTGGGGGGCAGTCGGGGCTCTGCCACTCCCTCCCCGGCGTCTCCCGGAGGTGCTGCCTGAGGAGCCGGGAGGCCGGGGGGTGGGAGTGTGGGGTAGGGTGGGGGGGTCGGGGTGTGGGGTAGGGTGGAGGGTGGGGGTGGGGTAGGGTGGAGGGTGGGGGTGGGGTAGGGTGTGGGGTGGGCGGCAGGCCAGAGCAGGAGGCTGGCTGCCAGGGGGCAGCAGGGCTGTGGACACATGCCTGAGTGGGAGGGGGGTGGACAGAGAGGAGGCGGGAGCCAGGGAGGTGGGAGGTGGGTCTGCCTGGCAGGTGGGCCTGAGTGAGGGGCTGCTGGGCAGGGGGGCTGCGCGGCTCCCTCGGCTCATCCCGCCCCTCCCCCCTCCTCCGCCAGGCCCGCAGCGGGATGCACAGGCCGCCCGGGAGTTCATCCTGAAGATGTTCGTGGACCTGAACCCCGACAGTGACAAGATCATCTATTCCCACTTCACGTGCGCCACCGACACGGAGAACATCCGCTTCGTCTTCGCCGCTGTCAAGGACACCATCCTGCAGCTCAACCTGAAGGAGTACAACCTGGTGTGACCACGCGGACTCCCGCCAGCCGCCTGCTGGTCGCCAGTCTGCCCCAGGAGTCGGGGTTTTTTCATATTTTTAAACAAATGGTTTTTATTTCACAGTTATCAGGGGATGTACATCTTTCTTCCTACACACCTCGTGCACCTTCTCATCTTTGTCAGTGGCAGAGGCCGCCTTTTTCTGGCCTTGACTCGTGGCTTGCTTTTTTCTAAAAAAAACAAAAAAAAACAAAAAAGGAAAAAGAAAAAAAAAGAGAACCCACAGAAGACGGGCAGAGATGAGACCTGGCCCCCAGCGGCGCGAGACACTGCCTCCGGGGACAGTTGTTGGCCTGCTTTCTTCTGATCTCCGAAGGCGTGGAGACGCAGAGGCTGGGACTTCTCTTTCTTTCTTGTTTAAGTTATTGACGCCCTCACCACTGTTGCCGGGTTTCTGCCCCGGACTCCAAGACGTGGGGGTGGGTGGCGCCCCCCGCTGCCCGCCCTGGGAAGTGCCTAACCATTTTTTCTTTTTTTTTGAGGAAACAAAAAGCAGCCCCTGGGGCCCTGTCTCACAGCCCTGCCTGCCGCGGGGGCCTGGGGCGTGGTTCTCCGGGTCTTCCGCTGGGAGCGCTCCTGGGCTCTGGGCTCGGTCCCCAACCCTGAGGAAGCCCGCTTGGACTGGGAGCCACTGTTTGTTTTGTTCCATTTTGTACCCAGTTTGGAAGCAGTGAGGGTGGGGTAGGGACTTCTTTCAGAATTTTCTCAGGTCTGTCCCCGAGAGGCAGAGACGCAGGGAGGGTCGCCCTGGCGGGGCTGTGGGTGGCTGGGAGATGCCCACCGCCCTGCACTCTGCCCGGAGCCGAGCTGTCGGGGCTCGTGGCAGCTGGAGGTGGGCCCTCAGCCTGGCCACGGCCACGCACTGAGGGGCCCTCCCCGAGGGCCTGAGGGCCGGTTTCTGGGGGGAGGAAGTGGCCGTCTCATGTGGCGTGGGCCGAGCACTGCAGTGGTTGGTTTTGTGTGGTTGGTTTCTTGCACCAACGTGACGGGAGTGGCCCGCCGGTGGCGCCCCGCACCTGCCCTGCGTACCTGGGCCCTGCGAGTGAGTGCTCAGGGCGGCCCTTGACCAGGGAGTGCAGAGAAACAGCGCACACGTCAGACCAGCCCCACACCAGCCCTGTCCCTGTCCGTCCGCCTCCCACCTCCCTCCTGTGCCTGATACGCAGGGCCCAGGGTCGGGGGCAGGCTTCTCGGCCTGTTTTCCTTGGGCATCTCCACCCGAAGGGCCCTCTCTGGTGCCGTGCGTCCACTTGCGGGGTTTGTGCCATAGCCCTGACGTGCGGCCGGGGACGGTGGTGCCGCTGGCGGTGGGCTCCCAGGGGCCCACAACGCACAGGGAGCCGGGGCAGGCCCTCGAGGGGGAGGCGGTGGGGGGCGCATCCAGAGTGTTAACTTCCGGAGGGGCTGGAGTGCCAAGATCCCGGGGCAAGCCCGGCTGCTGTGCCCAACCTCCCCGCCTGGCTCGCTCGCCTCCGAGGCGCTTGCCCGAGTGCCAACCTACCCCCACTGCTGTGTCACGTCACCCAGCAGAACTGCCCTCCGAGTGCCAACGCCCCAGTGGTGTGAGGGGCCGTGCCGGCTGGCGGGGGTGACCTCGCCCACTTGTATATTAAACAGTCCTGATTTCAGACAATTTAAACCTTAATCTATTTAAAAAAGAATATTATATAAAAATGCTGTTTTTAAACCTTTTGTCATTTGAAATGCATGTATTGTCCGTGCGGGCTGAGGGGCGGGCGCCGTCGGCTCAGTGCCAGTCTCCTGTGGCCGGAGCTGTCCATGTTCAGGCAGCGTGTCGGGGCCCTGACCCCTTAATCCAGAGATATGTGATGGAAATAGACTTTTCATACCTTTCTCCTGAAATGAATTCTGTTTTAAATTGGAATAAATTTTGTTCCTAAACACTCGGCCCCCTGTGGCTTATTTCCTGTTACTGACTGGGGGCAGGGAGCAGCAGAGGGGCCCTGAGGTCCCCGGGTTGTCACCTGACTCCTGTGTGGCCTGCGGGGCCCTGGCACCTTCAGGATGGGGTCTGAGGTCACGGGAGCCGCAGCTCGGCCGCCCGGGGTGTACCTCCTTCCCTGAGCTGGGACTGCGGCCCCAGGGCCCCTGACTTCAGGTCAATGTGCTGTGCTGTGGGCTGGAGCATCCTGCAAGAGGAACTCCTCCTCGTGGGGGGCAGGGGACAGAGATGGGGCCTGGGTTCTGGGCCCAACTGGCCACTCACTGTCGCGGATCCTCTTGGGAAGACGGGCCCCTCCCCCAGCCCCATTTCTTTCTGCAAATCAAGATGTTGGACCAGTGATCTCCCTGCCATCTCTCAGTCTTTTTTTCCTTAAAAAAAAATATTTTTTACATTGTGGTAAATACACCTACAACTTACCAGCTTCACCATTTTTAAATATACAGTTCGGTGACATTAGTTTCATTTGCAATGTTGTGCAACCGTCAGCAGTAATTGTCTCCAAAACATTTTCATCACCTCAAACAGAAACTCCGTACCCATTAATCAATAACTCCCCACCCCCTCCCCCAGCCCCTGGCCCCCACCATCCTATTTTCTATGGATTTCACTCCTCCAGGGACTCCATGTGAGTGGAATCACACAGTATTTGTCCTTCTGTGTCTGGCTTCTCACTGAGCATCATGTCCTTCAGGTACATCCATGGTGTAGCAGGTGTCAGGATCTCTTTCCTTTTTAAGGCTGAATCATTTCACTGCGTGGATGGACCACCTTTGTTTATCCATCCGTTGATGGTCACTTGGGTTGTTTCCCCCTTTTCACTGTCGTGAATCACGATGCTGTGAACACAGGTGTGCAAGTATCTCTTTGAGACTCTGCTTTCCATTCTACTGGCTATAAACCCAGAAGTGGAATTGCTGGGTCAAATGGCGATTCCACGTTTAACCGTTTGAGGAACCGCCAGGCTGTTTCCACGGCGGCTGCCCCATTTCTCCTTCCCACCAGCTGTACGCCAGGGTCGCATTTCTCCATATCCCCCTCCAGTTCTATTTACTCACTCATCAGTGGGATGGAAATGCCCTGAAGGCCCCGTGTGTGCCAGGCACTGTCCTAGGCACTGCATATACAGGGAGACAGCACTTATCACCATGACTCAATCTATGAATAAAAGCAGCAGGGAAGAGTCATTGGCAGCGATAGTGGCCATTTCAGGCAGGCTGTTCAGGAAAGCCCTTTCGGAGAAGGTGGCGTATGAATAGGATGCTGGAAGACGTGAAGAGAAGGGGCCATGCTGTGGTCTGAGGGAGGGGATTGCCAGGCGGAGGGCAGAGCACGTGCAAAGGCCCTGGGGCAGGACCAGCCCTGGTTCATTGGAGGAACAGCAAGGAGGCCCGTGTGTCTGGAGCAGAGTGAGTGAGGCAGAGGGAGGGAGGAGGGGAGGGCAGGGAGGGGACAGGGCAGGTCGTGCAGAGCCTTGTGGGCCGCGGGGAGGACTTGGACTTTTACCCTCAGGAAGGTGGGACCC
Source organism: Pseudorca crassidens (assembly GCF_039906515.1). NCBI lineage: Eukaryota > Metazoa > Chordata > Mammalia > Artiodactyla > Delphinidae > Pseudorca > Pseudorca crassidens. The sequence goes on from NC_090298.1 coordinate 170,061,903, forward strand.
TGGAGGACTGTGGGCAGGGGCGGGACAGGGCCTGACTCAGTGCTCATAGGCGCCCTCTGGTGGCCGCTGCCGGGAGGACAGACTGTGGGGCTGAGGGCGGAATCAGGGACCCGGATGGAGGGGACTCAGCTGGACCAGGTGGGAGATGATGGAGTGGTCCCAGGTGGAGGCGGAGGAGGGAGTGGGATTCGGGAGGTGGGTGCAGGGAGGGAGCCCGCGGATGCTGCCGGCGCGCCTGGCCGTCATGTCCCCCGCGGCCGGCAGGTGCTGCTCGCCTGCTTTCCGCGCCCGTCCGCGCGAACGCGCATCCGCTCCGGAGGTCCTCTCCGCATCCCGGTTCCAACAGGGAAACCGAGGCACAGAGCGGCCGGGCCCTTGCCCTGACGGTAGGCGGCGCCCCCGAGCCTGGGCACCAGCCGCGACCCGGTGCAAAGTGAAAACGCAGGGCCCTTGTTACAAAACCAGGAGGCTTTCAAGACAGAAAACCTTCCGAGCCCGAGTCCCCCGCCCACCAAGCCGGCCCAGGTGGCCGGCGAGGGGATCCTGGCTGTTTCCTCCTTTTGGCTGCGGTGAATCATGCTTTTGTGAACTTGGGTGGGAAAGACCCTCTGGAGACCCTGCTTTCGGTATGGATATACTCGCAGAAGTGGAATCAAATCCGTGATTCATCAGTTAATAAAGGGAGGGGATGGACATTTGTACCCCAGCCTTGGGCCAGCCCTGGTGGGGGCGGGGGCATGACCTTGGGTATGGCCAAGGGCAGTGGCCAGGGAATGACCCAGCTGTGGCCTCCCATCAGCTGAGGACTGTGAGGTACTGTAAAACCATGTAGACATCCTATTCCTCATTAAACAGAAAGGGCATTTCTCATACCAAAGGAACAGCAAGGAGATCGTCGTTTCTGAATAAAGGAGAGACTTTTGGATGGGATAAATTTAGGTCCATAAAAAACTCACCAGATGGGCTTCCCTGGTGGCGCAGTGGTTGAGAGTCCGCCTGCTGATGCAGGGGACACGGGTTCGTGCCCCAGTCCAGGAAGATCCCACATGCCGCAGAGCGGCTGGGCCCGTGAGCCATGGCCGCTGAGCCTGCGCGTCCGGAGCCTGTGCTCCGCAGCGGGAGAGGCCACAACAGTGAGAGGCCCGCGTATAGCAAAAAAAAAAAAAAAAAAAAAACTCACCAGAGAGAATTCCCTGGTGGTCCAGTGGTTAAGAATCCGGGCTTCCACTGCAGGGGGCACGGGTTCGATCCCTGATCGAGGAGCGAAGATTCTGCAAGCCCGGTGGCACGGGCAAAAATTTAAAAAACAAACAAAAAAAACTTACCAGAGCTACTGGGGTTGTAAATTGGTACACGCACTTTGGCAAAAGAGAGTTAATATCTGGGAAATACCTTGTAACCCAGCAATTCCACAGTTGGGTTTTTTTTTTTTTAATAAATTTATTTATTTTTGGCTGCATTGGGTCTTCGTTGCTGCATGTGGGCTTTCTCTAGTTGTGGCGAGCCGGGGCTACTCTTGGATGCGGTGCGCGGGCTTCTCATTGCGATGGCTTCTCTTGTTGTGGAGCATGGGCTCTACATGCACAGGCTTCAGTAGTTGTGGCACGCGGGTTCAGTAGTTGTGGCTCACGGGCTCTAGAGCACAGGCTCAGTAGTTGTGGCTCACGGGCTCTAGAGCGCAGGCTCAGTAGTTGTGGCGCACGGGCTTAGTTGCTCTGCAACACGTGGGATCTTCCGGGACCAGGGCTCGAACCCTTGTCCCCTGCATTGGCAGGCAGATTCTTAACCAGTGCGCCACCAGGGAAGCCCCCCTCAGGCATTTCTGATGGGCGTGCAAAATGGGAAAGCCACACCAGAAAAGCATTCAGCCGTTTCTTACAAAGTTATACGTACAATTACCTTATGACCCAACCATCCCGCTTCTAGAAATATCCTAGAGAAATGAGCACTGATGATGATTATAGTGCATGTTTACAGCAGCACTATCCGTTATCACCCCCAAACTGGGAGCAACCCAAATGGCCTTCTACGGGTGAACAGATAAAGGGTGATGAACCCACACAACAGAAAACTACCCAAGAGTCCAAAGGAGAGGGCTCCTGACATGCCCCACTGCATAGGCGGATCTCAGATGCTAAGTGAAAGAAGCCAGTCTCAAAAATTACACAGTGTGTGATTCCATGTATATGACAGTCTCAAAAAGATTCAAAAAACCATAGCAACAAAGACCAGATCGGGCTTCCCTGGTGGCGCAGTGGTTGAGAGTCCGTCTGCCGTTGCAGGGGACGTGGGTTCGTGCCCCGGTCCGGGAGGATCCCACATGCCGCGGAGCGGCTGGGCCCGTGAGCCATGGCTGCTGGGCCTGCACGTCCGGAGCCTGTGCTCCGCAACGGGAGAGGCCACGACAGTGAGAGGCCCGCGTACCGCAAAAAAAAAAAAAAAAAAAAAGCAGACTGATGGTTTCCAGGGGTGAGGGCTCAGGTGAGGGTCTGGCTATAAAGAGGTACCTGGAGGGGTTTCTTCAGGTGACAGACCATATTCTGTCAACTGTTTTAGCCATAATTTACATGACTGTGTACATTTGTTAAAACACAAAACCGTACACCAAAGGAAGCACCTACCAAGCCACGTAAATTGAAAAAACAAAAAGCAAAATAAATCTTGTTACCAAAAATACCCCCCAAACACAGAAATACCACAGAAGTTGGTGCAGTACCGACTGCCCAGCAGGAGGAAGGGGGTCTTGTTGGAACGGGTATCTGGGAACCCTCTTGGGGCTGACGATACCCTGAATCTTGGCCTAGGTGGGGATCACGTGGGTATCAGTTTCACAGGAAATTATTAGGTTATATGTTCATGTTTTCTGTGTTTTCTGTGTGTGTGTGTGTGTGTGTGTGTTTGTTTTAATTTTTAGTTCCCTGACCAGGGATGGAACCCACGCCCTCTGCAGTGGAAGGGCGGAGTCTTAACCACTGGACTGCAAGAGAAGTCTGTGTGTGTACTTTTTTTTAATATATGTTTTAAAAATTTACTTATTTATTTATTTGGCTGCGCCGGCTCTTAGTTGCGGCATGCAGGATCTAGTTCCCCAGTCACAGATGGAACCTGGGCCCCCTGCATGGGGAGCGTGGAGTCTTACCCACTGGACCATCAGGGAGGTCCGTGTGTGTGTATTTTTTAAACACACACACAGCTCACCCTGTTATTCCCGAATGAACTAATAGGTGACAGGTGTCCCGCCAGGATGGTACCTCATCTGGAGAGGAAGCAGCTCCTCGCCTGTTTGGGGAAGTGGGAAGATTTGTTGTGAGGCTGGAGAAATTCACAGAGTATGGGCCCCGGAGGAGGGGGAATCAAGGCACCTGTTTTTATTTCTCTGAAGTCAGCGGGATGCCGCCCTGGCCCTGTGTGATGGGTTAGGGACCTGGTGTCCTTTGGGAAACAGCGGGGTGGCCCCAGGTGCTCCTGGCCTTGCCCCGCCATCCACCCTCCAGTCTGTGACTCAGCCTGGCCTCTGGGTTTTGCCAAGCTGGTTACCTCCGTTCTGCTTCTGTGTGGCCCAGATTATTATTTCTGCTTTTCTTCACCTTCCCCGGTAGTGGGAAGTCACCCAGGCCTCAGGCCGCGGGGAGCACCCCCTCCTCACGGCCATCCGGTCGGGGGTGGGAACGGGGTTGAGCAGGGCAGTGCCTGCCAGGACCCAGTGACCCAACGGGGCCCCTATCGAACTTCCCATCTGCTGGTCGTTATGAATCAACAGCGAAGGAAACCGCATTGGTGCCGGCTGGGGCGTGGCACAGGCAGACAGTTGCGGCTGTGTGACCTCAGGCACAGCACACACCCTCTCTGAGCCTCACCAGTGCCTGTGGGAGGGGCCCGGGGTCTCCCAGATTCTGTGTATCTCTGGGGGGGAGGGGTGTTTGGGAACTTTCTAGAGCTTTCTAGAACCTCTCAAAGAGCATTCTATCCCCGAACACAGCAAAGAGCTGCTGGATTGGAGACATTCTGTGGGGACGCAGCTACACAGCCACCCCTGTGTCCCCTCCTGCTTCTAAGGTCCTGAAGGCTGAGTCGTCAGGGAACGAGGGCCTCATGGCCTCGCTGGGATGCGGGCTTGACTCCCAAGATCCCTCTATGTCCAGGCTGCCTGTCCAACTTCTCCTCCCAAATGCCTGTCTTCTCAGAGTGACCTTCCTTGACCCCCTGTTTCAAGCCACACATGAGCCCCCCCAATCTCCCATCCCCCTTCCCAGCTTTATTTTCCTCTCACAATTTATGGCCATCTGATAGGCTTAGATATACATATATTTAAGGTATTTCTTTATCTGTCTGTCTAGAGCATAAGGCAGGGAGATCGGGTTTTTTGTCCTTTGGGTCCCTGCTGTGCATAGAATGCCTGGCACACAGTAGGCGCCGCATAAATGTTTGCAAGAAGAATGAATGGCCCGGTTCCAAAGTCCCAAAGCTGCCAGCTCTGCAGTTGAGACTGAGGCCCCACGGGTGGGAGAGGCTCCCCGGGGGCTGTCACTGCCTGGCTGTGCCTCTATGTCCCCATCTGTGCAGCGGGGATGGCAAGGAACTTGGGGTGCTGTCCGCATGACCAACCCCCACCCCGCCAAACACAAAAGCACTTAAAACAGTAAGTGACGCCGGGCCCTGGCTGTGCTTTTAAAAAAGACCTTGTGGGGTATTCTGATGACTGCTTCTAATTGGCCCAGAGGAGGGGGAGAGGTGGGTGGGCCGGGGCCGGGCGTCAGAGGCCCAGGAGGACAGGGTCCACCCCTTCTCCAGAATGAGGAAGGAGGCGCAGCGCAGACCCAGATTGCAGACGCCGGGCCTTTGCTCCCCGCCCCGCCCTCCCCTGGGGCGCCCACCTCACCTCTGGCTCTACTGCCGTCAACCTGTCGGGCCGGGCCGGGCAGGTCTGGGGGTGGGCGGGGAGCCCTAAGCCGGCATCTCCTCTCCTTCTCCACCCCTGACCCGCCGCGCAGGCCTCGCCGAGCTGGGCCGCCGGGTGCCCAAGGCCGGGAAGCCGGGGGTCCCGGGGGGGCGACCCCCACGACGAGGGAGACTCTTGCCGCCGGCTGTCAGAAGCCCACCCCGGAGCGGCCGGCCGGGGTGCCTCCCGGGGGAGGAGGAGGGCGCGGGGGCGATGCCGCCTGGTGCCCGCTGAGGCCCCACCATGGCCCGCTCGCTGACCTGGAGCTGCTGCGCCTGGTGCCTGACCGAGGACGAGAAGTCGGCGGCCCGGATCGACCAGGAAATCAACAAGATCCTCCTGGAGCAGAAGAAGCGGGACCGAGGGGAGCTGAAGCTGCTGCTGTTGGGTGAGTCCGCGGCCACCCCGGGCGGGACAGCCTGGGAGCCCACTTTCAGGATGAGTCGACTGAGGCCCGGTTCCTCGTCCCAAGGGGTGAGCTGTGGGCCCGTCCCGCGGTCCGGCCATCTCCTGGGCATCTGCAGGAGCAGAGGCGGTTTGGGCCGGCGGCCTGGCTTCTGTCAGGCAGGCCCGGCCCGGCCCATCGGTTCCGCGTCGCAGGAAGGGAATGAGCCGCACAGCCCGGGGAGCTCCAGCCTCGCCCTCCGAGCCCCTCCCGTCCCTCTGGAGAGCTGGGTCTGTTCTGGTGGTTTATCAGCACGAGTCGTGTGGGCAGAGAGAGCATTGCCACGTGCCTCTGATTGATTGATTGATTGGTCGGTTCATTCACTCAAGACATACTGAGTAATTCGTGGGGGCACAGCGGCAGAGGAGATGGAGCGTGTCCCTGCCTCTGGGGACCTCAGCTTCCGGTGGGGGAAACAGATGTTAAGCCCCCAAACTAATAAGCAGGTAAAATAATTTCCGGCAGCGCGAAGAACAGGAGGAAAATAGAACAGGGTGAGGGAGTGGGGGTGACGTGGGTGTGGTGGATTGGAAGCCTCTGAGACCTCACGTCTTCTTATCCACGTGTGTCCACTTCCCCAGCCACCTTGCCCTGTGTATGACCCTGCTGGCCTAAGCCCAGGGACGCCAGCCTTGGAGGGTCTCCTGGGACTGCCTGAGCCCTGAGCGAGGGCCGGGGAAGTGTTCCAAAGTCCCATCTGCCTGTCCTGGGGCAAAGAGCCTGGTCATCTGGATGGCCGTCCTCTCTCTTCTCTTGCTCAGTGGCAAGGGGCAGCCCTGAGGGGTGGAGAGAGAGGAGAGGGTGGGGGCATGGGACCCCAGTGAAGCTGTCTGAGCCTGGAAGGTTTTAATTAAGAATTTAATTTCATAGCTATCTCTATTCACTTTCTGTAATAGCTAGGCTAGTATATATATTTTATTTACTGTCTTTTAATAAATAGGTCTATTCCTTCTCGAGTGAGCTTTGGTTATTGGTATCTTCCAAAGAATTTGTCCATTTCTTCAAAGTTGTCAAATGTATAGGCATAAGGTTGTTTATAACATTCCCTTGTCATCCTTTCATGTCTGTGGGATTTGTAGTGATGTCTCCTTTTTCATTCTTTGTCTTTGCTCCATTTTTCTTGACCTGTTGGGCTAGGGGTTTGGCAGTGTTAGTGATACTTCCTTGCACATCTCAGGTTTTCTTTAACCACACCTCAGGACCTTTGCACATGCCATTCTCCCTGCCAAGGGCTCTCAGCATCCCCCAAGCCTTTGCATGGCTGGTGCTCTCACTCCTTTCACTCAAGACAGGTCTCAGCTCAAGTGTCACTTCCTCAGAGAAGTCTTCCCTGATTTCCCGGGCTTCAAAGTCAGCCCCATCTTTCTTTCTCGCCTGATTTTTCTTCATACCACTCACTCGCTGATGCTCTCTCAGGTGTTTTCTTGTTTCCTTGTTTATTGTCTGTCTCTCCAGTTACACAGCAAGCAACACAGAGGTGAGGACCATGTCCATCTTATTCACTCCTGTGTCCCCAGCACCTATTTCAGGAGTATGGTGACCTGACGTAGAGCAGATACCCGATGCATGATTTATAAATGAGTGAATGAATGAATGAATGAATCCTGTTTCAGGGATGATTTTCCCCAGAGCTGTACCATATCTTCCTGGAGCTGGGAAAGTCCCTTGCCCCACTGATCACTGCACAGCCAGTCCCAAATCAGGAAGCCACTTCTGCTGGTAGGGGTGGGAGAGGGGAGAGGGGAGGTTGTCCACGTGCCCAAGCACAGATGGTGGCCCTATGGACAGCCCGCTGGACTGTGGTTTCAACACCCCTATCCAAGCCCTGAGGGCTGCTTCCACACCTGCCCTCTTTAAAAACAGGAATTGAATCCAAAAGTTATTATTTTTTTTTTTTTTCTGGGAGGTGGCTGACCCTTTGGAGGAGGAAGGCCAAGGGGCTGGGGGTCTGTCCCTGACAGGAAGTGGTCACCACGTTGAGGAGGGGGAAGACTCAGAATAAGGCAATTAAAGGAGCCAGCTCTGTCCATACTATGTGAGGTAGGAACCACTCCAGACGGGGAAACCGAGGCCCAGAGAGGTGAAGCGACCTGCCCAAGGTCACACAACCAGGATCGGAACCTAGAATTCTGGTTCCACAGTCCACACGCTTGACTGCCCTGTGAACGTGCCTCTACAGAAGCCCAATGACAGATGGGGAAACTGAGGCCCAGGGCGGCGGCAGGATGGGTCTGGGGTCTGCAGCCAGTTTTGAGGCAGAGCTGGGCAAAGAAGATGAGCTGTCTGCTCTCAGGCAGCTCCCTGTGTCCCAGTGGCCCAGTTTCCTGGGGGAGGATGGCGGGGCTGGGACTGCCATCAACCATGGAAGGAGCTGCACAGCGTCTCGCGATGCCTGGGGCTTGGCACGGCTCCTGGCCTCCGCGAGTTTCTACTTCCTCACCCATTCCCAGAAGGAAGCAATCACTTCCCGTCTGGCTGCGAGGACGTGCCAGGTGGCAACAGCTCTCCCTGCAGCTCCCAGTCCCATTTGGGGGGCTTGCTGAACCACATCAGGAGAGGGAGCAGAGAGACTCCTGATTTCTCAGTGGCTCCAGGACAGTCACAGCTGCAAAGGTGGAGTTTTTCAGACTTCAGGTTGTGAGCCACTTGTGAGTCACAAAACCCAAGCTGTGGGTGGCAACCAGGATATTTTTTTTTCTTTAATGAAACAGAAGAGGAAAAAAAAAAAAGGAAATCGGTGCATCTCAACAAAATTAACTGTTGCGGACTTCCCTGGTGGTGCAGTGGTTAAGTATCCTCCTGCCAATGCAGGGGACACAGGTTTGAGCCCTGGTCCAGGAAGATCCCACATGCCGTGGAGCAACTAAGCCCGTGCACCACAACTACTGAGCCCATGTGCCACAACTACTGAGCCTGCGCTCTAGAGCCTGCGAGCCACAACTCCTGAGCTCATGTGCCACAACTACTGAAGCCAGCGTGCCCAGAGCCTATGCTCTGCAACAAGAGAAGCCACCGCAATGAGAAGCCCGCGCACCGCAATGAAGAGTAGCCCCCGCTCGCTGCAACTAGAGAAAGCCTGCATGCAGCAACGAAGACCCAACGCACCCAAAAATAAATAAATAAATAAAAATTAACTGTTTCTTGGTGAGATCTTTCTTTGTTCTCCACACTTTTGGGGGCAACCCAGAGGAAGGTCAAAGGGTGCAGCCCCCTGCCGTAGGTCTCACCGCCGTCTTGGCAGCACCCAGAGGAGCCGACGAGCTTCCGAGCGTCCGTAGAAACATCACATGAACTGATACTTTGATGAAGGTGAAGGATCCACAAGGGCTTGTGTTTACTCCTCTGCTTTTCCAGTAGCTGTGTGACCCTGGGAAAGTCACTTCACCTCTCTGAGCCCCCACGTCTCTACTGCGAATGGGAAAACAGTGGGAATCTTAGTGACGATAATTCAGGCAGTGCCTGGGGAACTTCCCGGAATGATTATTAAAAAGCCCGTGAGCTCTGGACTCAGAACCGGGTTTGAGTCCCAGTTTGGCCACCCACCAGCTGCATGACCCAACCGATCTGGGACTCAGTTGCCCCACGTGAAATGTGGAGCCAAGAGCCATTCCTCTTGTGGGCTCAGGCAAGCTGGTGCGTGTGGACCCCCCGGCACCCTAGGAGGACAGGGGGGCTTACGGTACCTCTTCCACCTCCAAATAGCAGAAGCTCCGGACACCAGCCCATCTCCCAGGTTTCCCAGTGGGAGGCGAGGCTGTGGGTTTATCTCACTGACTGTGGTAGTCGGAGGTTCTACTGCAGGAATATTTATTGAGTTTGATGTATCCCCGTCCTGAAATCCAAGGAATCTGAGACACATGTGGCTCCTTACTGAAGCATTTCAGATTGTGGAACTGTGGGGCGTTTTTTGTTTGTTGTTGGTTTGTTTGCAGGAAACTTTTTATTTTGGAATCATTTTTGAAGGACAGAAATGTGGCAAAGATAGTCCAGAGAGTTCCCGTCTCCTCCTAAGCAGCTTCCTCTCGTGGTGACATCTTACATAAGTGCCATGTGCTCATCACAGCTGAGATATTAACGTGGGAACCGTACCATTACATTTCTGTTAACTAAACTCCAGATTTCGATTTCACTGGTTTTTCCACCACGGCCCCTTTTCTATTCCAGCCTCCAATGCAGCATCTCACATGGCATTTGAGGGTTTTTTTTTTATTTTAATAAGTTTATTTATTTTATTTTTGGCTGCGTTGGGTCTTCGTTGCTGCATGCAGGCTTTCTCTAGTTGTGGCAAGCGGGGGCTACTCTTCATTGAGGTGCACGGGCTTCTCACTGCGGTGGCTTCTCTTGTTGCAGAGCATGGGCTCTAGGCGCATGGGCTTCAGTAGTTGTGGCACGCAGACTCAGTAGTTGTGGCGCACGGGCTTAGTTGCTCCACGGCATGTGGGATCTTCCCGGACCCGGGCTCGAACCCATGTCCCATACATTGGCAGGTGGATTCTTAACCACTGCACCACCAGGGAAGCCCTTGAGGGTTTTTTTTCCCACTTTCTTAACTTTTCATTTTAAAATACTTTCAGAGTTATAAAAAAGTTGCACCGGATTCTTCTGCAAATGTTAACATTTTATCACATGCCCTTTATCCCATCCCACCCTGCTCGCTCTCTCCCTCTATCTCTCTCTCTCTCTATATAGATATACATATATATATGTATACACACACATTATATATAAGTATATGTGTATATACTTATAATTTACATAATGCATAGCTATAGTTTATTTGTTATACATTTATATATTATATTTAACACGTACGTATTCATTTTTATCGGAACCGTTTGTGAGTAAAGTTGCAGCCCTGACACCTTTTCCCCCCCAGATACTTCAGTGGGTTTACGTCCCACTAAAAAGCAAAGACCCCCCCAGGGCAATGGTGAGCAGGCGATGAGCGTGATGCAATCCCGTCACCATCACGTCCCGAATCCCGTCACCATCACGTCCCGCTGGCATTCCCAGTTTCCCCATGAATGTCCTTTAGGGCCATAGCAAATTGACTCTTTTCCTTGGATCTCGAGTGCAGCGGTGTCGCTGGGTCCTGCCCTCACTGCCTTCAGAATTGCTGGGAGTGGGAGGGGACGAGAGCCCCCCAGGGGCGGTACAACAGAGTTCCACCCCGTCCTCTGCCGCTTCTTACACTCCCCGCCTCCTCCCTGCTGTGTTTCCTCTGCTCCTCGTTCCTCTTTCTGGCTCCAGCCAGGGCACCCCTTCCCTTTTTGCTGCTGGTCCCAGTTCCTCCTGCACGAGTCCGCTTCCCCACCCCTGGAGGGACCCCACACCAGTGTCCCCCAGGAACCGGCAGGGTGACAAGGTGTTGGAGGTGGTTCCCGGCCCCACACCTCCCGCCTGGCTATCATGCCCATTTCACAGACGAGAAAACAGAGGCTCGGACAGGGAGATATCAGGGCTCAGACAGCAGGGAGCCAGGCCTTGCTCTTTGAGTTTCCAAAGGTTCTAGTGTTACTATCCCAGACCCATGACCGGCTTTTTGACGTGCGACCCTGCACTCAGAAGGGCCCTGTGGTTTCACCCAGTGCTTGGCCCTGGAGATTCTGTAGGTGAGCCTGCAAGGAACCCTCTCCCCACTCTGGTCCATCAGCAAGGTCGTGTGTATTCTGTCTCCCAAATATCTTGGGCATATGTCCTCTTCTCTCTAGCTCCACGCGGCCACCTGGGTCCAGCCTGGACCAGAACAGTCCCATCTGGCTGGGTTCACCTCTCCCCAACCTGCCCTCCCCTCAGTAGTCAGGGGCCACCTGTGAGCCCCTGGGTCAGGCCCCACCCCTCCTCTACCCACAGCCCACAAGGCCCTGCATGACCTGCCCTGTCCCCTCCCTGCCCTCCCCCTCCCTATCTCCCCCTTGATCACTCTGCCCCAGACACACAGGCCTCCTGGCTCTTCCTCCAACATGCCAGGCATGGTCCTGCCCCTGGACCTTTGCATGTGCTGTGCCTGCTGTTGGGAATGCTATTCCCCCTTCTCTTCTAATGAATTCTGTCATCTGCCAGGTCTCAGATGAGATGTCACCTCCTCAGTGAAGCCCTCCTAGATTACCCAGCCTAACTCAAAGCCCCCTTCTCCTTAGAACCCCTTCCACAATCATAATTTCACCTCCTCCCTCTCTCCCCCTCGCTCACTCAGCTCCAAGCACACAGGCCTCCTCGCTATTCCGCCAAAACACCAGGCCTGGTCCTGCCCCAGGGCCTTTGCACGTGCTGTGTCCACTGCCTGGTGCTCCCTCCTCCAGATCTTGGCACGAGAGCAACCTTCCCAGCCTTCAGATCTCAACGCCAATGTCACCTCCACTGAGAAGCCTTCTGTGACACTTAGCTGTAGTAGTCACTTAATCATTCTTTATCTATTTATCTTATTGTATTTCCTTCACAAAACTTTCTCTTCCTGAAATTATTATAGCGAATAATAATAATAGTAATTATAATCATGGTAAAGACTACTATTGCTAATAATAGTGGACAGGAATGTAGCTCTTACTATGTCAAAGCACACTCTAGGCCAGGGGTCCACAGACTTTTTCTGTAAAGGGTCAGATGGTAAATCTTTTCAGCTTTGCAAGCCAGAGGATCTCTGACTACTCAACACTGCAGCTGTCCCGAGAAACCAACCCTAGATAATTTGTATACAACAAGGCACGGCCATGTGCCAATAAAACTTTATTGACCAACCCTGAAACCTGAATTTCATGTCATTTTCAGGTGTCACCAAAAAGGAATCTTTGGATTCCTTTCAGCCATTAAAAAATGCAAAAACTGTAACCATTACAAAAAATGTAAAAACTAAGGGTGAAAAGAATTAGAAATATAAAAACCATGCAAACTGTAAAAATTTGCTGGCCATGCAAAAACAGGCAGCTGTCAGGAATTCCTTGGTGGTCCAGTGGTAGGACTCAGCGCTTTCACTGCAGGGGACCCCGGCTCCATCCCGGGTCGGGGAACTTAGATCCCACAAGCTGCGTGGTGTGGCAAAAAAACAAAAACACAAAACAAAACAAAACCCCAAAATTCAAAATAAAAACAGCGGCCGGCAGGCCGTGGTGTGCTGCCCCTCCTGGGACAAACTTTCAATGAACTAGTTTACCCCTCACGTCCACCCAGCAAACCATGTTTCACAGGTGGGGAAACCGAGACATAGAGCCATGAAGCTGCTCGCCCGGGATCACAGAGCGGGGATTTGAACCCTAGTGGCGGGAGGTGGCGGGTGGTGGGAGCCCCGGAGGGCTGAGCTGACCGCAGAGTCCTCTCCCCAGGCCCTGGCGAGAGCGGGAAGAGCACGTTCATCAAGCAGATGCGCATTATCCACGGGGCGGGCTACTCGGAGGAGGAACGCAAGAGCTTCCGGAGCCTGGTCTACCAGAACATCTTCGTGTCCATGCAGAGCATGATTGAGGCTATGGAACGGCTGCAGATCCCCTTCAGCTGGCCCGAGAGCAAGGTGAGCATCCCGGCTCTCACCGCAGGGGCGCCACGCTGGGAGGGGTTTCCTTAGGACTTCAGGGCGGGACTATGTCCCTTCAGATCCCCTAAGTCCTTGTGAAGAACCACCTCCTCCAAGGTTTCCTGGGATCCTGTTCTGCATTCCAGGCAGCTCAGCACCAGCAGGTCCCCCCACCGACTTCGCGGGTTCCCCGTGGACCCCCAGGGCTCAGCCATCTCTCCCTTGGACCCCATGATGCCTGGTAGGAGTCCTGAGTCAGCAGGCGTTTTGTTCTAGAAATATTAGTACGGTGGACTGGTTCCTGAGCCCTGCCCTACCCTGCTGGGGGGAGGGGTGCTATGCAGACTGTGCGTCACATCACCCTTCTCTTTAAAATTTTTATTTTATTGTGTGAAGAACACTCAACATGAAATCTATTCTCTTAGCAAATTTTAAGCGCACGATGCAGTATCAGTAACTGCAGACACAATGTCATCAGGGAGAGCTCTAGGATGTATTCCGCTTGCCTAAGGGAAACTTTATTCATAGCAACCCCAACTCCCTTCCCCTAGCCCATTCTACTCTCTGTGTCCATGAACTTGCCTCTTCCAGATGCCTCATGTAAGTGGGATCGTGCAGGATCTGTCCTTCTGTGACTGTGTTATTTCACTTAATATGGTGTCTTCAAGGTTCATCCACATTGTCCCCTGTTGCAGAATTTCCTTCTTTTTAAAGGCTGAATAGTATTCGAGATATATCTATCTTATCCATTCAACCATCAATGGACATTTAGGTTCTTTCCACATCTTGGCTGCTGTAAATAACACTGCAGTGAACCTGGGTGTACAGATATCTTTTCAAGATCCCAGTTTCATTTCTTTTGGATAAATACCCAGGAGTGGAATTGCTGTATCATAGAGTAGCTCTATTTTTTAAAATTATTTATTTATTTGCCATGTCACATGGCTTGTGAGATCTTAGTTCCCCGACCAGAGATGGAACCCGGACCCTCAGCAGTGAAAGCGTGGAGTCCTAACCACTGGACCGCCAGGGAATTCCCAGTGGCTCTATTTTTAATTTTGGTGGGAACCTCCATACTGTTTTCCACAATGGCTGTACCAGATTGCATCGCCCCAGCAGTGCATGAGGGTTCCAACCCACAAGACCTCAGGACTGGTTCGTTCTGAGGCCTCTCTCCTTGGCTCGTAGATGGCTGTCTTCTCCCTGTGTCCTCACGTGGTCATCGTTCTGTGTGTGTCTGTGTCCCAATCTCCTCTTCTTACAAGGACACCAGTCACGTTGGATTAGCGCCACCCTCATGACCTCATTGTGACTTCATTACCTCTGTAAAGACCCTATCTTCAGACATGAACAACACGAGTGCCTGCTTCCGGTGCAAAGAAAGGAGAACAGATAGAGAAGAGGTTACTGCCCCAGGCAGGGTCACCCAGAACTGACGCTCCCTGCACGGAAACAAGCCCCTGCTGGCCTCTCGCGCCGCTGTGTGCTCTACCTGTGCCCACCCTTGGTGGACGGACGCCGGCACGAAAGGGGGTGGAGACGTCAGGAGGGCAACCCGCCCCGCCCGGCTGCTCTGACCCGCCCCTGTCCGTCTGTCCCTCCCCAGCACCGGGCCAACCTGATCATGAGCCAGGACCCCTACAGGGTGACCACCTTCGAGAAGCACTACGCCGTGGCCATGCAGTGGCTGTGGAGGGACTCCGGCATCCGCGCCTGCTACGAGCGCCGGCGCGATTTCCACCTGCTCGACTCGGCAGTGTAGTGAGTCTGGGGTCCGCGGGGACGGGCGCGGGGTCGGGGTGCCGACCGCGAGGCGGTGCCAAGGCGGAGCCAGAGGAGACCCAGTCCCAGGGATCGGAGCCGGCAGAGGGGCCTCAGGCTGGCCAGCTCCCACTGCTGGGAATGCTGTGGGTGGTCTTGCCCCGGGGTGAGGCCGTCCCCGGGGAGCCGCTGCTCCCCAGGTGACACAGCTCCTGGGGTGCACTGTTCATGGGGTGACATCATTCCTGGGGTGACACTATTTCTGGGGTGATGGCGCCTCTGGGGTGACTGTTCTAGGATGACGCTCTCCTGGGGTGACACCATTTCTGGGGTGACGCTGTTCATCATCATGCAGTAAAGCTGTCCTGGGTACGACGCTGGGTGTCTAGTGCTCCAAGCTATCACTGTTCTTGGGGCAGTGACACACCTGGGGTGACAGTTTTCCCAGGGTGACGCCTGCGCCAGGGAGACAGTCCTTGGGGTCACGCTGCTGAGGGTGAAGCTGCTTCTCCCGATGCTCCCATGGCCTTGGGCTGTGCTCCTGAGCCACCTGGGACCCCAGAGATCCTGGCCCTGCCCTGGGGGCTCTCTTTCCCACAGCAAGGTCCTCACCAGGCCCTGGGTGGTGGGCCTGAGAAGCAAAGGGAGGTTTCAAGACCAAGACTCAGGGCTTCTGGCTCTACAGCTACCTGTCAAATCTGGACCGCATCATGGAGGAGGGCTACATCCCTACCTCGCAGGACGTGCTCCGCAGCCGCATGCCCACCACCGGCATCAACGAGTACTGCTTCTCCGTGCAGAAAACCAACCTGCGGTGAGCGCATAGCCTGGTGGGTGGAGAAGGCTCCTGTTGGAGGGGCAAAGGAACTGGGGCACTGAGGGATGAGTAGGAGTTGCCTAGTCCCAGCCCCCAAAGGGGCTGCCAGGCTGAAGGAGGCAAGGCTGGACACAGACACCTCCAGCCCCTCCATGGAATAAGGACTGGGACCTGGGGGAGCCAAAACTGAGCCCCCAGAGCTCTGGGAGGGTACGTCTTCCTGGAGGAGGGGACATTGTTATTAGGGCATTGAAGAATGAATAGGAGTTCACTGGAGCTAGGAGGTGATGGGAAGGAAGAGACAGAGACTGTGCAGTCAGGGCTAGACCAGAGGGATTGATTTGGGGCTGGGGAAGCTCACCCTTTGAGCTTACTCAGCCCCAAATGAGGGGTGAAGCTGGAGGTCAGGAGACCCAGGAGAAGGCAGGAGCCATGGTTCAGGCAGAAAGGGTTGGGAAGTGCCCGGGAAGTGGCCTTGGGGATGGAAATGAGGGGACGGTGCGAGAATGCTTTCTGATGTAGAATGGGCAGGACTAGATGAGCATGGGATGTAGGGCAGAGAGTCAAAAGTGACTCCCTATGGGTTTCCCATCAAGGTGAGAGAGTAGATGGTGGAGACACAGTGGTGGTGGCGGGATAGGAGGTGTTACAATAGATGATGAACTCATTTGGGGCAGGTTGGTTCTGAGGGGTCTGGGGCATCTGGGAGGTGGCTGGGCGCACACAGGCCTGAGCTGGAAGCCAGAGGTGTGGGTGACCAGTGCAGCAAAGGATGGTCCATGCAGAGTCATGGTCAGTGTCAAAGGCCAAGGAGAGGTCAGGAAGAATACAGTGAGAGAAGCGACTTCTGGGAGTGGCCTTTAGAGAATCCTCAGTGACCTTAGTGGCCTTGAGAGAATCTTCAGTGACCTTAGGCAGGGACCTGTGGAGGGTGCAGGGGGATGCTTGAGGCCCTTCAGTGTCCAACCCACCCATGTTGATCCCTTGTTTCCCTGAACACCCCCTCCCCCGGCCCCATGTTGTTCTGGCCTCTGCAATAGTCCTTAGCAGGAAGGTTCATAATTTATCTATTTGCATTGGGTCTCCTCCACTAGACGGAGAGACCCTCAAAGTTAGGGGCTGAGTTTGCTTCACTGGTGATGATCAGCTGAAGGTCAGAGTGGAAGTTTGGAAATGTGAGTGGATGGTTGGAAAGATGGACGGATGGATGGGTGGGTGGATGCATGGATGGACGCGTGGATGGGTAGGTGGGTGGATAGATGGATCAATGGATGGGTATATGGGTGGGTGGGTGTATGTATGTATGAATGGATAAATGGATAGATGGACAGATGGATGGATTGATGGGTGGGTAGGTGGACGTATGGACAAATAGATGGGTGGGTGGGTGATGGGTTGGATGGATGAATAGATGGATGGATGAGTTGGTAAACGTTTAGGAGTAAAAGTAGTGGTTGGGGAAGTTCAGAAGTAAGGCTGGGCTGAGGAGGGAATTATCAGATGGGGAAACTTGAGTCCGTTCTTAGGCCAAAGGTGAGGGCTCAGAGGAAACTGAGACTCCGAGCTGGGAGGCTGGCAAGCAGCATACCCCACACCTATCTCAGCCATCGGAGCCCCAGTCTCAACCGCTGCATCACACGCCCCGCTCTGGATACGGGGTTTGAGGGACTCTGAGGATCATGAGAGAGGCTGGTTTCAGGAATCAGGAGCTGCAGGCATCAGCCTGGATTTTCCTCCGGTACAGCAGGGCAAGTCCCTTCTTGCTCTGAGGCTTCTGGCATTTCCTTCCAGCTGCCTGAGTAATGGTCCCATCCCTGGGGAAATGACACAGGGCTTGTTGTCAGTAACCCACGTTTCTTAGAAGAGAGAACAGAAAGGCAGGAGGGCCCAGGCTTTTGCTGTGGTGTGTGTGGGGGTGGAGGCGAACCCTTTCCCTGGGCCACACACAGAGGGGACGGCGTTTGCCCGTCTGTGTGGCCACTGGACACTCCCACAGTCAACTAGAACACAGCTGACGGGAAACTGAGTTCTGGAGACGATCCGCAATTTCCCTCTTGTCACCCAGCCAGAACCAGGGCAGAGTGAGGGCAACCAGCTGTCTTCTACCATGGGGTAGAAATCAGGCAGCCCAGTGTAGTAGAAGCTCTAGAAAGTGCCCTCTCTCCCTATGCCTCAGTTTCCTCATCCATAAAATGGGCATAATAGCGATACTTGCTCCATGGGGTGAAACGCTGTAACACACAAGGTGGCTGGCATCTATTCTTGTTGCTATTAATATTGCTCATGGCATGTCCCAGCCATGACTGGGGTCTGGGACGCCTCGTCACGGGGGTCCCGATTAGGCCTGAACTCTGAAAGGGAGTTGTTCCCGGTAAGGATCGTGGACGTCGGGGGCCAAAAGTCAGAACGCAAGAAGTGGATCCACTGCTTCGAGAATGTGATCGCCCTCATCTACCTGGCTTCGCTGAGTGAATACGACCAGTGTCTGGAGGAAAACAACCAAGAGGTGAGGGGCCACGATCGATGCAGGGGCACCATTTCCCCTGCTTTTCTTACCCCCATCTTGGCCCGGGGACCCACAGCTGAGCAGGCACTCTTGAGTGGGGCTTTGTGTGTCTGGCGTGGCTTTGAGCTTCACCGTCCACTCTTTTGTGGTCAGACCATTGAACCCCAACACACAGATCTACAAGCATTTGTGAGGCCAGGACCCTGACACACACACATACACACACACACACACACACACACACACACAGAGTCGGACACTCAAGCCTCAAGACACACACCCAGCCCCGCACCCCACTGAAGCACAATGTAAGCTGTCCTGGGAATGTGGGTCATGGGGACAATGTCCTGCTTTTACTCAGAATTCTTCTCCTTTGCGTGAACTCTTCTCCTAATTAACTCCCGGCGTGAAGGTCAGGCACATTATCATCTCTGACATGTGCACTTTTCAGGGTTAAACTTTCCCATAGACAGTTTCGGGATCCAAGGTTATAATTTCGACTTTCAAACTGAATCAGATAGAATCAATTTGAGGTCATTCTGACACAGATCTTTCTCCAGTCCAGCCACACGAGATGGCCTAGTTTGCTAGGGCTGCTGTGATGAAGTACCACAAACTGGGAGGTGGTGGGCATGGGGGTGGGGGAGAGCTGAAACAACAGAAGTGTATCGTCTCATAGTCCTGGAGGCCAGAAATCTGTGGTCAGGGTGTCAGTGGGGCTGGTTCCCTGTGAAGGAGAATCTGTTCCAGGCTCTCCCAGCTTCTGGTGGCCACTGGCAGTCTTTGGCGTCCCTTGGCTTATAGAAACATCACCCCATTTTACCTCCATCTTCACGTGGCCATCTCCTTGTGTCCTAATTCTCCTTTTTATAAGGATACCAGACATTGGACTTAGGGCCCATCCTACTCCAGTGTGACTGATTCTTAACTAATTACATCTTCAAAGACCCTATTTCCAAATAAGGTCTCATTCTGAAGTTCCAGGTGGACATGAATTTTGGTGTGGGGGGGACACTACCCAAACCAGTACAGGCACAAAACCATCTCGGGCGTACATAGGCAGCTGGCCACACCACCCTCAGACCCAGCTGGGTGGGAATTGGGGAGCCTCAAGCTGCTGGATGGGGGGCCGACAGCCCCATCTCTACGTGGGGAGAGGGCTCCTGTTTGGGCCGAGCTGGCCGTCTAGATCCATGACCTGCTTGTGCCCCCCAACCCAGAACCGAATGAAGGAGAGCCTGGCCCTGTTTGGCACCATCCTGGAACTGCCCTGGTTCAAAAGCACTTCCGTCATCCTCTTCCTCAACAAAACTGACATCCTAGAGGAGAAGATCCCCACCTCCCACCTGGCTACCTACTTCCCCAGTTTCCAGGGTGAGTGGTTCTAGAACTTTCTATCCCTTCACTTCCCAAAAGCAGCTCCCAAGAGAGATGCTGGTCCAGGTCCTACCCCAGCCTAGAGCCAGTGGGGTTTCAAATGCAATGGGACAGGCCTGAGTTCCAGACCCATCTCTGTCCTCTGCCCAAGATCTCTGAGTCTCAGCTTCCCTCTCTGTAGAATGGGGATAAACTAACACAAGCCTTCATACTGGATGCTGAAAACAGCAGAAATTTTTCCCCTCATAGTTCAGTAGGCCAGAAGTCTGAAATCAAGGTGTCAGCAGGGTTGGTTCCTTCTGGAGGCTCCAGGGGAGAATCTGTTCCAGGCCTCTCTCCTAGCTTCTGGTGGTCCCCTGCAATCCTTGCCATTCCTTGACTTGTAGATGCATGTCTCTAATCTCTGCCTCTGTCACCACATGACTTTGTCTCTGGTTGTCTCTTTTCTTCTTATAAGGACACCAGTCATTCATTCATATATATATTAATATTCATATATATATATGAATGTGAGATGGTGGTGGGGGGAATCGCATGTGTGCCTCACCAGGATGGCCATCCTTCCCCCCATCTCTCTCGGCCTCGGTTTCCCCATTTGCACCTCCCCAGGATGTCTTTCTCTGCAGTTCCAGGCCCCCATCCCCCCAGCTCCAAGCCCAGCCAAGAGAGAGGGTCTCTTTTTAACACAGTTCAGCCCAAAGTCCCAGAGACCAGTGTCATTGGTCCATTCCAGATCATGTGACCTGCATGAACACATACCTGATGCTCTTATTGGCTTGGCCTGAGTCAAGTGACCAGCTAGAAAGGCAAAAGATGGCGGTGGCAGGCAGGCACTTTGGTGGGTGGTCCCTGCAGCCCTGTTGCTGCCCATATCGGGGACAGGGTCTCCAACGCCCACCTTGGTCCCAGGAGGGAGAGGCTCCCACCTGCCCCATGAGCCGTGTGCCCTGACTGCCCACCCCTGTCCCCAGGCCCGAAGCAGGACACGGAGGCAGCCAAGAAGTTCATCCTGGACATGTACACCGGCATGTACACCAGCTGTGTGGACGGCGCAGACGGGAGCAGGAAAGGCTCTCGCTCCCGCCGCCTCTTCAGCCACTACACGTGCGCTACGGACACACAGAACATCCGCAAGGTCTTCAAGGACGTGCGGGACTCAGTCCTGGCCCGCTACCTGGACGACATCAACCTGCTGTGACCTAGGCCCAACGCTCCGGACTCAGACCCGCGCGTGGCAGGAGGGACCTGCGGGCGGTGGGGGCGGGGTGGACCAGCGCTCAGCGAACCCAGGTGCCCCTTGTTGCTCCAGCCCCAGGCCCAGGTGGCAGAAGGGCCACGAGTGAGCCGGGGTGGAAGGCCGATCGGCGCCTCCTCCTTTCTCCGTCCCTCAGCAGGACAGCCTCTGTGTCTTCCTTTCCTCGACTCACTGTATCTCCTTGGAGAGGGAGCACAATGGCCTTTTGGGAGGCCGGGGTGCAGGAAAAGGTGAAGAGAGCAGGGGATCCAGGACTTGGGTGGATGGGGTTCTCTCAGGACCCCCACCTCCAGGTATGTCCCCCCTTGGGCAGGGGTCTGGGACCCTCTTGGGGGTGATGCACCAGCCCCGGGACAGGGGAGTGGTCCTTCATGCCGAGGGACGCGGACTCTGGCGCCCCCTAGCGGAAAAGAGCCGCATCCCAGCCTGAGGTCTGCGTAGCTCAGGGACTTGCGTTTTCTTACGAAAAAGACGCCCAGAAAACGCTGCCGTATCAGAGCCTCGTGGTTCGAAGTGTGTCCTGCCCCAGTTTTCAGATGAAGGAAACCGAGATCTACAGGCATCCCCCGCCCCCCTTCCTTACCAGGCTGGGGGCCGGGCGTGCTGCATCTTACAACCTTCTGTATTTATTACCTCACCTTCTGCGGGGCCCCTTGAAGGGTGGACATTAAAGAAATGACATTCTGGAGACCTTTGATTTCTTAGGGGCGTCCTGGTTAACAACCAACCCCCTGCCCCGCGCGGTCCCATCTCAGGTCGTCTGTCCCGGGGAGGGTAGCAAGGAAGGAAAAAGTTCTACTTGTGCAGTCACTTGTGTAGGGCATGGTACACAGAGCCGTGTGGGACTGTGTGCACTTTGAGCCAGGAAGTGGAGTTCAGCCTCTCTCCCTGGCCCCGGGGACATTTGAGCTGACCTTCTGTTGCTGCTCACCCAAAATTCCAGCAGCACCCACCGCCTATCTCTGATGGAGATGATGATGATTCCACTTACTCCAGATCCTGTTCTCCCACCATCCTCAGGGCAGGCCCATGAAGCACCAACCCCATCACCCCCATTTTACAGATGAGGAAACCGAGGCACAGAGAAACTGAATAATTTGACTAAGGCTAAACACCTGGGTGGTGGCCAAGCCAAGATTCTATTATTCATTCAAGAGGTTTTTTGTTTTGTTTTACTTTTTAAAAAATAAACTTTAATTTTTAGAATAGTCTTAGGTTTGTAGAAAAATTGCGAATACAGAGGGTTGCCTTATGAAACCACACCTGATTTCCCGTATTATTAATATGGTACTTTTTTTTTTCCATTAATGAACCAATATTGACCCATTATTAACTGAAGTCCAACAAATTTCCTTTTTTCCCCTAATGTCCTTTTCCTGTCCTGGGACCCCACCCAGGTTCCCACACGACATTCCATCACCACGTCTCCTTAGGCGCTTCTGAGCTGTGATGGTTTCTCAGGCTTTCTTCGTTTTTGATGACCTTAACAGTTTTGAGGAGTGCTGGACAGCTTTTACTTTCCCAGGGCTGCTGTAACGAAGTACCACAGACAGAGGGGCTTAAAACCACGCAAATGTATTCTCTCACAGTTCTGGAGGCAAAGTCTGAGACTAAAGTGTCAGCAGGGCCGTGCTCCCTCCAGAGGCTCTAGGGGAAAGTCCTTCCTGCCTTTTCTAGCTTCTGGTGGCTCTGTGTATCCCTGGCTTGTGGCTGCATCCCTCCCGTCTCTGCTTGTGTCTTCACGTGGCCATCTCCTCTTGTGCGTGCCTGCGTCCAAATTTTCTTTTTACAGAGACACCAGTTACGCTGAATTAGGCCCGCCCAAACGACCTCATCCTAACTTGATTCTATCTGCAGTGATCCTATTTCCAAAGAAGGTCACGTTCCCAGATACCTCTCATAAAACGTATTTTGTCAAACGTCCTTCGGTTGAGTTTCGTTTGATGTTTTTCTCATGATTAGACTGAGGTTTAGATTTTAGGTCAGAGGAGCACAGAAGTGAAGAAGGTTTTGTCCCATTATATCAAGAGTACATGCCGTCAGCATGACCTTGGTCCCCTGAGTTAGGCACCCAATTCTTTATTTATTTATTTATTTACGGCTGCATTGGTTCTTCTTTGCTGCACGTGGGCTTTCTCTAGTTGCGGCACATGGGCTTCTTATCGCGGTGGCTTCTCTTGTTGTGGAGCACGAGCTCTAGGCGCACGGGCTCAGTAGTTGTGGCACGTGGGCTCAGTAGTTGTGGTTCGCGGGCTCTAGGGCACAGGCTCAGTAGCTGTGGCACACGGGCTTACTTGCTCCGCGGCACGAGGGATCTTCCCGGACCAGGGCTCAAACCCATGCTCCCTGCATTGGCAGGTGGATTCGTAACCACTGTGCAACCAGGGAAGTCCCTGGTTACTTTCATTATCCCTGATATCATACCATTTCATCCACATCCTTGTAATATACAAAGACTCCCTTCTAAAAAGGATAAACATAATGCAACATTATCACATCTAAAAAAGTTAGCAATGACCCTTGGGTATTTGATATCCAGTCAGTATCCAGATTTCCCCATGTGTCTTGTAAATGTCTTTTCTAAAACTCCCCGCCGCCACCCTGCTGTGCTGCACGGCTTGCAGCTTTGGGGATCTTAGTTCCTCCACCAGAGGTTGAACCCGGACCCTCGGCAGTGAGAGAGTGGAGTCCTAACCGCTGGACCGCCAGGGAATTCCCTAAAGCTTTTCATTTTATAATAATATTAGATTTACAGAAAAGTTGCAGCAATAGTGCAGAGTTCCTGAACATCGTCCACCCACTTTCCTCTGATGTGAACCTCTTAGATAACCATGCTACAAGCCAGGTTATCAAAGCCGGGGAATTAACATCAACCATCATCCTATTACCTAACCTCTAGACTCGTTAGAATTTGACCAGTTTTCCCTCTCCTGCCATTTTTCTGGGCCAGGATTCCACATTGCACCTCCTGTCTTTGTCTCCTTGGTGACGGCTCCTCAGCCTTTGTCTGTCATGACCTGTTTAAGGAGTTCTGCCCAGGGGACTTCCCTGGTGGCACAGTGGTTAAGAATCCGCCTGCCAATACAGGGGACACAGGTTCGAGCCCTGGTCCGGGAAGATCCCCATGCTGCGGAGCAACTAAGCCCGTGCACCACAACTACTGAGCCTGCGCTCTAGAGCCCGCGAGCCACAACTACTGAGCCCATGAGCCACAACTACTGAAGCCTGTGCGTCTAGAGCCTGTGCTCCGCAACAAGAGAAGCCACCGCAATGAGAAGCCCGCGCACCGCAACGAAGAGTAGCCCCTGCTTGCCACAACTAGAGAAAGCCTGCACGCAGCAACAAAGACCCAACGCAGAAAGAAAGAAAGAAAGAAAGAAAGAAAGAGAAAGAAAGAAATTTATAAAATTAAAAAAAAAAGAGTTCTGGCCGGTTATTTTATAGAACGTCCCGCAATTTGGGCTTGTCTGATGTTTGCTCATGATGTAATTACCAGCATGCATTTTGGGCGAGAATGCCGCAGGGTCCCTCTTAGTACATCCCCCTGGTGGGCTCATGATGGCAAAATGTCTCATTGCTGATGATGAAACGTCATACGTGTTTTTTCCGCAGGTAGCTCCTTTGAGTCAGGACCCAAACAAAGCCCACACGTGGCATTTGGTTGCTGTATCTCTTGGTGTCTTTTCACCTATAACCATCACCCAACCTTTTTTCTTTGCCATTTATTTGTTGAAGAAACCAGGTCGTTTATCTGGTAGAGTTTACCAGCCTCCTGATTGGGTGGGTTGTTTCCCTGATGTGGATTAATGGTTTCCTCTGTCCCCTGTAATCCCTGTGAATCAATCTACCTAGAAACATGAGCGGACTTCCTAGGTGGTGTGAGCTCCACCAGACAACACATCTAGTTTGTTTTCTCTCTGTATCTCTGTGTCTCCGTGTCTTTGTCTCTCTCTCCGTGAGACGTGTAACAACATTAACACCCAGTTGGTTCCCTCCCCTACCTCGTTAAAAATGACCAGTGGGTTCAGGTGGCACAAGTCTGATTCATTTACTGTGAAATTTCCACGTGAACGTCTCTCATAATGGTGTTAATGGCCACTGGTGCTCATTGCTTACATGCATCATTAGGGGTTGCAAAAATGGTGACTTTGAACACTTTCATTTCTTCTGCATTTATTGCCTGGAATTTTTCTGTTAAAAAACCCAGCTCAAGCACAAGAACTGAAAGCAGGGTCTCAAAGAGATATTTGTACACCCGTGTTCACAGCAGCATTATTCGCAATGGCCAAGAGGTGGAAGCAACCCGTGTCCATTGAGAGATGGATGGATAAACAAATATGGTTCACCCATACAGCGGAATATGATTCAGCCTTAAAGTGGAAGGAAATTCTGACACACACTACAACATGCATGAACTTTGGGACCTTATGCTCAGTGAAATAAGCCAGACACAGAAGGAGAAGTACTGTCTGATTCCACTCACATGAGGTCTTAGAGGAGTCAAATCCACAGAGACAGGAAGTCGATGGTGGGGGCCAGGGGCTGGGGGAGGGGGATGGAAAGTCAGTGTTTCATGGGGACAGAGTTTCAGTTTGGGAAGATGAGAAAGTTCTGGAGATGATGGTGGGGATGGTTGCACAACAGTGTGAATGTATTTTTTTTAAATTAAGTTATTTTTGGCTGTGTTGGGTCTTCGCTGCTGTGCCTGGGCTTTCTTTAGTTGCAGCGAGCGGGGGCTACTCTTTGTTGCGGTGCGCGGGCTTCTCATTGCGGTGGCTTTTGTTGCAGAGCATGGGCTCTACGCACGCGGGCTCAGTAGTTGTGGCTCGCAGGCTCTAGAGCACAGGCTCAGTAATGGTGGCACATGTGGGATCTGCCTGGACCAGGGATCGAACCCGTGTCCTCTGCATTGGCAGGCGGATTCTTAACCACTGTGCCACCAGGGAAGCCCCAATGTGAATGTATTTAATGCCACTTAATTGTGCACTTAAAAATTGTTAAAATGGTAATTTAATGTCACATGTAATTTACCACAATTTAAAGCAATTTACAAAATGGAGTATGATTAAAAAAACATCTTTCCCCTATCAAGTAATTGGTTACCCAGAAGTAAAGGCTGTGCAGGAAAGACAGGGTAAACGCCTGATTCTTGACTTTTCTTTAGCAGTTTTCACAATAATTTGTTACTTCCTCAATATCCACAAAAGATCACCAGAGAGTTTTTTTTTTTTCCTTTTGTGTCACTATGAACTCATGGATGTAACATCTGATGTGTTTCTATCCACTGCATATCTTATTCTTCTTATGCCCACATTGTTTCATCTTTGGCCAGTGGAAACCTCTTTGAGTTGGTCCCTAAGTCCTTTTGTTTGTTTGTTTGTTTGTGGTTTTTTTGCGGTATGCGGGCCTCTCACTGTTGTGGCCTCTCCCATTGCGGAGCACAGGCTCCGAATGCGCAGGCTCAGAGGCCATGGCTCATGTGGGATCTTCCCGGACTGGGGCACGAACCTGTGTCCCCTGCATCGGCAGGCGGACTCTCAACCACTGCGCCACCAGGGAAGCCCCCTAAGTCCTTTTGATGTGACCCAGTGGCCTTAAGGGCTCATAGTTCTGGGGACTCCCCTGGTGGTCCAGTGGTTAAGACTCTGCATTTCCAATGCAGGGGGCATGAGTTCCATCCCTGGTTGGGGAACTAAGATTCCACATGCTGCGTGGTGCAGCGAAAAAGAAAAAAAAAAAAGAGCTCATCGTTCTGGCACAGCACAATGCTTTCTGCTCATCCCATACTTCACAGCCCCAGCCCTGGACCCGGCCATTTCTCCAAGGAGCCCTGCTTCCTTTTAATGAGAGATGATATTTGGAGACCATAATCTGACCACAAAGTTAGGAAATCCACATTTTCTTCACTCATCTTTTGACTTTGAAAATATTTGACCTACAGAAGTTGCAAGACGATGACAATGAACTCCCATAGACTCTTCCTCTAGGTCAGGGGTCACTACCTGCTCTAAGACTGTTTTTGTAAATAAAGTTTTATTGGCACATGGCCAGGCCCATTCATTTACACATGTTCCGGGGCAGCTTTCCGGATGACAACAGAGTCATTGTGACAGAGACTGTCTGCCCCTCAATGCCAAAAATATTTACTATTTGGCTCTTTGCAGAAAAAGTCTGCAGACCCCTGAGCTAGATGCTCCCACAGTTAACCTTTTGCTTTATATTTCTCTATAAACATAATCTAAAACTATACAATCTATTCCATAAAGAATATACACATTTTTTATTCTTTTTCTTAATTTTTTTCTAAGTAATTTGGAAGTGGGCAACATGACTCCAAAAAACCAAAAAAAAAAAAAAAAAACAAAACAAACAAACAAACAAAAAAACCAAATGTATTTCCTGCAAACAAACACCTCCTGTTATGTAACCAGAAGGTGTTGGTCAAATTCAGGAAATCTAGCACTGATGCAACAATAGTATTTAATATACAGCCCATACGAAAATTTCACCAGTTGTGCCAATATTGTCTTTTATAGCAACTCCCGCCTCCCCCCTCCCCTGTTGTTGTATTCAGTTGGGGGTCACTCATTGCATGTAGTTTCATATATCTCTGATCTCCTTTCTTCTGAGACAACTTTAGGCTTTTGTTGTTGTTGTTGTCTCTTATGACCTTTTACGACCTCGAGTCTTTCCAAGAGGCCAGGCCAATTATTCTGTGGGATGTCCCTCAGTGTGGGTCTGTCTGATGGTTCCCACAATCAGAGGCAGGTGATCCACGTTTGGCAGGAATAGCCTAGAAGTGATGTGTCCTTCTCAGTGCCTTGTATCAGGAGGCCCAGGAGGCCCACGAAGCCCATTTTTTTCCCCCATTCCCTGTGTGTTTACTTGGTGTCTTGGTTAAGCTGCTCTTCACCGGTTTCTAAGTAAGGCATTTTCCCCTTTGTAACTGATAAATCATCTGTAGGAAAATACTTTGAGATTACGTAAATATCCTGCTCCCCAACAAACTTCCACCTAATTACTTTAGCATCCACTGACGAATCCTGCTTGGATCAATTATTGCTGGGATGGTTACCAAATGGTGATTTTTTTTCTTCTTTTTTTTTTTGCCGTACGCGGGCCTCTCACTGTTGTGGCCTCTCCCGTTGCGGAGCACAGGCTCCGGACGCGCAGGCTCAGCGGCCATGGGTCATGGGCCCAGCTGCTCCGCGGCATGTGGGATCTTCCCGGACCAGGGCACGACCCCGTGTCCCCTTCATCGGCAGGCGGACTCTCAACCACTGCGCCACCAGGGAAGCCCCCAAATGGTGATTTTTTAAACTCTGTTATTGAGTCAGCACCTGGGAGTGGGATTGCTGGATCATACGGAATGGTCATTCTTTTTTTTTTTTTTTTCCTAATTGTTTTTTAAAATACACATAACATAAAATGAACCGTGTTGTACATTTCAGAGGTATGGCTGAATGAATACATTCGTCATTTTGCAACTGTCACCACCATCCATCTGCAGAACTCTTTTCACCTTGTAAAACTGAAACTCTGTCCTCATTGAACACTAACTCTGAATCCCCCCCTTCCCTGCCCCTGGCACCCACCATCCTACTTTCTGTCTGTGTGATTTTTAAAAAATATATTTATTTTATTTTTGGCTGTGTTGGGTCCTCGTTGCTGTGCGCGGGCTTTCTTTAGTTGCCGTGAGTGGGGGCTACTCTTTGTTGCAGTGCTCGGGCTTCTCATGGCAGTGGCTTCTCTTTGTTGCAGAGCACAGGCTCTAGAGTGCAGGCTTCAGTAGTTGTGGCCCACGGGCTTAGTTGCTCTGCAGCATGTGGGATCTTCCTGGACCAGGGCTTGAACCCGTGTCCCCTGCACTGGCAAGCTGATTCTTAACCACTGTGCCACCAGGGAAGCCCCAAGTCTGTGTGATTTTAAGATTGTTCATCGTTGATGCTCAAATTGTCTCAGGTTTGGCCAGCTTGTGTTTCTCCCACGGGTCCCCATCCTTCTCGGAGCCCTTCCTTACTCTCTGGTGCATCAAGACATTCCAGGCTCACCTTGTATGCTTCCTGCCCCATCCCTGGAATCAATCATTTCTCCCTAGAGTCCTGGATCCCTTCTTTTTTTTTTTTAGGGCATGATATTTAGAAGCCAAGATCTGGGTGCTAGGTGTGCTCATTCCTATTGGGTTATCTCAATGGATGGAGTTAGGAAATTGATTTGTGTTTAAATATCAAGTCCACATGGATACTTTAATCCCATTTCATCCCTGCGGGGCTCTTCTATTTCATCTTTGCACCTCTCTCCCCCAGTGAACACCTGATTCCTAATAATATCAACACACTTGCTACTTCGCCACATTTGCTACTTCACTCAGTCCCACAGTACAGGATAGTTTCAGAATCACTACATCTATGCCACTCCCAAAAACGAACGTACTGAACCAAGTTTAAATTTGTTTTTGCAGTTCCCTTTGCCTTTAGAGTGAGTAGTGTGTCCAGAAGTTGCATAAGCTGGTTCTTTTCTATTTCTGTGAGGTTACGTTTTTCATTTGACATACCGTTCAGTTCATTTGTTTTCTATTTATGGTCCATCTTAAAGCTTCCGTCCTCCATCGTTGTTGATTTAAATTTTTGTTGAATATAGAAAGCATTAACAGTTTAAAAACTATACAGAGAGGAAAACTCAAAGGGTGTCATCTCCTCCTCTCTTCAATTTCAATCCCATCCACTCCTGTAGGTAACCAATTTGATTGGTTCTTGGTTTATCTTTCCTTTGCAAAAACAAGCTGATATATGGGTATTTTACTCCCCCCTTCTTTATTATACAAAAGGTAACATACTTGTTACTTCCCCCTCAACTTAACAATACATCGTGGAAATCGCCCTGTTCCGCTCACAGAGATCACCCTCATTTCTTTTTCATGGCTGCATAGTACTCCACGGTGAAGTGCAGTGTAATGCATCAGCCTCTCTCCTGTGTACAGACATCTGGGTTGCTTCCAATATTTTACACTTACAAATGACAAGGAGTAACCTTTTGTGTACTCACTTGTGTATTGTTAAAGCTGTGTTTTCAGGACAGACTGCTAGAAGGGGGACTGCTCTTCTGTAGCATGGGGATAATCGTAAGATTAAATAAGGTATAATGCACGTATGGCCTTTCACCCAGTCAGCAGGTAATTCATGGCAGAAGGTCACCACTGTTGGGCAGCTTGGCCTCAAATTAGCCAAATTCTGCTCTCTCATAGCATTTTAGTCTAGTTCTCAATTTGCTCTCTCAGCCTGGGGTGAGGGGCTCAGCTGGGGTTGGGGTTTAGTTGGGGTTGGGGCTCCACTAGAGTTGGGACTCAGCTTGGGATTGGGGTTCAGCTTGGGGTCAGGGTTCAGTTCAGGGTCAAATCTCAACCAGGGTCAGGGGTCAGGGTTGGAGTCAGGCTGTGGTCATGGGTTCCGCCAAGGTCAGGATTCAGCCTGGGATCAGGGCTCAGTCCAGGATCAGGGCTCAGTCCAGGACCAGGGCTCAGTCTAGGATCAGGGCTCAGTCTAGGACCAGGGCTCAGTCCAAGGTCAGGACTCAGCCTGGGATCAGGGCTCAGTCCAGGACCAGGGCTCAGTCTAGGATCAGGGCTCAGTCCAGGATCAGGGCTCAGTCCAAGGTCAGGGTTCAGCCTGGGATCAGGGCTCAGTCTAGGACCAGGGCTCAGTCTAGGACCAGGGCTCAGTCCAAGGTCAGGACTCAGCCTGGGATCAGGGCTCAGCTGGGATTGGGGGTCAGCCTGGGTCAGGGATCAGAGTTGGGGTCAGCCTATGGTCACAGGTTCGGCCAAGGTCAGGGTTCAGCCTGGGATCAGGGCTCAGTCCAGGGCCCAGGCTCAGAACGTGCCATGTGTCTCCCTGTGAACGTGCCTGGGTCAGGTGGTCCCACGTGAGGCCGGGACTGGGGCTCGGGTGCTCATCCCCTCCCCCCTCCCCCCAGCTGCCTGCACAGCCCCTCCTCTCACAACCCCCCCTTCAGATCCGTTTCTGCTTGGTCACCTCCAGTGACCAGATGTTGCTACTCCCCAGGGCGCCCCTCCCTTTGAGCTTCCCTGTAACTGTCCCGCTCCAGAGCTGAGCAATGAACTCAGGGTTCAGGGGGCCACAGTCCCTGGGCTGTCCTCAACCCCTGTGTCCTGCCCACCCGCCACTCACGGGGGACACCAGAGCCCCTCAGACACCTGTGTCTCCTCCCTCAGACACTGGCCAGGGCAGTGTCCCCCCGCCTCAGGCCCCCCACACATCACTCCACACATCATCCCCGACTTCCTCTCCCTGCCTTGGTGCCCACACACCTCCGTCCTCACCCTTCTCTGGTTGAGTCAGTGTGAGCCGGGTCAGGATGGCTGTGCGGTGGCGGTGGGGTGAGTTCCCCACTTCTGTGAGCCCCTCCCCCTCCAGATGTGAGGTGCTGCCCCGGGTGGCGGTCCCCAGCAGCTCTACTCCCAGCAAAGCCAGCTCAGGGGCAGGAGAGGCAACGGAAAACCTGGGGAGAGAGGGTCCCGCCACGGAAGCCCCGGGTAAACGTGTGGGTGCGTGGGATTCACCTCCTGGCTGTGTGCTCTTCTGCGGGACCCGGGGCGGACACAGCCTCTCCAGGCCTCGGTTTCCCCTTCTGTGGACTGCGTGGTCCTGGCCCTGTCGTGAGGCTAAAACGGGGTGCATCTGCGGTATCGCTGAGGAAGCTGGTGGTGCTCCTGTGTGTGCGGCCGCTTGACGCACACTTATTAAGCACCTACTGTGTGCCAGGCGGGTTTGGAGCAGTTGGGGAGCCGGTGACGGAACAGCGGGTCCTGCAGGGAGTAGCTCATGGGGGCGGGGAAGTCATCCAGCCCGGGTGTCACAGGGGAACAGGTTTCCCCCGCTCTGCGACCCCACCCGCAATGAGGGACCGCGGGCTCGCAGCAGGCAGCAGCCGCAGCGCCCTCCGGGAGTCCGGGTGGGAAGCGACCGTTGGGATGCCCCTCCCCGTCCCGGCCTCACCCTCACCCTCACCCTGGGGGTACCTTGAACATAACAGGAAATTTCAAATAACAGGAAACCAAGACCGGGCAAGCCGAGCGGCTCCACCCTGCCTGGGGCGAACCACCCCGGGCCTCAGTCTGCCCCCGGGGACCGCAATGAACGCCACGGGGGCCCCGACCGAGGCCCCCGAGTCCTGCCAGCTGCTGGCGGCCATCGGGCACAGCCGGCTCATCGTCTTGCATTACAACCACTCTGGCCGGCTGGCGGGGCGGGGCGGGCCCGAGGAGGGCGGCCTGGGGGTGCTGCGCGGGCTCTTCGTGGCCGTGAGCTGCCTGGTGGTGCTGGAGAACCTGCTGGTGCTGGTGGCCATCGCCAGCCGCATGCGCTCCCGCCGCTGGGTCTATTACTGCCTGGTGAATATCACGCTCAGCGACCTGCTCACGGGCGCCGCGTACCTGGCCAACGTGCTGCTGTCCGGGTCGCGCACCTTCCGCCTGGCGCCGGCCCAGTGGTTCCTGCGCGAGGGCCTGCTCTTCATGGCGCTGGCCGCCTCCACCTTCAGCTTGCTCTTCACGGCGGGCGAGCGCTTCGCCACCATGGTGCGGCCGGTGGCTGAGAACGGGGCCACCAAGAGGGGCCGCGTGTGCAGCTTCATCGGACTCTGCTGGCTGCTGGCAGCCCTGCTGGGCCTGCTGCCTCTGCTGGGATGGAACTGCGTCTGCGCCTTCCAGCGCTGCTCCAGCCTGCTCCCGCTCTACTCCAAGGGCTACATCCTCTTCTGCGTGGTGGTCTTCGCCTGCATCCTGGCCACCATCATGGTGCTCTACGGGGCCATCTTCCGAGTGGTGCGCTCCAACGGGCAGAAGGCCCCGTGCACCCCGGCCCGCCGCAAGGCTCAGCGGCTGCTCAAGACGGTGCTTATGATCCTGGTGGCTTTCGTGGTGTGCTGGGGCCCGCTCTTCGGCCTGCTGCTGGCCGACATCTTTGGCTCCAACGTCTGGGCTCAGGAGTACCTGCGGGGCATGGACTGGATCCTGGCGCTGGCCGTGCTCAACTCCGCGGTCAACCCGGTCATCTACTCCTTCCGCAGCCGGGAGGTGTGCCGGGCCGTGCTGGGCTTCCTCTGCTGTGCGTGTCTCCGGTTGGGACTGCGAGGGCCTGGGGACTGCCTGGCCCGGGCTGCCGAGGCCCAGTCCGTCGCCTCCACCACCGACAGCTCGCTGAGGCCGAGGGACAGCTTTCGGGGCTCCCGCTCGCACAGCTTCCGGATGCGGGAGCCCCTGTCCAGTATCTCCAGCGTACGGAGCATCTGAGCCCACGGTTAGGGCAGTGGTTCAGCTGCCAGGTGCACGCCCGGGCGCGCAGGGATGCAGCAGCAGGCAGGCTGGATGCAGAGGAAGGAAGAGGGCGGCCGGGGGCATGCGTCCCAGGGCCCTGCAGTCCTCCCCGAAGCCTCCTGAGGCTGCTGACGCCGAGTGGATTTCCCACGGTCTCCGTGGGGCAGGAGGCAACAGGAGGAACAGAGAGCGCGCTGGAATAGGGATGAATGCGTTTGCTGTGTACGCAGTCCCCCTCCTGTGAGATTCTGAGGAAATCCCAGCCCCACAGTGGGCCTCAGTGGGGCTCCCAGGCTGCCAGGGTTAGGCTGGGTAGGGGGGTGTCTATGCCCCGGCAACGCGAGAGTTCAATGATGGGATGAGATGCTGCAGCCCCTTATTCACATGTGGCATCAGGGTGATGGGATGAGGGCTGTGGGTCTGCTGGAGCTGTGCCTGCAGCACAGGGAGGGCCACGACACCCGCCCCTTCCTGTTCACTTCCCCTTTCCCTGCCCTATCTCTCATCTTGGGTCCTGGGCGGCCTCCTTCCCCCACCTCTGGCCTCTGCATCTCTTGGAACTCAGTCTGGAGACCAGCAGAGGGGGAGCCGACTGG
Organism: Pseudorca crassidens; assembly: GCF_039906515.1. Taxonomy (NCBI): domain Eukaryota; kingdom Metazoa; phylum Chordata; class Mammalia; order Artiodactyla; family Delphinidae; genus Pseudorca; species Pseudorca crassidens. The sequence continues at coordinate 170,095,440 of NC_090298.1, forward strand.
CCCTCCTGACCTCGGGGAAATCTCACCACTTCTCCCTTTAGCACTACCTGCCTCTTCCTTCCCCATCTGTGAAATGGGCCTATAGCAGACGGAACCCACCGCGGGAGGCGGTCGGTACTGGCTCAGTGTTTTTGCCATGGCGCGTGGCATCAGTGTGTTGACAAAACATTCAGCGACGGTGGAAATGTTCTACATCTGTGCTGCCAGTGTGGGACCCTCATGTGGCTACTGAGCCCTCGATAAGTGGCCTGTGCGACTGAAGACTGAACTTGGAATTCCTTTGCATTTAGACAGTTCACAGGACTTGCGGCAATGGTATGGGACAGCGCCGCAGGGGTCCACCCTCCGGATGTAGCCACCTTTGGCTGGTAGAAAGTGCTCTCTTTCCATCTTCCTAGCCAAGAAAGTGTCCGCAGGTCCTTCTGCCTCCGTCTTGCCAAGTTCTTGGGTCAGCATCCCGTCTGCCACTCTGGATGGGATAGCTCCGTTCTGAGCCTCCATTTCTCCCCTGCAGGATGGGGGATGCGGCGATGGGAAACTGTTTACTGCGCTGTTTCAATAAAGCAGCCATTAGCCACATGTGGGTACGTAAAATTAATTAAAATGAATTTTTAAAATTCAGTTTCTTGGTGCGTTTCTTGGAGCTGCCGTATCAAAGTATCACAGACCGAGGGGCTTAAACAACGGGAATGCATTCTTTCATGACTTCCCTGGTGGTCCAGTGGTTAATACTCCACGCTTCCACTGCAGGGGGTACAAGTTGGATCCCTGGTTGGGGAACTAAGATCCTGCATGCTGAGCGTTGCGGTCAAAAAAAAGAAAAGAGAAAAGAAATGTATCCTCTCATGGTTCTGGAGGCTGGAAGTCTGAGATCAAGGTGCCAACAGGTTTGGTTCGTTCTGAGCCCTCTCTCCTAGATTCTGGGGGTTTGCTGGCAATCTTTGGCATCCCTTGGTTTGTAGACTCCATTTTCACATGGGTTCTCCCTGTGTGCACATCTGTGTGCAAATTTTCCCTTTTTATAAGGACACCAGTCCTATTGGATTAGGGCCACCCTATTCCAGTGTGACTCAGCTTAACTAATTACACCTATAACCATCCTATTTCCTAATAAGGTCCTATTCTGAGGTCCTGGGGGTTAGGATTTCAAGATGTGAATTTTGGAGACACAATTCAGCCCATAACACTTGGTCACACTAGCCACACTTCAAGTGCTTGATGGGACATGGGACTTGTGGCTACTGTTTTGGACAGTGTAGACACAGAGCATGTCCATCATCACAGAAAATTCTGTTGGACAGGACTGGAAAACGTTCCAAGCATGTATAAGCTGGGATACTTCTTACATTTTCCTAATTCCTGGTCCACGTGTGTTTATTCAGGACAGTGGCAGGCAGGGTGAGGTCTCGGTGGAATTTGGTGTGAGTGGAGCCTGGGCCTCCTTGAAGCTCTCAGCCTGTGTCCTGGGCCTGTGTGAGCTGGCCCTGTGGCCCCCTCTGCTCTGTGGGGTGTCACACTTTGCTTTGACTGAGCTGCACTCTTTGCTGCTCCCTCCCATCTGGGGTCTTTGCACCTGCCTTTGTTGTCCCCAGTAGAGTGGCCTGCCTGGCACGTGCCCTGCCCATCCTTCAGGTCTCAGCTTTAGCATCACCTCCTCCAGGAAGTCTCCCTGATTTCTCCTCCTCAGCCCTCTTCCGGGCTCCCACACCTGCCTGTGCAACTCCATCATAGATCCGATCGCGCCTGGTTACTCATCCACCTTCTCCCCTGGACTTGGAGCTCCATGAGAGTGGAGGTAGTGACAGTGTTTGGGCCACAGCTATGTCCCTGGCACCCAGCACAGGACCCAGCAGATAGCAGGTGCTCCATGACCTAGAGTGTTGGGAGAACTAGTCCTAGCATCATGCCTCACAATGAGCCTGGGAAACTTCTTCCCCTCCTTACTCTCCACCCCCACCTTCCTCCCTGACTACGATGAAACTGTTCCCATGAATCCTGACTTCTGCTCTTAGGTGGCTCAGGTGTCTGTAACGCATCACCGTTCCCCAGCTCTGCCGCTCACCATGGGCTTCAGTTTCCTCATCTGTAAAATGAGGATATTGATATCCCCTGCCCTCCTGGGATGTTGTTAAGACAAGGAATATAAAGGCCCTCAAACTTACGTGTCTGATTTTGTAATAGGGAAGAACAAATCTGACTCTTTTTTTTTTTTTTTTTCGGTACGTGGGCCTCTCACTGTTGTGGCCTCTCCCGCTGTGGAGCACAGGCTCCGGATGCGCAGGCTCAGTGGCCATGGCTCACGGGCCCAGCCGCTCCGCGGCATGTGGGATCTTCCCAGACCGGGGCACGAACCCGTGTCCCCTGCATCGGCAGGTGGCCTCTCAACCACTGCACCACCGAGGAAGCCCCTGACTCCTTTTTAGACCTGTTCCTTTTACTTTAACCTTTCTGCCCTGTTGCCTGTGCTTAGTCATGGTGGCTTTGTACCTTTTGTACAAGAATGTTGCCTATAGCCTGAAATATGCAGGTGAGCCTATTCTCAAGGCTCTGACGTTTAAGAGTCCCTTCACATAGAGGTAAAATGTTTCAGAATAGGGAATAACATTTGTTTTGTTGGAGGTTTACAGGAACATCCTGACCTGACCTGACCTGCACAGCTGCAAGAACAAAGGATTCCAAAACCAAGAAGTTTGCAGCAACTAACCACGTCTCTCTCTCACTTGCCTTTAAAAGTGCTTTGCTGAAACCCTCTGGGGAGTTGGGGTTTATGGGGCATGAGACACTGGTCTCCTTGCATGGCCCTGCAATAAACCTTTCTCTGCTCCAAACTCCAACTTCTGGTTTGTTTGTCCTCACTGTGCGTTGGGCACAGGAACTTGCGTTTGGCAACATTTTTTTTTTTTTTTTTTTGCAGTACGCGGGCCACTCACCGTTGTGGCCTCTCCTGCTGTGGAGCACAGGCTCTGGACGTGCAGGCTCAGTGGCCATGGCTCACGGGCCCAGCCACTCCGCGGCATGTGGGATCTTCCCAGATCGGGGCACGAACCCGTGTCCCCTGCATCAGCAGGCGGACTCTCAACCACTGCACCACCAGGGAAACCCCCTGACAACATTTTAAAATGCCTTATATATCACTCAACGTTATCCTAGTCACCTTTGTACTAACTCATTTAATCCTTGGAAAATCTCCAGGAGGAAGGTACCATCATAACTCCATTTTATAGATGGAGAAACTAAGATCCAGAGAGGTTAGGTAGCTTACACAAGGTCACACAACTGGGAAGAGGCAGAGCTGGGATTCAAACCCAGACAGGTGACTTTTTTTTTTTTGTTTTCTGGGATCTTAGTTCCCTGACCAGGGATCAAACCCACGCCCCCTGCAGTGGAAGCGTGGAGTATTAACCCCTGGACCGCCAGGGAAGTCCCCACGGGTGACTTCTGGATCCCTGTCTGTTACTGCCTCTTTGATGAATGAATGAATAAATGAATGAATGAAGGAATGAATACCAGTTCCTTCTCTCCTTTGGAAAACTCAGAATGAATGTTCCATTTCATTCTTCGGGCTGCCCCAAGGTTTGATCTCCACAAAGCAGGATTAGTTGAACCTCCCCATTTTACAGACAGAAAAAAAAGGCTCAGGAGAGGAGGCGGAATGGGCAGCCCTAAAGTCCAAGCCTCGTTATCTGAGCCAAGTTTAGGCCCCTTTCTTGCTTTATCTCTAGGTGAGTGTGCATGTCTTTCCTGTTCATAGCCTGGCCTGGAAGAGTGGGGGTAGATGGAGAAGCAGGTAATAAACATTTGCTGATGAAGACCATGTGGGCCAGAATTTCTCAGTCTTTTCCCTGCCCTGCCAAGCCACTCCTGACTCCTCATGCTTAGGACCTGCCTGGGGATGGCTGGAAGCAAGGGACACAGCTGGAAGGGAGGGGCTGGTGTGTTGGTGTTTTCATGACTCATTCATTCATTCACTCAACAACTGTGTGTCAGGCTCTATTCTGGGCAATGGGGTTGCAGCTATAAACAACCTGGTACCTGCCCGCGGAAAGGTCACAATTTGCTGGGGGTGGCAAACGTCAAACTGAGAAATGTCCAACATCATTTCAGTAAGGAACTAGCCATGCAGAAAGTGGGAGGGGGCCCGCGAGTGTTTTGCAGGAACAGTGGATGCGGCAGCTCTGAGGCTGCACGAGCTTGGTGCGTTCTCATAATACCAACACTTATTGAGCGCTTCACGTATGCCTCATCCTTTCTAAGTGCATTCACGTGGATTATCTTATTGAATCCTCACACACCCCTGGGGAGCCGGGAAAGAGTGTTTGATTATTTATCATCATATTTGGCAGCTGAGGAAATGGAGGCTCAGAGAGGTGAAGCGACTTGCCCAAGGTCACACAGCTGGGAAGTGGAGGAGCTGGGACTTGAACTCATGCTGTTAATCAACACAACTGCCACCTTTCACTTGGGACCGAAGGGAGTCCCACTTCCCTAGGCAACGGTATCAGAACCTGTGGGCTAGGGCCATGTGCTCTGCACCTTCTGGCCTCAGTCTTCCCATCTGTACAAGGGGGTGTGAGTTACTGATGCCCCTTAAGGCCACTGGCCCAGAGAGAATTGGGTTCTCAGGGGGGCCAGATTAGAAAATACAAATTTAAGGCACCCAGTAAAATTTGAATTTCTGATGAACGAATATTATTTTTTTTACTGAGTATGTCCCAAATATAAATACGCCTAAGTATAAATATATCACCAACCCCGCACAACACCAAGCTGCAGACTACAAGTCCCATAATCCATTGCGACATCCCTTTAGGAACCTTCTGTCATGATTTCTTGATACTTCTTTCATTCTTTTATCCAAAAATTATATAAACCACCCACTGTGTGCCAGGCCTTGTGTTAAGCTCTGAGGAATACATCAGTGCACAAAGCAGACACAAGTCTTTGCCCTCATGGTGTTAACATCTATATTTCTTGGGAGTTTTAAGTGATTTTTTTTCCGAACTTCTGCCAGGAAGACTTCAGCTCCCATGACCCCTTGTGCTTGTTCAATGAGACTACAATTCCCAGGAGACCTAGCGCATCAGGCCGGCCCCTCTCTTCCTTATTCCCAACTTTCCTCCGGGTCGCAAGGTCACGTCCTGCACAACCCCCTTCCCCACTCCACCTTCTATCACAGCAAAGACAGGGCCTCAGTAAGTTCCGCCGATTATATATATATTTTTAAGTCTCCGTATTTTCTGACTTGGGGTTTATGTGAAACCTTAGTCAAACGGTCCACCACAGCTTCTTTTCTCGGGGAGTAACGGAATAGGCCTACAACTCCCAGGTGGCTCAGCGCGCGCCGGTCGGACTACAACTCCCAGCAGGCAGCGCGGCGGGCGGGCGGCCCTCGGCGGTGCCCGCAGGACCCCGGAGCGGGCGCGGGCTGCCCGGCGCGGCGCCCGCAGGACCCCGGCACCTACTCATGCCTAGGTGAGTTCGCGTGAGCCGCCGCTGCCGCCGTCCCGTCCCCGCCGCCGCCCCGCGCGGCCCCGCCGCCGGCCAGGATGCTGGAGGAAGCAGGAGAGGTGCTGGAGAACATGCTGAAGGCGTCCTGCCTGCCGCTTGGCTTCATCGTCTTCCTGCCCGCCGTGCTGCTGCTCGTGGCGCCGCCGCTGCCCGCCGCTGACGCGGCGCACGAGTTCACCGTGTACCGCATGCAGCAGTACGACCTGCAGGGACAGCCCTACGGTGCGTGGACCCGGGCCCCTGGCCTCCCCCCGGGGCCGGGCTTTCCCCATGGGCTCCTGACCTCCCCCACTTTTGCCTCCCCGCAACAGACCTTCCGCTCAGCCTCTCCCGTCTCCGGGGCTCCGGCCTATGCCGGCCAGGATGCCCCCTCCCTCGGTTCGGTCTCTGCTCCCCGGGCCCCAGGACCTGCCTGTCCCACCTGTCCAGCAGGAGTCCAGCCCGCAGACCTCACTTGGGCCGCCAGACACTTACCCAGATCCCAGGCAAGTCCGAGCCTGGATACCTGGACCGACGCTAGGCCCCCAGCTCTCTCTGCCCCAGGGACCCGCTGCGCTGGCTGCCACAGCACCCCGTCCCCGTCCCCGACAAGGGCTACATGCTCCAGAACGCAGAGCTTCCTCCCACCTTCAGGCCAAGCTGTCCCTGCTCCTTTTCTCCTGGGTCCTCTCTCTCTGATTCCCAGCTGGAACAGAGCCGCAACCTTGGGTCTTCTTCACTTGGAGTGGAGCCTCTAAGCGCGGTTCTGCCAGGCCGAGCTGGCCACCCTTGCACAGCTCCTGGCACCCCGGTGTGTTTTGTCCAGTGTCTGCATTCTGACCCCCTTTAGGGCTCAAGAAGCTCTGATCACTGACCCCAACCTGGCTCCGTGTCAAGGCCCATCTCTCCCCAGGCTCTGCTCCCTGGTCCCAACTCATGAGCCAGGTTCCTCAGAATTCCTTAGCTAATCTTTCAGTCCCCTCCTTTTGGGCTCCTGGAATGCCTTGCACCCTATTTCTTGCTCCCCCCTTAGGTGCATACCCACCCCTCAGCTTCCTGGAACAACACCGGCCCACCCTGGCTCCTTCTTTCCAGGATTTCAGGTCCCCGCGGCTGGATCCTGCCCAGCTCCTGTTCCCCGGCCCTGCTCCCTCATCTGTCAAAGTTCTGACCCCAGTGCCCAAGTCATTCTGAATTTCCCTCTCTTTCCCCAGCCTTGCTGTATCTGGTGTTCCAGAACCTTCTGGCCTCTGGTTTCTCTTCCAGCCTCTGGTTTCTCTTCCAGCCCGGTGCCTTAGGCCCCCACAAGTCAAGGCCCGCCCTCCCCAGTCCCCCTGGTCCCCTCATGTCTGAGCTCTGGTTCTCTTGGATTAGCGTCTCTTGTTGGGACATCAGGCCTAGCCTGAGCCCCCTGGATCCCCTGCCACTGCCAGGCCCCTGGGGAGCCCCAGTGTTGGGAGATTCCCCTCAGATTCCTCATCACCCCAGAGTTACGTCGTTTCTGTTCAGTGCAGTGGTTGTCAACCCAGGGGTCGCTGAGTGATGCCATCGGGTTGTCATGACTGGGGAGCTCCTGGCATCGAGGGGGTAGGGCCAGGGGTGCTGCCCCACACCCCACAGCGCCTGGGACGGCCTCTCCCAGAGAATGACCTGGGCCAGATTGTCAGCAGTGCTGAGGGGGAGAACTTGGGGTTACAGTGATGTCTCTAGACCCCAGGCTCTCGACCGGTGGGGAGGAAGGCCAGGAGCCCCTAACGAGTGGGGCAGTTTGTATGCGTTGTTGACATCCCCCTGGGGAGAGGGTTTCAGTCGGTGCTGTCGCAGGTGGTCTTTTGAGATGTGGCTCATGCAGTGGAAGAAGGGGATCTTCAGCACCTTTTGGTGGTTCATTGTAATAAGCTTGAATAGCCACGTGTGACTAGCGGCTGCCGTTCTGGTCTAGCGGATCCTGCAGTCCAGGATCCTAGAACTCTCCAGGTCAACCCGGCAGTCCTTCCCGCACCCAGTCACTCCGCTGTCCCCTCTCGCACTGCACTCGGAGCCTTGCCGGGAGCTCTCCCAGCACACCCAGCTCCACTCCGGGACCCTTGGGCAGCTGTAATCCAGCAGCCTGGATGCCCGGGATTCCCCCACCGCCTGCTCAGCGCTGGCCTGCTTGCAGTTGTGGCCCCCTCTCCCCGTCCCAGACAGGTGCGCAGACCCGCTCCCTGACTGCATCATTCTCCTCACAGGTCCTCGGGAACCTTCTCTCCTTTCTCCCTGCCCTCCTTCCCTCTTCCCTTCCTTTACCTGAGTTCTTTCCCCTGTTCCTGGATTCCTTCCCGTTCTTTTTTCTGACCCGGTGTCTCCCCCCACCCCACATGTCCTCCTTTCCGGCCCCCATCTTTGTTGCTCATGGTGAGAAACCCGGATGCCGAGTGGGCTCGGGGGTGAGCGGAGGGGCCTGGCAGGGCGCCCACCCGTCTCAGCTCGCACGTCTACACCTCCACCCAGATCACACCAGGCAGCGTCCCCCATTGGCAGGGATGTGAGGTCCCCACCGCTGCCTGGGGAGATACTGGCGGGATAGTTCGGGAAGGCCCGGTGGTGCAGAGGGAGTTCCGGCTCCTCCCCGGTTGCGGTTGCGGAGCCTCTGAGGGCTGGTCTGCTGGGTCACTGCTGATTGCAGCGTCCCCAGCATCACGCACGCCCTTGGCTCCTGCCTCCTGGTGTAACCCTTGCTCTGGGCCTCCTTTCCCAACTTCCTGTTCGCTCCTGTTGAGAAACAGGCGGGCAGGGTGCCGGGAAGGGGAGGCGTGTGCTCTTTGAGCTGGGGTGTGACCCCCACCCCGCCCCGCGAATGGACTCTGGCCTTTCTGGGCTGGGCCGCTCGCGCCCATCCCACTTGGTCCCCTCAGAAACAGCCCTGGGAGGTGGGGATGTGGGCACCCACACCGGGCACGGGGACGGGCTCTCCGCCCCTTGCTGGTCGGTGGCTTCGCGCTACAAAGGACCAGTGCAACCCGCAAGGAGAGAGGACTGGCCCTGGGCCCTCGGTAGAGAAGTCTGTGACCTCTGTCCAGGTGTGGTCCCATTGTGGGAACCAGCGACTTCCGTCCAGGTGTCCAGCGGCTGCCCAGACGCAGGGGTGACCGAGGCTGCGCTGGCTTCAGCCTCATGCCAGCAAAGACGGTCTCTGCTCTTGGGGCGCTCAGCCTCTGGGGGCACTTAGGGGGCTGGCGTCCACTTGATTCCGCTCTCACCCCCTCCTTCCCATCCCCTGGGAAGCCGGTCTCTGTAGGCTCCACAGGCGGTCCTCTGTGTCCCCACCCCGAGGTGACAGGTGACATCCAAGCCGACTCTGGGAGGCTGCGGGCTCCTGGGAGGCTGCGGCTGGACACGTGGGACACGGGGGAGGGGCCTGTCCGGCATTCCCAGAGCTTCAGGGGCCCCTGAAGGTTTTTGCCACTCTCCCCCGCCAGGCCCTCCCAGGCTCCCACGTTGCCCTAAAGCAGAGGAAAGGCCCCGGGAGGGTGGGGTGGGGAGAGGCACACAGCCCCCAGCCTGGGGCGTACAGCCCAGCTTGGCTCCTTGGTCACAGACCCCGCCCCTGAGACAGCCCTGCCCTTTCCCACCTGGGGCGCTGTCCTTTCTGTGTTCTGCTGGGCCCCTCCCGCGGACCAGCCCTCAGGATGAGCTGTAGGAAGCCACGCTTCTCCCGACGGCACATTCTTGGGAAGCAGAGGTGGGGACCTCGCTCCCGGCCCTGAGCCTGAGTCCGTCTGGGCACAGGTGTCGCCTTGCCCGGCAGGCTTGACCTCCAGGCAGCACGCTCTGGCTCCCTGGGGGAAGCAGACCTGTTTCTCTGCGTTATGATTTTGACGCTCACTGTGTGGGTCTCCAGCTGGAGGCCCTAAGGGCCGTGTCTGGCCCCCGTGTGCAGTAGGGTTTGTTTGCTTGTTTTGTGCACGCTGGGTCAGCCTGGGCTCGCTGTGTGCCGTTGTCACCTGGGTGCTGGTGGCCCTGGCAGCTGGGGGCCTGCCTGAGCCCCCTTTCCCATCAGTCCAGGGATGGCCCCGAGGGCCCGCCGCTGCATGCCGTGCACCTGTGGGTGCTGGCGCCCCCTCCTCGTTCCGCTGAAATGTCCACGCAGCTTCCCGCCGCCTTTCTCCAGTAGAGCTCTCAGGACAGCAGTGCTCTGTGTCTGAGGGGACCTGCTCCCCTTAGGAAAGCGCCCTGCAGTCCTGGCTGTAGCCTACTTCTGCTCAGGCGGGGAGGGGGCAGCTGCCTGGAAAAGCTTGTGAGCGGGGAGGGGTCCAAGCCGGAAGCAGCCTCTCCCTCCCTCCCTGATTCTCTGGCTCTTTCTTGAGCTCCCAGATGAGAGAAACACGGGTGGTCCTGCCTGCAGGGCACACCAGGCCACGTCTGGCATCATCTGTGGTTACCCTGACTAGGGGGCTCCTGGCATCGAGGGGGCGGGGCCAGGGAGGCTGCTCTACACCCCACAGCACCCAGGACGGCCCAGGGGGAACAGTGCAGCCCTGACTGGAAGAAGATGGACAAACCCTGGTGTTTCCCTTCCTGAGGGGCTTCGGGGAGACCGGGCGTTGGTTCGTTCCATGTCCTGAGCCTGCTGGGCTGGGAGTCGCCAGGCGATGCTGGGTTTGCGCTGTGGTGAACGAGGTCCCTACCCCTGGAACCCCCAAGCTAGTTAGGGGAGTAGATAGCAAGGGCCCCGGGGACATGGACAAGGCCGTGTTAGAGCTGTGAGGGGAGGGGACCCTGGTCTGGGGAGGGTGGGACGGGGGCCACTGATCAGGTCGGCCAGGGCAGGGTTTGGGTTTTCCTCAGGTCATTGGCAACTGTGGGGGGCAGTCCTGTAGCCTGGGGGCTCCCTTTGCTGGGGACTAGACCCTGGAGTGGGTGCTGGGCTCTGTGCTGGGGGTCTCCTGACACCCTGGGCAGGGCGTGAGGCACCTGTGGGGCCCTGCGTCCCGGGAGCCACGGGGAACCTAGGGGAGGAGGGCTGGGGGAGCAGGACCGACTGGGTTCCAATCCCGGGGCTCCTGCTGACGGTCCTGCCTTCCGGGTGGGTGGCTTGGGGGGGTTACTGGCTGCCTCTGTGGGCTGGGGTGGGGGCATCCGCCCCTGAGCTGCCGCAGGGACATGGGGCGGGGGTGGGGCACAGCAGCCAGCCTGGCAGGCAGCCCGCACATCTTCGCGGGGCGGCTGGGTGGGCAGGGACCACGTCACTTTATGAGGGATGACTGTGGCCGAGGTGCAGTGGCGGGGGGAGGGTGCCAGAGCAGTGGGTCCAGCCCTGGTTTAGGAATGTAGGGGTAGGGGGGTTGGTCCAAGGAGAAGGGTCTTCGTTTTTGTTGAGTTTTCGGAAGGCCCCGCGAGCCGAGGGTTGGGGTGGGTGTGGCTCCGGTGGGTGGGCGGCCAGCTGAGGGACCACTCCCTGCAGGCACGCGGAACGCGGTGCTTAACACGGAGGCGCGCACCATCGACGCGGACGTGCTGAGCCGGCGCTGTGTGCTCATGCGGCTGCTGGACTTCTCGTACGAGAGCTACCAGCGCGCCCTACGCCAGTCGGCCGGTGCCGTGGTCATCATCCTGCCACGGGCCATGGCTGCGGTGCCGCAGGACGTCATCCGGGTGAGGCCCGCCCCGCCCCACCGGCTCCGGCTCCGGCTCCATCCAGTCCAGTCCCCGGTGCCCGCCCTCCAGGGGCAGCCCCGGGCCCCCCTGCCAGAAGCCGCCTGAACATTTGTCTCTCCCGCAGCAATTCATGGAGATCGAGCCCGAGATGCTGGCCATGGAGACCATCGTGCCCGTGTACTTCGCCGTGGAGGACGACGCCCTGCTGTCCATCTACGAGCAGACGCAGGCTGCGTCCACCTCCCAGGGCTCCGCCTCAGCCGCTGAAGGTGAGCTCGGGGTGGGGATGTGCGGAGAGGGGCCCCGCTGTGCAGTTTCCAGGACCCCCTCTCCCGGGCTGGGGGATGCTGCGGTGAGCTTGGCAGTCGGGAGCTCTGCTGTTTGACCGGTCCGGGGGCCATGGGGGAGAGTGAGCTAGCAAAAGTGGTCAAAGAGTTGAGCCAAAAGGATCCAATCGCTGGTGTAGGAAAAGGAAGCTGGTGGGAGTGGGCAAGGCAGGCAGGTTTGTCCACACAGCGGAGTCACCCAGTGGACTCACCCAGCTCCTTGGGGAAACAATGTTTAAGCTGTAAAGGAAGGGTCATTCCTCCTGGCCAGATTATTAGCTGCGTGGATGCTAGACTGGGGGGTGGCAGACTGTGGCCCTCGGCCGCCTGTTTGTGCAAATAAAGTTTTATCGGCACACAGCCAGTGTTTCACACGGCTTATGGGCTTTCACACTACAGTAGCAGAGTTCAGTGGCTGTGACAGACTGGCCCACAGAGCTGAAAATTTCGACTCTAGCAGTTTACAGCGAAGGTTTGCCAAACCCTCGTCTGGATTAAAGTCTGGACAGTGGCCTTCTCCATTGTGGCAGCACAAGAGTGAGTTTTTGGAAAGATCTTAATTTCTAGTTAGAGCGGAGGGGAGGAGGAGGAGTCAGCTGCCTGGTGAAATATTATGCAGCCGTTAAGAAACGGCATCGGGTGTGAGAAAGTGCTTATTTTACATTGGTTGTGGAGAAAACAGAATATAAGATCATAGATCAGGATCACAACACTTTCTTAGGCGTAGCTTGTTTGTTTTGGAATAACGCTAGGGTTTATAAGAAGTTGCGGACATACTCCGGTTCCTGAGAGGCACCCTCCCAGCTCCCCCAGTGATGACACCTCCCATGGCCATCACAATTGTGGTTTGTGTCATTGTCGTCGTCGTTTTTCGGCCGCACCGCACGGCCTGCAGGATCTTACTTCCCCGACCAGGGATTGAACCCCAGGCCCTTGGCAGTGAAAGCACCGAGTCCTAACCACTGGACCGCCAGGGAAGTCCCACTGTTGTATTTTTAAATGTGTAAAGAACGGAAGGGCTTGAGACAGGGTGAGCTCATGGGCATTTTAGGGCAGTCGCTGCCCCAGGTGAAAAAGTGGCAGGCGCAGTGGACCACTGGCTTACGTGGAGCGAGGTGGGCACCACCTCACCTAGGCTCAGGACAGAACGGAACTTTCCTTCTTATGAAACTTTGAGTTCTCACGCCATCTTCGCTTTTGGGGCTGGGCTGGAGGGTCCTGAGCCATGTGATGGGAAACTCCTGTTTTGGGGTCACTGCTGAAGTGATCCTTGGGAAGCTGGGTCAGAGGTCGTGCACGCGCCATTGTGATTTAGGAATGGTCCTGCAGGGCGAGGGCGCGTACGCATTCCTCACCGGCCTCAGTGGTGTCCGGGTGACTGTTTCACCGGCTCTTATACTGGACACCCAGCTTCTTTCCCGTGTCCAGTTACCACGTTGTGTTCTAGTCTGTGTGGTCAATTCTGCTTTTGCTCAGACTGAACTCCTGGAGTCTGGGGTGCTGGGGTGGTGAGCATGCCGGCTCTGGTCCGGGAAGCCCCCCCGGCTCAGGCCAACCCTCCCCGCCCCTGTCCTCAGTGCTGCTGCACACCGCCACCGCCAACGGCTTCCAGATGGTCACTAGCGGGGTCCAGAGCAAGGCCGTGAGCGACTGGCTCATCACCAGCGTGGAGGTGGGTGCCCGGCGTGCCTCACTGCCCGTCCCCACTAGAGGGAGCCTCTGACCGGGAAATCGGGTCAGGTGGCCGCCCGCCCGCCCTATGGAGAGATGGGCCTCCAGCCACACACCCTGCCTTGCCTCCTCCCCCAACCCCTGCCCCACCGAGAGCCCCCACCCCGAGTGGCCGGCCCTTCCCCTAACAGTAACATCGCGGGAGCTCGGCCGAGCAGGCGGAGAGCAGAGCTTTGGGCAGCAATTAAAGCCTAATCTCCCACCGGGAGGGTGGGTGTATGTAGGCATCCAGGCCAGAGCAAGGTCCAAGTCCTCCCCCTCGCCTCTCCCCACCAGGGTCAGCTTCACGGGCCGCCCATGGGGTTGTCTCGCTGCACCCGCCCCCCCCCCCAAAAAAAAGCCTCTGGCGGTTTTGTTCCCTTCCCCCCACAAGGAGGCCGCAGCTGAGGCCTTGCAGAGCTGCCCTCTGTCCAGAGAGTAAGGGGCGTGGGGCCTCAGCACATGCTGCCCCCGGCTCGGCCCCGTGGGCCCTGCTCCTGACAGGATGACTTTCCCGACTGTTCCCTGCTGGACTTGACCGGGGGCTGGTTTACGCAGGAGGACCGGCCAGGGTGCCGGACCCCGACCCCCCGAGCTCTTCCTGCGCTGTCAGGACCTTGCCATGCCTGCCATCAGCAGGGCTCGGCCTTTGAAGGGTGGGCCTGGTTTCCCGCGGCCACCCGCCCACCCCCGTGTCCACAGTGTAGCCGGCAAAGCCGAGAACACTGCCGCCGGGTGGGGGGCGGCCACGGCCTCGGGCCGGCTGCCCCTTCATGCCTGTGCCTCTGCAGGGGCGGCTGACCGGGCTGGGCGGAGAGGACCTGCCCACCATCGTCATCGTGGCCCACTACGACGCCTTCGGGGTGGCCCCGGTAAGTCCGTGCCCTCAGGGCCCCGTGAACACCCTGCGGGGCCGGTGTCATCGTGAAGCTTCACTCCCCCAAACGAGACGTGACAGCAGAGGGAGGGGCGCTCCCCGGGGAGGCCCACGAGACCCAGCCCGGGCTTCTCACTGGGGGCCCGTCATGCAGGCACCTCGGCCCGGCATGGCTGAGACCCCAGACCCAAGAGGAGAGCAGGTGCCCGTGCGGACCCCATGTCTGCACAGGCAGTGTTGGGACAGGGGGCCCCCGAAGTCCGGTTCCCGGCACCCCTGAGGGCTGGCCTGGCCAGCGTCCCTCCAGGCTGCAGGCCACCCGGGGCTGTGCCCTCAGAGCCCCCGGCACTTTGGGGTGGGAGGTTCCTGCTGGAGAATCAACAGCCGGCTGAACCGGACAGTGGGTGCTGGGAGGGCCTGCAGCCGGGCGTGCGCCCCTGACCGCGCCTTGCGGGCCGCCTCCCCTGGGAGGCCAAGGCTGTCCTTGAGGACGCTGGGGCCCAGAGGCCGGCCCTGGACAGTCGGCTCACAGCCACTGTCTCACCCTTTTCATCATCCACCCCCACGGAGCCTTTTTAGACACCTGTGTCCTCGTTTTCCCTTTCTTGTGAAATTTTCTTAAATTTTTGAGATGTGATTCCCATAACATAAAATCCATCCTTTTAAAGCACGCAATTCAGAGATTTTTAGTGAATTCACAAAATTTGTGTAGACATCACCGCTTTCTGCTTCCAGAGTGTTCCATCCCCCCAAAAGAAGCCCCGTCCCTATGAAGTCACCCCACCCCTCCCCCAGCCCCTGACAGCCAGGAACCCACTCTCGGTGTCTGTGGATCGGCCTGTCCTGGACGTTTTCCCTCAGTGGGGTCACAGCCTGTGTGTCCTTCTGTGTCTGGCTTCCCTCACTGAGCACCCTGTGGGCCCCTCCCTGTGAACTTGAACAGCGTCGTGTGTCAGTTGGTGCACTGTGACTGTGGGAGGGTCCCAAGCCATGCAAACAACCCAGTTTTTTTCTCTCCAAGAACCAGTCGTTCCCCGTGGGGAATGTCGCCTTAGAGCGCAGGACTCAGACGCCGGGCCGGGGCGGGGGCGGTGGTGGTGGTGGTGTTCACAGCGCGGGGGGGCAGAAGGCCGGAGGTCCAGCTGGAGGGAGCTCCCAGGGCAGATGCCCAGGCTGGACGGAGGCTGCGCACGGGGCTTCCCACGTGCGTGGGGGCCGGGCGGCACCCAGGGGCCGTCGGTCTCAGGTTTGGGCCGCGCAGGGCGGGTGAGCCCAGCTGCGCTGGAGATGTGGACCGGGGGTGAGATGCGGAGGGGGGTTGGGGGGGTGCGAGGCGCCACATGTGGACGTGGGGTGACCTCGGCCTCCTCTCTGCACACCCGCAGTGGCTGTCGCACGGCGCGGACTCCAATGGAAGTGGCATCTCTGTGCTGCTGGAGCTCACCCGTCTCTTCTCCAGGCTCTATACCTACAAGCGCACCCACGCCGCGTAAGTGATGGGGGCAGAGCGGTTCCGACCCTGGAATCACAGCGTCAGGTCGTGGGGCCCAGCTCCTCCCGGGTGCACCCCTGGGAATCCTCCCCAGGAGGTTGGGCTGCCCTCGCTCCTGGAAGAGCCGGGGACACTCCAACGGCAAGAAGCAGAAATACCTGCGAGCCGGTCGCTCAGGCTGGCGTCTCCCCGTTGCGGCCCTGGGCACAGCTGGTCACCGGTGTGGGCGCTCGTCCTTATGCCACGCTGCCCTGGGACGGCAGGGGCCCAGTGACGAGCGAGTCTCCCTGAGCTGCCGGGCCTGGCTCCACGCATGCAGGTGCCCTGAGCAGCAGGAGTGCTTACGTCCTGGGCAGGGAGGGGAGGTTGAGATCAGGGTGTCAGCAGGACCGCGCCTCCTCCTGAAACTCCAGGGGAGGGTCCTTCCTGCTGCTGCCGGGTTCCAGCAGTGATGGATTCCTCGGTCCCAGCTTTACGTGGCCTTCTCTTCCTCCAGGTGTCTCCCTCTTCTATAAGGATCGCCGTGACCACGGCGGGATGGATGGGGCTGGGGGGGGTGGCACGGGGACATGGTCCTTCACGACACCCCTGGCTTCAGTCCTTCTCGAGGGACAGGGTGCTGAATCACCTGTCACTTTTTATTTCCTGGTTGGTCCACCCAGTCTCTCCTGGTTTCAAGAGTTCAGAGAGGCCCCTGAAGCAATGCTTCTCGCCAGAGGGGCAACAGAGCTGTGCTGCTCACCTGGAGCCCCCTGGGGACACTGGGCCATGTCTGAGGACATTGTGATCATCATGACTCGGGGACTCCTGGCATCCATTGGGTGGGGGCCAGGGATGCTGCTGCATACCCCACAGCACCCAGGACGCCCCGATGTCAGCAGTGCCAGGATAGGGAGGCCCAGCCCTGAAGGCTGGTTGGATTTCATACTTGGGGGGGGAACCACTTCCTCCTTGTCGGGGACCTGGACTCCCACGTGTCAACGCTGGCGCCCCACTGCTTCCCGCTAGGTACAACCTCCTGTTCTTTGCGTCTGGAGGAGGAAAGTTCAACTACCAGGGCACCAAGCGCTGGTTAGAAGACAATCTGGACCACACAGGTGAGCGGCCCCAGTGGCCAGGGTGGGGTCTGGGCCGCCGGTACTCCCCCCACCTCCACCCACCAGCCCTCACTGCACTCAGATTCCAGCCTGCTCCAGGACAACGTGGCCTTTGTCCTCTGCCTGGACACCCTGGGCCGGGGGGACAGCCTGCACCTGCATGTGTCCAAGCCGCCCAGGGAGGGGACGCTACAGCACTCCTTCCTGCGGGAGCTCGAGACGGTAGGTGCCCCGCCGGAGGCAAGGCTGGGACATGGGAGCTTTGTGCACCCTGGGGCCTCGGGTGAGCCTCAGGTGGGTTTTCCGGGGAGGGGGGCAGGTGGGCTTCTCCCTGGGTTCCAGAAGCAGGAGGTTCGGGGAGGGACTTGGGACCCGCCAGACGCGAGGGACCACCGCCACAGAGACAGGCGGGGTTGGGGCACAGCCCGCGGGCACCGGGCAGAGCCTGACAGTGCCCCTCGCAGGTGGCCGCCCACCAGTTCCCTGAGGTGCGGTTCTCCATGGTGCACAAGAAGATCAACCTGGCGGAGGACATCCTGGCCTGGGAGCATGAGCGCTTCGCCATCCGCCGGCTGCCTGCCTTCACCCTGTCCCATCTGGAGAGCCACCGTGACGGCCAGCGCAGCAGCATCATGGACGTGCGGTGAGCACCGCCATCGGAGCAGGCATGGGCCGGGGCATCCACTGGTCCTGGGGCATCCGGCAGGCTTCCTGGAGGAGGTGGCGCTAGAACTGGGGCACGAGCCAGGAGAAGGGTGTGGCTCGGTGGAGGGAAGACTTGGGGCGGGGGAGGCAGGGTACCTCCCGGGGCAGCCCCGCACCCCACGCCCACGCTCACTCAGGTCGGGATGTGTTGCCTCTGAGGCTCCTCTTCTACAGTCCTGTGTTGCTGGCAGCCCTTGGTGTCCCTGGGCTTGTGGCCGTGCCACCGTCCCCGCCTCCGTGGTCACGTGGCCTCTCCCTTGTGCCTGTGACCAAATTCCCCTCCTTACAGGGACACCAGCCGTGGGACTTCAGGCCCCCCTACTCCAGTGCAATCACATCTTAGCTAATAACGTCTGCGGAGATCCTACTTCCAAATCGGGTCCCATTCCCAGGTTCCGGGTGGGCGTGAATTTGGGGGACACTGTTGCCCCCACTACAGGGCGTTACAGCAACTCCACCCTCAGCAGCCCGTGGAGGTGTGGGTGTCCTGACCTCCCCCAAGGTCCAGAGGAGGAGATAGGCCCGGGGCCGCCAGTCACTGAGGCAGACGCGCGTCCACGGGGCGCAGGCTCGGCCCGCGCGCCCTGGGTGCAGGGCAGCCCCGTCGGGGGCGGGCCCGTCCCAGAGAGGAGCCTGCAGTGTGGGGGGCGCCCGTCTGCTGGGAGGGCCGTCACCCTGCTTGTCTTTATCGTTATCAGGTATATGCTCGCTCTTGGTTTTTGGCGATTATGAACGATGCCAATTCCTGATACATGTGTTTTTAAAACTTGCCCTCGAAGGTCCCGGGTTGACTCCAAAACTCTGACCCGAAACACGAGGCTGATCGCCGAGGCCCTGACCCGTGTCATCTACAACCTGACAGAGAAGGTGAGCCCCCGCCTGCAGGCCCCCCACCCGCCCGGCCGCTCTGGACTCAGCCCCATGCTCTCCTCTCTCTGCAGGGGACGCCCCCGGACATGCCAGTCTTCACGGAGCAGATGGTAACGTGCGGGTGGGCAGGCGGGGGGGCCGGTGGGGTGGGGCAGGGTCCCGTGACCACGGTCGCTTCCCCGCAGCAGATCCAGCGGGAACAGCTGGACTCCGTGATGGACTGGCTGACCGCCCAGCCGCGGGCCGCCCAGCTGGTGGGCAAGGACGGCACGTTCCTCAGCACGTTGCAGCACCACCTCGGCCACTACCTGAAGGAGGTCAGGCCGCACCACGTCAAGGCCGACAAGCGGTGAGGCCGGGCGCCGCCCCGCCAGCCAGCGGGTGGGCTCTTCTGGGGCCTTCCCCCAGGGCCAGATGGAGCAGACAGAAACACTGGACGAAAAATAAAACGATAAGTGAGAAGTGCAGGTGCCCCGTTAAACGAGTTCCAGGTGAACCACAATTGTCTCAGTGTAAGTATAGCCCACGCAGTGTCTGGGACATACTTACACTGAAAGCCCATTTCTTCTGTATCTGCAGTCCTCGTAGAACTGAAGCCCTGTGTTTTATGTGGCAGCCCTATACTCCCAGCTACTCTTCGTGGACCTTTTGTGTTCTGGGCCTCGGGTGACTCATACCCCAGGTCCCCTCCTGCCCTCGGGATGCTCTTCCCCACTGCAGGCCTCCTGAGTTTTGTCTTCTTTCTGTTCAGGGCTCCCATGCTCCCTGGTTGGACTGAACAAGGACTGGGGAGGGGTGTCTGGGGGATCCATAGGCAGGAGACACCCCCCCGGAAAGCTTGGTGCCCCTCCTGGCTCTCCACCTTCCTCCCAACTCCTGGTGCTCCAGGGAGAGCAAGCTCTTGAATAGAAGAAGAAACTGAGGCTCAGAGTGGACCCACGGCTGTGGAGCTGGGGGCCTACAATTCCTAGGCTGTGGTCGTTCTCCCTCTATAGAAAGACTTCCCAGACCAGATAATTTCCACAGTAACCACACTTTGTTTTAGAGAGTATACCCCAGAAAGCAACAGGAAAGACATTAGTTGAGAATAAAGCACGGTCCTTCCCCAGGAGGGACAGTGGCAGCCTTGTGCAGGCACACACCTGGGGTGCCCCCTTCCCCCGCCACGTTCCTAGGCTGGTGGGACCTCCGGTGGCCCTGCTATCAGGGTGAGCCTGCTGAGAAAGCGCTCTCTCACCAGGGACCCTGAGTTTGTCTTCTATGACCAGCTGAAGCAGGTGATGAACGCCTACAGGTGAGCGCCCTGGGTCACTGTCCAGGGGACTGGGTCCTCGGGACAGCTGGGGAGCAGCCCGCTGACCCACCCCGCCGCCCCCTCCCCTCCCCAGGGTCAAGCCGGCCATTTTCGACCTGCTTCTGGCCGTCTGCATCGGCGCCTACCTCGGGATGGCCTACACGGCGGTCCAGGTGAGCAGGGGACTGGGGAATGCGAGGCCTTTCAGGAGACCCCTTGGGCGGCCCGAGGGCCTTCCTGTTGGCGGGGTCGCCTGACCTCACTGGAGCCCTCCCGCTGCCCCCAGCACTTCGACCTCCTGTACAAAACAGTTCAGAGACTGCTGAAGGCCAAGACGCAGTGACGCGGCTGCTGGGCGCCGGCAGGAGGGCAGGTCCTTGCCCCGCGGCCTCGGCGGCTGTAACCCTGAATTACAGAGCTGTTCTGTGTTGCTCTTGAGGATTTGGGGGCTTCTTTCTCTTGTTTATCCTTTGAGCTCCCTCGGAGGAGCGCTGGTGGAGGTCTGTCTGGTCTGGGGCCTGGCCGCGGACTCGGGGACAGACGTGTGGATGAGCCCCTGCCCTGGAGTCGGCCCCGTGGCCCTCGGGGCGCGTAAGCCACGCCAGGAAAGAGGAACTGTGCCCAGCTCAGCCTCGGCCTCACCCCCGCCCATGATGCTGACCGTGGACCTGGTGGTCACAGGCCAACAGGGTCAGGGCCAGGCCACCCCCGTGCTGGCTCTGCGTCTGACCTCGAGGCTGTCCCCACCCCCTCCGTCGACCCGCGTACTCCCTTCTCTCCCGTCTGGAGAGGGTGGCACTGCCTCTGGGTCCCCAGGTTCTGGCCGCCCCCTCGCAGCCTTGTGCCCTCACCCAGCTGGCCCTGGGACATGACTCCCCTGAGCCCCCTTGGGCGGCTGGCGCCTTGAACACCTGGCAGCCTCCCCAGGGGCCCTTGCGCTGCTCACCCTGCTTCGCGCTGCCTCTGCCCCTCCTGCCCCTGCCCCGGACTCTTGGGGCTCCGCGCTCAGCCTGTCCCCCTGCGGAGCTCCCGGGGTGGGGGGAGGCCCCTCTGCCCCTTTCCCTGGGCCTTGGTTTCCTCATATGCAAGGAGGAGGATGCTTTCGGGGGGAGTGGGCACCCCCCCATCCCAGGAGGAGACGTGACCATGGGAGCAGCTCTTCCTGCGACCATGAGGGGGTGGGTCTGGGCCTGAGCCCCACAAACCAGGTGCCTGGTGGGGCCTGAGCTGCTCGGAAGGGGTGGAGGGGGCAGGGCTGGGACTGACCTCAGGGAGACCCAGATTCATTAGCAATACAGTCAGTTAAGTGTTGAGTGCTGGGGGGCCAGGGTCCAGGAGAGGGGACTCCAGGGGCCTCCTGGCCACCATGGAGGGCTCGCCTGCCTTCCAGTTCTGAGGGGCCTGGAGGGGCTGGGGACTGGCTCGCTCCCAAAGCCTCCCGACGCTCACTGGAGGGAACGGGCTCCTGGGGGCTCCTGGCTCCGCTGGACCGTCCTGTCAGGCCTGGGAGGGGCAGGCGTGGAGGCTGCAGGTCCTCTGTCTCATCCCACCCTCTCCCTGCCTGGTGGCCCATCTCCCCCAAAGACTGTTTACCGAGTGCCCCGCCACCTCTGGGGCGGGTATGGGCCCGGCCCCGCCTGGCCCATCCTATCCTTCCCCACATGTGAGTGTGTGAGCCGTGGACGAGCTGTGGTTGCCGCGTGAACGTCCTTCCTCCCCAGGGCGCATGGTCAGGATCGCTGACCAGTTGGAGTCAGGATGCTTGTGGGACGCGGCCGGACGATCAGAAATAAAGCCATAATGAATGACAGCCTTGCGTGTCCTGTCTTGTCGGGGGCTGGGGCCTCAGGGTTCAGTCCTGCCCACCTGAAAGTGGTTTGCGTTTCCCCGGGAGGTGGGGGGGGCCTGGTGCCCGTATGGAGAGCAGGGTCAGCATCCCTCCTGCCCCCAGCTGAGACTGCTACCACTCCCCACTGCAGAATGGGGTAAAAACCAGTTCAGAGCTGATGGGACAGCGGGCCATGTTCCTTTCCTGCGGTGGCTGTCCACGAACTCAGTGTCTCAAAACAGGGATTTGTCGTGTCCCAGCTCTGGATGCTGTGAGGGCGAGGATCCCAGGTCTGTCCCGGCTTCTGGTCTCTGTGTCGTGTGGCCGTCTTTTCTGTCTTCTCTCATAAGGATGCGTCTTTGGGTTTAGGGCCTATCCTACTCCGGCAGGACTGCATGCCAGCTAATCACATCTGCAAAGGCCCTATTTCTCCATAAGACCATAAGTCTGAAGTTCTGCGTGGACGTGACATTTGGAGGGACACCATTCAACCTGATGCAGGGTGCAATGGCTGTGTGAAGGCCACGCCCACTGGTCAGGCGCCGCCACCACCCCCCGCCCCGCCCCCGCCCCGCCACCCAGCCGCAGACCAGGCTACGGGGAGGCCCTGGCTTGGCTGTGGTGCCCCGTGCAGCTCAACGCAGGGGTTCCGGCGTCAGGTTCTCTGCTCTGGCCTGGGAGCTCCCGAGGGTCTGCCTTGAACAAAGCCCTGCCCTCAGGAGCTTGGGTTCTGGGGGTGGGGTAGGATACACAGTACAGAGACGTATGCTGCGGGGACATGAAGCCACAGGCGACGGAGTTAGTGAGGGGGGTGCAATTTGGACGAGGCATCGGGGGAGCCAAGGGAGGGGGTTGTGGGATCCTTTATCCCAGGGAGGTGGGACCCTGGGGGGCTGTGGGCAGAGGAGGGGGCGGGGCCTGACTCAGGTGCTCACAGGCGCCCTCTGCTGGCGGCTGCGGGGGGACAGACAGGGGAGGGCGCCAGGCGCCGAGGACTGTGCTTGTCCAGGTGGGGGCACAGGAGGGGAGGAGTGGGCTGGGTTCCCCGAACCCAGAGGAGGGGCTAGGAGGGTGCTCCTGGGACCGTGTGGGCCAGACCGCAGGGGGTTGCTCAAGTTGCATTAGTGACGCCCATAGGGTCAGGGTCACAGCTGCCTCTCCTCAGACCCCACTCTCCTCCCCCCACTCTCCTCCCCCACCCCGCCCCCCACTGTCCTGAGGCTGGAAGGTGGCTCTGGCCCCAGCACGGACTCATGTAAAACTCCCCACGTCTCAGGGGCAAAGCCAGTCCCTCATCTCCTCATTTCAACACAGGTTGATATTTCTTCCTCGTTTTCCACAAAACTGTTCCATTGACTGTAGCCAAGAAAAGGAAAATTGCAACAACACCGGCCCGGCAGACAGAGATGGCCACCATCTACATGCTGGAGCCTTATCCTGTCCTCACACCCCCAGGTACGTGGATGTGTGTACACGTATGTACCCGAAACCTCGTTCTGGAATTGAGGTTCATGTATAAAAATGGTTTAAGTGTTTCTGTCCATAGGCACAGTGGACAGGCACCCATGAAGCCATCCCACATGGAGGGCGTGGTGTGTGCATCGTCCCAAACGCCCCTGGCTCCCCTTACACCCCCTCCCTCCGCCCTCCTCCTCCCCAGGCACCCGCTAGTCTGGTCACTACAGATCAGTCTTGTTCGACTGCTGTCAACCAGTATTTCCCCACCTCCCCGCCACATGCCAGGTACCGTGCGGGGGCCTGCAGACGCAGCCACCAAACGGAGACCGTGGGGCTCGCGGTCGGCTGGGAAAGACGGATAAATAAAAATAATGCCCTTGGGCTTCCCTGGTGGCGCAGTGGTTGAGAGTCCGCCTGCCGATGCAGGGGACGTGGGTTCGTGCCCCGGTCCGGGAGGATCCCACATGCCGCGAAGCGGCTGAGCCCGTGAGCCGTGGCCGCTGGGCCTGCGCGTCCGGAGCCTGTGCTCCGCAGCGGAAGAGGCCACAATAGTGAGAGGCCTGCGTACCACAAAATAATAATAATAATAATAATAATGCCCGGTGGACATGAGGGGGCTCTTGAGTGAAATCGGGATGACAGGACGGTGGTCCAGGCAGAGGGCACAGCCCGTGCAAAGGCCCTGGGGCAGTACCATGCCCGGCGTGTTGCAGGAACAGCAAAGAGGAAGCCCGTGTGTATGCAGCAGAGTGAGGGAGGGGGGGAGAGGGAGGAGGGGAGGGCAGGGAGGCCCCCAGGACGTTGGTGGGCGTTTGCATTCTGCTCTCAGTGTGATGGGGAGCTGTAGGGAGAGGTGGGCTGAGGAGAGGAGAGATGTGGAGAGGTCACTGGCTCCCAGGGGACAGTTATGAAGATGACCACATTCCTTGGGCTCCCTCAGTGCCCATGAGCATCACCCGAGGTCCCCATCAACCCTGGGCGGCAGCAAACGATTTGGGCAAAGGTGTCCTCCAGTGAGGGCATTGCACCCCCCACGGGGACCCCCAGAGGGTCACATCCAGTGGCTTTGATCTCTTCCCAGGGGTCTTTGTTTTAAGGCTGTAAAACAGGAAGAGCGTCCCATGAAACCACCTCGGTCCCTCCCGCTTCTGCACAGAGGCATCGTCCACTGTCTGTAACTTTGTCATTCTTTTAAAAACGTTTACGTGCACATTTACGGATCCAGGGACAATATTCAGCATTGCTTGGTGTGTGGCCTACACATCTTATATGGGTGGCATTGTGCCGTCCCTCTCTTGCATTAACTCTTGTTTTGGCATCTCCCACTTACACCCCACACCCCTTTTCCCTGCTGTGTAGTATTCTACCCTCAGAAGACACCACAACTTACCCACCCGGCACCCTGCTGATGGACATACCATCGCAAGCCTTCATAGGTGCCTCTTGGGAGGGAGCGTGTTTAACCAGAGGTCAGAGAACTGTAGCTCGTGGCTGCGTCCGGCCCGCTCCCTGTCTTTGTAAATAAAGCTTTATTGGCACACGGCCACACCCACCAGACTGTGTATGGTCCATGGTTACTTTCTCACCAGGGACCCACCAACCCCCAAGTGCTTACCTTTACGGCTCTTTCCAGGAAAATCTGCGGCCCCCAATCTGCCCTCTGGTTTTTCTCCTTTCTCATCGTGGGAAAACTTTGGCCGCTACCAGAGCAGGGTGGCTCTGTGGTCCTTTGCGGGGGACATACATCCTTGGCTTCTTTCGACATTTCAGTCTCAGTTCTGAGAGTTACTACTGATTTTAATCGCCATTTGACCTGCAGCAGGTCCAGAGGAAATCAAGCCGGGATGGGGGGAAAGGGGGCGGGTGGGCCATTGCAGGAACCGTGAATGAAGTGGGAGTGTCATTCCTGAGCGCAGTGTGATGTAGTGTCTGCGGGGCATCTCACCGGAGAGTCACTGTTTCCCCCTTTGTGATGAAT
Organism: Pseudorca crassidens; assembly: GCF_039906515.1. Lineage (NCBI taxonomy): Eukaryota > Metazoa > Chordata > Mammalia > Artiodactyla > Delphinidae > Pseudorca > Pseudorca crassidens. The sequence continues at coordinate 170,120,202 of NC_090298.1, forward strand.
AAGCAATTTGCAGGGAGATCCTTCAGTCTCTGCAAATACCACTCCTCCTCCAGGTCACCCCACGGTGTCAGCAGCGCCCACTGACGATTCCTGCCCGAAACCAGGACCCTGGTGCCCAACGGGGACCCTCCTTCCATCCCTCCTAAAGGTACAGGTCAGGCTCACATACCTGCTTTTATGTCCAGTTTACAGAGAACCAAAGGGAAATCCAGGCAGGTGAAGCATCTTGCCTTGAGGTCGCGTGGCAAAAGGGCACAGCCGGCATTCAGACAGGTTTTTTTAATTAAAAAAAAAAAAGCCTTATTGAGATATATTCACATACCATAAAATTTACCCTTTTAAAGTGTATAGTTCAGTGGGTTTTAGTACATGCACAGAGACGTGCATCCGTCACCTCTATCTAATTCCAGAACATTCCATCACCCCAAAAGGCAACCCCGTCCCCATGAGCAGTCACTCCCATCCCCGCCCCCAGCCGCTGGCAACCACGAAGCCACTCTCTGCCTCCGTGGATTTGCTTGCTCTGGACGCCTCACAGAAACGGAATCCTACGATATAGAAACCCACGCGGTTTTGATGGCAAGGGCCTGGATCACACTGAGGCTGGCTCATTCAGAAACGGGAATTTATTCTTGTCTTTCTCATTCTCACCTGGGGGGAAATAAAACCCCTGACGACTCTGGTGTTCAACATGGTGTGCACCCAGCCCCTCTTGTTCCCAAGCTCAAATTCCCAGGGCAAGAAGCCCTGTGGGGCAGGTGTCCACTCTTGTGGCGAAAGGGTGGGGGGAAGGGGCCACGGCCCCTGGGCGGCCACGGCTGGATCTCTATTCCTGTTTTCAGCCCCTCCTTCCTTCCTTCCCCTTCTCCAGGCTTTCTCAGGGTTGGCCAAGCTGTGCTTCAGACCTCCCCCTCCCCGACCCCGTCCTGTCCAGGGAGTGGGGTTTGCTGAAAGAGGGAACAGGGCGGGGTTGGTCCAATGAGGAATCATTTCCCATCCCTGAAGCCAAATAGTGGGGACCGGGGAGGATCCAGGGTCCCTGCAAGAAAGTGGATGGGCAGCTCCTTCCCAAGCGAGGGAAGGCAGTGGAGTTGGAGGCACCGAGAACTGGAGAGCTCTGGCTGCTTTATGTCCTTAGGTGTGTGAAGGCGGCAGGCATCTGGGGCAGGTGGGGACTGCGGTGTAGTGTTTCTGGGGGACACATCCTGAGTCCCTAGGCCCTTGTAGGATGGGCCTAGGGCTTCAACCCCCTGGAATGTGCCAGAAGAGCTGTACACAGCCTGGGCAGTAAGGGTCTTCGAGGCATGGAGGGGGCAGAGCCAAAGGGCACCAGGGTCAAAGGGGACGGGGTGCGGCTGACCATCACCCAGGAAGACACTCAGGCTGGCTGTGCAGAGACCACTGAAGGGAAGGGGCCACCGGCACAGGGCAGCTCCAGGCTGGGCCCCTCGCCCCACTTGCTGACTCTGTCCCGCTGGCTGACCTTTCCGCCGCCACCAATAACCCTCAAGCAGAGAGGGACAAGGCAGGGACTCAGAAAGGACATTTCCCTTCGTGGGCTCAGCCTTCTTCACACCCACACCCTATGAAATGAGAGTCTTGCTAGTAAAAGTCAAGACGGGAACGCAGTGGATATCTCCTCATAACTTTGCTGCCCTTACCTGGAGGCAGAGTCCCAGGCCGCACTTCAGACCCGCAGGATGGGGATCTGCATTCCTGGCAGGATGCCCAGGTGGTCTCGTGCACACTCTGCCCTCTGACTCCAACCTGGCCCCTCTGCTGAGATAAGCACCTTACCTGTCCACATCAGCAGTTCTCACCTGGGGCAGTTCTGCCCCCAGGGGACCCTGGGCCGTGTCTGGGGACATCTGTGGTGGCCACGACTGGGGGTGCTCCTGGCACCGAGTGGGTGGGGCAAGTATGCTGCTCAGCCACCCACAGAGAATGACCTGATCCCAAATGTAGACAGTTTTCCTTTAAGATAAATTTATTTAAGTTTGGGTAATTATTTTGAGAAACCCTATTCTGGGAGATGAACACTAAGCAAGTGCAAAGGTCCTGGGGCAGGTGTTTGACGACAGATCCAGAGAGCCAGGCAACTTGCCAGAAACCTCCCAGCCCCGGATCCCCCAACAGGCTCTGTTCCCACCCTCATTGCCTTTTAAGTAACAGCCCAAACCGTGGGCCTCCTGCCATGATGCCAATGTGACAAGGTTTCCTCTGGCTGATAATAAATCAGAGAGTCGGCCTCGAGGGCTTCAGATGCTTTCAAGCGCACAGCCTCAGTTTTCTCTGCCATGACCTTTTCCCTGATACGGCTGAGGTGTGTCAGGGAATAAACTCTAGGGATGAGTATTGTTCAGGATGTGGGATGCTGAATTTAAGTTCCCGGAGGTCAGACTCAAGCTAGACTGGGCTGTTCCCCTCAGTGGAAGAAAGAGGCTGAGAAAAATGCCTCTTTGACTCACAGGAGAGCTGGTGGGGTTTTATTTTTATTCTTTTAAATGACTCTCCCGGCACATCAGAGGGCCACAGGGCTTCAAGCATCCTGTCTCCATGGAGACAGAGCCTGTCTCCAGCCTGGCTCCACAAGCCCAGCCTGGGGCTGAGCCGAGAACCAGGGGCTGGGCAGGGCCAAGGGGTGGAATGTTCTAAGAGGACTCTGGACCCCTCACCCGGGCTCTGCTCCTCCCCCAGTCCTGACGTCCTGCTCCTGTCTGGGGGTGGGCAGGTGGCTTCTGGTAACAGTCATGATAATAGCCATTTATTGAATGATAAAGATGTCCCAGGCGCTATGCTGAGCCTCACCTGTTAGCTCACTGAATCCATGCCAGGGGCTTCACCCTCTTAATCTCACTTGGCAAATAAGGAAATGGAAGCTTGGCTGTGTAAAGCATGGGAAAGATGGTGTGGGATCACGGGAAGCGTGTGGGTTCTGGAGTCCAGCTGGCTGGGTTCAAATCCCAGTACTCTCACTGTGTGACTTTGCCCAAGTGACTTGACCTCTCTGGGCCTGTTTCCCCCTCTGTAAAGTGGGTATGGGTACAATACTTCCCTCTTATGTTTGCTATGAGGGTGAGTTTGCCTGGGGAGCAAAGTTTAAGGGGGGGGGGTGCCAAAAAACATCATCAAGATAAAGATTATTTTAATGCACTAACTTTTTCTTTTCTTTTTATTTGAAGATCTGGGTTGTGTTATTTATTTTTATAAATTTATTTATTTTATTTATTTATTTTTGGCTGCGTTGGGTCTTCATTGCTGCGCGCGGGCTTTCTCTAGTTGCAGCGAGCGGGGGCTACTCTTTGTTGCAGTGCGCAGGCTTTTCATTGCGGTGGCTTCTCTTGTTGCAGAGCACGGGCTCTAGGCACGCGGGCTTCAGTAGTTGTGGCGCACGGGCTTAGTTGCTCCGCGGCATGTGGGATCTTCCCAGACCAGGGCTCAAACCCGTGTCCCCTGCATTGGCAGGTGGATTCCTAACCACTGCACCACCAGGGCAGTCCAATGCAATAATTGAAAAAAACCTAAAAATAATGCTGAAAAAATCCGTGGTGAACAAAATGTCAACATTTTAAATAGACTCAGAATTACTGAGGTTTCCTTTGGCTCAGTATGGCACTGTTACTGATCCTGTTTTTATTTTAAAATAAAAACAAAGAAAATAAATTTAAAATGAAGTCCTTGTTGGTAGACTGCCCCCAGTGGCTGTGTGGTGCTCTTTCTCTTACAGCCACTGATCCCTGTTTCTCCAACCCTGTCTCAGGGCCTTTGCACTTGCTGCTTCATTCTCATCTTTGCTTGAAGGCCATCCTCTCTAAGTCTTCCCTGAATTTGCCTCCTAAAGCCGTCCCTCCACTTCTGTTTCCTCCATTGCATTGATGACAGTGTAAAATATCTGGTTTATTTGTCTGTACCCACCCCAGGCATTTGCTGTGTGGATCAAATGAGTTCATACATGTCAAGCCCTTAGCACAGAGCCTGGCGCCTGGAAAGAGCTATGTGGCTTATCAATAAACAAGTAAGTATATAGCAAATTAGAATTAAATTAATTAAATTAAAATGAGTATAAATGCTATGGAGGAAAAAGGAAGCCTGAGAAAGGAAGTAATGGTAGCTGAACGATTTTCGATCAGGTGGACAGAGAAAGTGATGGGAGATTGAAAGAGTGGGCCATGCACCATTTGGGGGAAGGGAATTTCAGGCACAGCCCGTGAAAAGGCCCTGAGGCAGGACCATGCCTGGTGTGTTGGAGGAACAGCCAGGAGGCCCGTGTGTCTGGAGCAGAGTGAGCGAGGGGGAGAGAGGGAGGAGGGGAGGGCAGGGAAGGGACAGGGCAGGCTGTGCATGGCCTTGTGGGCTGCAGGAAGGACTGGGGTTTTAATTTTGGGACATCTTTGGAGAGGTTTTTTTTTTTAAGTATAGTTGATTTACAGTGTTGTGTTAGTTTCAGGTGTACAGCGAAGTGGTTTGGTTTTATATATATATATATTCTTTTTCAGATTCTTTTTAAAAATATTTCTTAAAATTTATTAATTATATTATTTATTTATTTATGGCTGCATTGGGTATTTGTTGCTGCGAGCAGGTTTTTCTCTAGTTGCGGCGAGCAGGGGCTAATCTTCCTTGTGGTTCGCGTGCTTCTCATTGCGGAGCACGGGCTCTAGGCACGTGGGCTTCAGTAGTTGTGGCACACGGACTTCAGTAGTTGTGGCTTGTGGCTCTGTTGCTCCGCGGCATGTGGGATCTTTCCGTACCAGGGCTCGAACCCGTGTCCCCTGCATTGGCAGGCGGCTTCTTTACCACTGTGCCACGAGGGAAGTCCCTTTTTTCAGATACTTTTCCATTATAGATTATTACAAGGTATTGAATATAGTTTCCTATGCTCTACAGTGAGTCCTTGTTGTTTATCTCTTTTATATGTGGTAGTGTGTATCTGTTAATCCCAAAGTCCTAATTTATACCACCCTCTTCCCCTTTGGTGACCATAAGTATGTTTCCTATGTCTGTGAGTCTATTTCTGTTTTGTAAATAAGTTCGTTTGTATCATTTATTTTACATTCCACATCTAAGTGATATCATATGATATTTATTTTTCTCTGTCTGACTCACTTCACTTAGTATGATAATCTCTAGGTCCATCCATGTTGCTGCAAATGGCATTATTTCATTCTGTTTTTTATGGCTGAATAGTATTCTGTTGTGTGTGTGTGTGTGTGTGTATATATATATATATATATATATATATATATATACACACACACCAGAATATATATATATATATATATATATATACAACATATCTTTATCCATTCATCTGTTGATGGACATTTAAGTTGCTTCCATGTCCTGGCTATTGTAACTGGTGCTTCTGTGAACATTGGGGTGTATGTATCTTTTCGAATTAGAGTTTTCTCCAGATATATGCCCAGTAGTGGGATTGCTGGATCATAGGGTAGCTCTATTTTTAGTTTTTTGCGGAGCCTGCCTACTGTTCTCCATAGTGGCTGCACCAATTTACATTCCCACCAACAGTGTAGGAGGGTTCCCTTCTCTTCACACCCTCCCCAGCATTTATTGTTTGTAGGTGCTTTTTTTTTTTTTTTTTTTTGCGGTACGCAGGCCTCTCACTGCCGCGGCCTCTCCCGTTGCGGAGCACAGGCTCCGGATGCACAGGCTCAGCGGCCATGGCTCACGGGCCCAGCCGCTCCGCGGCACGTGGGATCTTCCCGGACGGGGGCACGAACCCGTGTCCCCTGCATCGGCAGGCGGACTCTCAACCACTGTGCCACCAGGGAAGCCCTGTTTGTAGGCTTTTTGATGATGGCCATTCCGACCTGTGTGAGGTGATACCTCCTTGTGGTTTTGATGGAGAGTTTTAAGCAGGGTTGACATGATGCCCATAGAGCACTTGGCCCAAATGCGTCCATATCCTTCGAAATATTTTGGACAGTATGTGCACATGGCAAGTATGACAGAAAGTGTTGCTGTTGATATAACACAATGATTGCTACTTCTATTTCATAAGTTACAAACTTAAAGCTGTGCTGAGCGCAGTGCCTAGCACGTAGTATTATCAAAGTGTTCTTTCTTGTTGCTCTTATTATTCATGATTGTATACTTAAACATTCCAAGGACAGCCCTGTAAATGCCAAGTAAGCACCGTATAGAACTGTGCGCTACTTTTAGTGTTTTTCCTGCTGTTATCAGTGAGAGGAGCCCGTGCCACCTGGGGGCCTGGTCTGTCCTGCCTAAAGCTTCGCCGTCACCTACCCAGAAAGCAGGGGCTACGGGCCCGGTGGACTCAGTTTACCGGGCCGGACTGGGCGCCGGGATGCGGGATGTGGGATTCAGGATGTGCCAAGTGCGATGTGGGATGCGCGATTCGGGGTGCGCGATGAGCGCGGAGGCGGGATGCGGGATGCTGGATGGGCGATGCGCGCGGGGGTCGCCGCCTCGGCGAGGCGCGCTCCGGCCACCAGGGGCCGCTGCGGAGCCGCCCTTTTGTGGTCCTGATGCTGGAGCGAGCGGGCGCGCGGAGGAGGGAGGAGGGCGCGGGGACGGGGCGGGAGAGAGGCGGGAGGCGGCGTCCGTCGCTCCAGCTGCGAGTCCGCCCGCCGCCCGCCGCCGCCGCCGCCGGCTCGGTCCCGCGCCCGCCGCCCGCCTTCGCCCGCCATGGCCCGCCTAACGGAGAGCGAGGCGCGCCGGCAGCAGCAGCAGCTCCTGCAGCCGCGGCCCTCGCCAGTGGGCAGCAGCGGGCCCGAGCCCCCCGGGGGGCAGCCCGACGGCATGAAGGACCTGGACGCCATCAAGCTCTTCGTGGGCCAGATCCCGCGCAACCTGGACGAGAAGGACCTCAAGCCGCTCTTCGAGCAGTTCGGCCGCATCTATGAGCTCACGGTGCTCAAAGACCCCTACACGGGCATGCACAAAGGTGGGCACTCGGCCCCCTCCCTCCCCTCCCCTCTCCTCCCTCGGCCTCCCCACCCCACCTTCCGGCATCTTCTCCCCCCCGCCCCCCCACCAACCCTCCTCTCCTCACCTCCTCCCTCTGCTTGCCTCTGCCACGGCATCATTTCTCCCCCCCCAAACCCTGTTCCACCCACCCCCTCCTCCCCCCTCTGGGGGTGCAGCTGACAGATCCGAGCTGGCCCCCTCCCCTCCTCCGCCCCCTCTCCCTCCCTCCCCACCTTCCGGCATTCTCTCTCCCTCTCCCTCTCTCTCTCTCCCTCTCTCTTCTCTTTCCTTTTCTCTCCTCTCCCATCTCCCTCTACCTCCCATCCTCCCCCCCCAGCATCCTTCTCCTTCTCTCTCTCTCTCTCTCTCTCTCTCTCCCTCCCTCTCCCTCTCATTCCCTCTAGACCCCCACCCCTTCCTCCCTCCCTCACCCACTCTTTCCTGCCCCTTTGCTCGGGGAGCTGCCTGAACGCTGCCACCCCTCCCTGCCGCCCCCCCTCCCCATTCATTCGGCCTCTCCAGGCCCCGTCGGGGAAGTTTGCACCTCTGGACTCCATTGCTTTGGTCATTTTCACAAAGCCAGGCCGGTGGGGCAGGTCCAGCCGGCCACGGGGGACACGGATGCCCAGGATCCCGGGCTAATCGGTAACTACAAAGAAAGCGGGGTGGGGGTCTGGGGTGCAGGCAGCTAAGCCAGTCAGGGGGAGCACCAGCCTCGGGTGGTTAAAAGGCTACCGTTTGCCCTCCCCCCTGCCCACCCTCTCTGTCTGGAGCAGCATCCCCCCTCCATTTCTCTATGGCCCCCCCCACCCCGAATGCCGCCTCCACCTTTGGCTCAAGTTAAAACTGGCCAAGCCTGTTAGCAGTGTGTTGAAGGCTGAGGCCAAAGACGATGAGCCTGGACCGTCCATCTGGCAGAGCCCAGATCCTGGGGTGGATGAGGAGGCGTGGGCGACCTGTGAGCCCAGCGGGGGAGGCAGGTGGGGTGGGGAGGCCTGCCCGCCTCCCTGCCACCTGATTCTCTGATGGCATGCTGGGAGGGGGTGCCAGGGACTGTGGCCCCAGCCCTGGGCTCTGATCACGGCCCAGTATCTGAATGGGGGTGGCCCTGACAGTTCTTCCGGCAGGGGCTGGGGACTGCGGGTGGGGATGGTACAGGCTTTGTGCTGACACCCCAGGTGAGACCCTGGAGGGGTCTTGGGGATGGATCAGGTCCCATGACCTATTTCAGGCCCCATTCATGCCTGTCCTCCCTTCAGTGTGGCGGGCATGGTAAGCATGAATACGTATTTGTTGAATGAATGGATGAATGAACGAGTGAATGAATCAATGAATGATGGGTCGGGGCAGGCCACAGGGAGGGTCTGGTGGGTTGGAGCCCAGGCCTGCCACTTCAGCTAGACCCTCCAGCCGGTACCCTGGGGGAGGAAAGCAACTCTTCCCATCCCCCACCTCTTTTCAAATCCAACCATCACCAAAAAAAAAAAAAAAGGGCCTGGAAAATCTAACTTCTCCCTGTGGCCTAGGAGGGCAGAGGGCTTGCACTCCTCCAGGCTAAGGGGTCCACAGCTGTACGGAGGGCTCTTTCCACAGCCCTCACCCCCTGGTGTGTCCGAAGGGCCCTTTTCTAGAGAGATTCTGGTGGGGTGGGGGAGTGTCCACGTGGTCCCCCCCAAATGTTGAATTGAAAGGCTGTCAGTGAGCTCTGGGTCAGGGAGACAGATGGGGTACAGGGAGTAGGAGACACCTGGTGGCCCTCCCCTCGTTTCTCATTTTTAAATCTCCCCTGGAGACCCCTGCCGCCCCCGCAGCGTGGGAAGGTGAGGGAGAAACTGTGGCTGGATTTTCACCTGGTCAGAGCCTCAGTTTACCTGCTGTTAACAGAGCAGGCTCTCATGAATGTGGGTGGGATTATTTTTTTCTGGCCGGAGAATGTTGGGATCGGGGGCATCTCAGGGTGTTTCCCATTTGCGATCTTTCCTTGGAGGGTGAAAATTAGGAAGCTGGGTGTCCATGATACCTGGTCCTCAACCTCCACTTTGCAGGAGACTTGGGTCGGGCTGAGCCCTGGATGCAGGGCCTGGGGGGTATGGGGGTGGGGGTCTTCCCCTTCTATCCCCTCCCCCAATACCATCAGGACCCGAATGGTTCCCCCTCCTGATCCCACCTATGCTGGGCCTGGCAGGACCTTACCTGTGGGTGGGAGCTGGGGGGAGCTGAAGGCCAGCAGCTGGGATTGAGGCCTGTTTGTGGGGCTCAGCTGTGTGACCTCTGTCTGGCCAGTGGCTGCCCCTCTCTGGGCTCAGCCAAAGGGAAGTGGAAGGATGACTGGGAGGTTGTGGTGTGGGGATGAGCTCCAGGCCCCTCCTGCCAACATGTCTCTGGTTTCGTTTCTGGGGAGCCTACAGGGTGCAGGGTGCCTGCTGGGGGTGCTGGCTGAGAGCCATGGGGTGGGAGTGTGGACGCCGGGTTGTGGAGAGAAATCCCCTGAGAGCTTTCTGGGCCGCCGGAGGCTGGGCACCAGGGGAGCTGAAAGGGCCGGGGTGGGGTGAAGTGAAAACACCCATTGTGGTCCCCGTGACCCCAGCACCCAGTGGGAGAAGGACCATCCAGTATCGCATTATTCTTACGATCACCATCACACCCTTAATTTTCACATTTGGGGGCCTGTTTTGATGCCCAGTGAAGGGATCATCACTCCCATGGGCTTGTGAGCACCTGTGCATTTCATCCAGAAGGGAAACTGAGGCTGGAGGGGCAAATACTTGGTCCCAAGGACCGACCAGAGCTGCCCCCCAGCTGTCACCCACCTGTCTCCCTCCCAGGCCAGAGGAAGCAGAAGTATATCTGTGTGATGAAGGAGCGACAGTGTTCCCCAAGCTGAGGATGAGGACCACCCCACACCGCGGTGGGGGGGGGAGGGGAGGGGGCGGGGCTGTGACATCTGACAGCCATCGCCAAGGGTGGAGGGTAGGGGCACCTCATTTTCTACGGGCCGTGCTGGAACCAGGAGAAAGGCAGGGAGTCCAGCCGGGTCCTTGGGCTCTGGGGATGGGGCAGGGTTGCGGGGAGAAGGCGGGGCAGGGTTGCGGGGAGAAGGCAGGGCGGGAAGTGAAGATTCCTCAGGAACAGGGCAGGCCCCTGGGTGCTGGCGTGTTTTGTTTTTAAGAGAGAGAGATGAAGACAGAGGTGGAGAGACACAGCAAGAGCAGAGAAGGAGAGAGATACACCGAGATGGAGAGAGGGAGAGACCCAGGGAGCCGCCCCCAGACCCCCCCCCTCCACAGGAAGAGGCAGAGAGAGGGCGGGAGTGGGGCAGAGCTGGAGAAGGGGGGCAGGGAGACCACGAGACCTTCCCCCCGCCCAGATCGGTGCCCCATTCAGAGAAAGGAGGCCTCCCCCGGCGCTCCCAGCCCAACCCGGGGCTCAGGCTAGGCACTGGGGGGGCTCCCACTGGCCAGAGGTCTCCCAGTGGCCAGTGTCCAGTCATCACCCCCTCCAGTCACCTGCTGGGGGACAGGCCCCCTCTGGGACCCTCCCTCCGAAGGCGCTGGGTGCACGTGGGGTCCCCCGAGGTGCCTGGTGTGGCTCGGGCCGTCCCTCTCCCGATCGGGCTGAATATTAATACCCAACCTGCCCAGGGCAGGCGCCTGCCAGAGGGCTCGTCCGCTGCCGCGCGGCCCCCATTTATGGTAATCACATATATATTTGCATGTTAATGACAATATTTGTCTTAAAGCGGAGGTTGTGAGGGGGGCCGGTGCAGGTGGAGGGGGCGGGTCGGGGCCTACGGTTTCCATGGGAGCACCAGCTGCTCGGCTGGCGGCTGGGGGGAGGCTGGAGCACGCCGCGATTGAGGCGTGAGATTCCGAGTGTGACGTGCCAGCCCCAGGGAGACGGCGGGCTGGGCGGCCGGCAGGCGCTGCCTGGCGGGGGGGATGGAGGGAGGGGACAACGGCGGGGGGCTGGGGAGAGCCACCAGGGCTGGCTGTGCAGCTTCGAGCCAGGCACCCCCCCCAGTGCCTCAGTTTCCCATGATGATGGGTTTAACAGGCTTTTCTGAGGGTGACTGTGACATCGTTTCTGCCTTCCTTCAGGCTGAGGGCATTGATTGAGCGCCTACTGTGTGCCGGCGTTGGTGCGGGGCTGAGATTCCGAGCAAATAGGAATCCCTATGTGGCACGATGGAGTCAACAAGCCGTAAATCCATCTACCCCTATGACCAACATTTATTGAGCACCTGCTGTGTCCCAGGCCCCGTCCTAGACCCGGGATACAGTGTTGGGCAAACAGATAAAAATCCTCTCCCAGACTCCTCCCACCCCCAGATCCCACATGGTGGGGGACACAGTGAGGAACCAGGAGGTTACAAGGCACTGATGTTAGGGCTGCGATGGTGGAAACACATCAGCGGGGACAACCCAGAGGAGGCTGTTATCTATAGAGTTGGGAGGCCAGCGGGACCTCCCATCTCGGAGAGGGTTGGGGGATGTGAGGACCGGAATGGTGGTTAAAGCTCTTGACACAGGGCTGGGCACAGAGCCATGCTTATTATACGAGTAAGCTGAGACCTGAAGGGTGGGAAAGATCTGTTGACGGGGAAGGGTGTTCCTGGTAGAGTATGTGCAAAGGCCCAGAGCAATGCTGATGCTGACTCTGGGAAAGTTCAAGCAGGGGAAAGACAGAGTTTTTGCCCTGGTGGGAAAACAGCAAAGAGTCCTGGGAGCCCCAGGGTCCCCTTCTGATGTGGGGCATATCTGGCAGGGCTCCTCTGAGAAGTTCTGGCATGGGGGGTGGACCCACGAGCTATCTCTGAAATAGGCCGGTGACTCTCTCTTTCACCCCTGATGTTGGCAGATGAGACCCTCGCCATTAGGAGCACTCAGTAGGACCACACTCACTAATTTAGCCAACACTTCCGGAAAGCCTTTTGGGGCCTTGCCTTGTACTAGGCAAGAGAGATCTGAGACCCCTCTGATTGGTAGACAGAGCTAGACATTGGCACCTATAGCTGGAATGGTCAGGGTTGTATGAAAGGGAGGGGATGCAGGGTTGAGGGAACTGGATAGGAAGTTGAAGGCTCTGCCTGGGGACTCTGGCTGCATGGCAGAGGGGCTTTAGAAGTGGGGTTTTGAAGGATGAATAGGAGCTTGCCAGGTGGAGAAAGCATTTCATGTATTTATTCACAGAGCACTTTTTTTGTTCTGGGCCCTTTTATGGGTGTGAAAAAAAGCAGTGAGTCAGCTAGGTGGATGTCTCTGTCCTTCTGGATGTGGACAGAGGGAACTGGGTTTGCAAAGGCCTGGAGGAGTGAAGGAGCACAGATGGAGTAGAGGAGGAATTAGGTGAGGCATGGGAGGTAAGGCCAGAGAGTTGGCATGGGCTGGACCCTGAAGAGCCTCTTATGCTGGACTGAGCTTGGACTCCTTCCTGAGGACACTGGGGAGCCATGGAAGAATATGGAGCAGGGGAGGATCTCAGACCTGCATGAAAAGGGAGCTTCATGTCCTGTTAACTGTCATGGCCACCATTGGCCTCTTTCCAGCCTCCCAGCCTTGTTCAGTATATGCACATTTCCTACACACCTGGATGGGTACAACAGAAGCTTCCCCTTGGGGCGAGGCTCACACTACGGGACAAGAGGGTCACAAAGAAGCAGACATGTGCTCAGGTCGCAGTGGTTCTTAGAAAACCAGGTTCCCCTCCCCCACATGGATAGGTGAGGAATTGGGGCTCAGAGACGGGCAACACCCAGACTCAAGTCACACAGCAGTATAGCTAGGTGTCACACCTCCCAACCTGAGACTTGACCCACTTTGGAAGAGAAATAAAGGAGTCAGAGAAAGAGATGTGATTGTGGAGACATAGACTCAGGATGAAAGCCATCCAGGGATGCTGGCTGTCCTTGTCCGGGGCCAGAGGGAGGGGCTGCTAGGTTTGGAAGACACTGACCTAGCAATAGCTCTGTTGGTCTGGGGTCATGGTCATCATCACTGACATGTAAGCTCTGTGACGGCAGGGACTGTGTCTTGTTCACCATTTTGAAGTGGATCATGTGGGTGAACAAGGGCCTAAGGGAATGAGAGGATGGGAAGGTAAGGGAGTGGTTGGATTGGGGGGGGGCTGGTCAACAGGTGGATAGATGGATACGTGAGTAGATAGGTCTAGGTATGAATGGACGGATGGGTGACAGTGACTTGGCTGTATGAGTGCATTGCTGGATGAAAGAGTGGGTAGACAGATGAAAGGCTGAATGGATTGATGGATGGATGGGTGGGTGGGTGGGTAAATAGATGGATGAATAGATGGATGGATGGATGGATGAATGGACGGAGGAATACATGGGTAGAGGGGTGGATGGATGGGTGAGTGGATGGATAGAGGGACGGATGGCTGGCTGGCTGGGTTGGTGGACACCCCTCCAACATTTACCACCTTCCTCCCCACCTGAATGGGAATGACCATCAGCTTTGCAGCCGGACAGGCTTGGTTCCTGTTCCTGGCTCTGCTTTTTATTTCTGTGTGATCTTGGACAAACCACCTTACCTTTTTTCTTAGCCTTAGCGTCCTCATTTGTAAAAGAGAAAGAATATCAATAGTCGTCTTACAGAGTAGTTGTAAAAATTAGAATTAGTTTATAGAATGTGGTTAATGCAATCACTGTCAGTAGTGTCTTGCGTATACTTGGTGTCAGTAAATGGTTGGGTAGCCAGATAGTCAACAACTGTCTGTCAGGTCTCTGGGATGTGCCAGAGCTAGGCTCTGGGGGACACAAAGCAATCTGGGGGGAGGAGGGATTGACAATAAGTGAGCAAACAGATGAATAAGATTTGGGTAGGAGAGAGTCGCTCTGGAGGAAGTAAAATGAGATGTGTGTTGGAGGGTGACAGCTGACGTTGAGTGACTGAAGATGTCAGGAGGTGATATTTGGGATGAGACCTGCATTACAGATGAGAAAGCTGTTGTTCTAAACCCAAAGGAAAGGCATTCCAGGAAGAGGACATGGCATGTGCAAAGACCCTGAGGTCAGAATTAGTTTGCTGTGTTGGGAGAATAGTGGCCTGTGTGTCTCAGGGCCCAAAAATCTGGAGGTAGTGAGCACAGCATGTGCAAAGGCCCTGGGGCAGGATGGGGTCCGGTGTATTGGACGAACATCGGAGATTTCTGCCACCACGGTTGAGCCCAGCTCCTCTGAGGGGCTCCTGAGAGATGGCGGGTTGCCTGCAGATGTCATGTAGGGTAGATTGTGACCTCCCCTAACTGTCCTCCTACTTCTCTCAGCAGCCTTTAAGGGTGGAGTCTTCATTTCTGAGAGGTGGGGAGGGGGCACTCATTATGTCCTTGTCCGTGACCCTCTACTAGGAGGAGGGACCCAAGGAGGCATTCCCACCACAACTAGGGGTCTCCTGAGCAACCTTATGGGGAAAGGCAGGCTCAGAGAGGGGAGGGCACCACCCCAAGGACACACAGCACGTTCATCATAGCAATGTCTATATTGGAAGGGTTTTGGTGTCATCTAGAGCTACCCCAAGTGGGTGGGTAGGGCTGCAAGGTCATTTCTTCACCTACCTACCCACCCCCTCTCTCAACTGTTTTTTTTTTTTTTTTGTCCCTATTATGTGCCACCTTTGAGTGAACTAGACCTCCTGTGCCCACGAGGAGCACAATGTGCTGTGAGAAAGTTGTCAGCACAGCTGAGTGGTCCTAAGGGTGGTGATTTGTGGTGATTTAAAAAGTCAAATCGTCATCTCTTGGTGGGGGGAGGTGAGGAGCAAGGGGTCCAGTGAGGTGTGTCTCACCCAGAGCGATCCTGCCCCCTGGGGGACACTGGGCGTTGTCTGGGGACATCTGTGGTTGTCATGAGTTGGGGGGGGGGTCCTGGCTTTGGCTGGTGACCAGGGAGGCTGCTCCACACCCTACAGCACCCAGGATGGCCCCCACAGAGGATGACCCGGCCCCGATGGCAGCAGTGCTGAGGGGGGGACCCCGATCTAGGATCACACCAACATTCTGGTCAGTGTGGTGTCATGTGTGGTCAGTGTGGTGTCATGTAGACAAGCCCTCAGGGTGCTCAGGATAGAACCATGGAGTCACCCTCCCTCTCCCCACCTCACATCCTCGCTCACTCTGCTCCAGACACACGGGCCTCCTCGCTGTTCCTCCAACACGCCAGGCCCGGTCCTGCCCCAGGGCCTTTGCATGGGTTGTGCCCTCTGCCTGGACCACACTTCCCCCAAATAATCACATGCCTCTTCCTTCATCCTCTGCAAACGTCACCTTCTCAGTGAAGCCATCCTGCAGACATGATTTATAATCTCAGCCACTCTCCAGCACTCCAAACCCTTCTTCCCTGCTTTCCCCCTTTTTTTTCTGTGAAAATGAGAACTTCTGATGTACCATAGATTTTACTTTTTATTTTAGTGGTTTTTCTCTCCTCCCAATAGACTAGAAGCCCTATTAAGATGGGATATTTCTGCCTTTTGTGTTCACTGATAGGTCTCGAGTGCTTAGAAAAGTACCTGAAACACAGCAGGTGGGTGGGTGGATTCACGGATGTATGTATGGATGGTTGGATAACTTGATGTGTGGATGGATGAATGGGTAAATGAATGAATGATGGATGGATGAATAAAGTACTGGATGATAAATAAATGGATAGCAGATGGATGGATGGATGGATGGATATGAGGATGGACAGGTGAATGAGAGGATAAATGAATGGATAATGTATGTATGTATGGATGGATGGATGGATGGATGGATGGGTGAGTGCACGGATGGGGGAATCACTGGTGCAGCGATGGCGACTAAATCCGTGGGAGGAGTCAACATGGCCGTAGGCAGGAAGTCGGGGGTCCAGATGAGCCCTGAGAAGCCCCAGTGTGTAAGGTGGGGGCAGAGGAGGAGGGAGCAACAGAGGCTAAGGAGCGGCAGCCCAGAGACGGTGTGCCCGATGGAGTGTGAGCCCTGGGTCCTAGTCTTGCCCTCTTGGACAGGAAGCAATGAGTTTATAAGCAGAGGGAGGGGCCCATCAGCCCTGCTATTCTCAGCAAAGTGGGGGATGGCTTCAGGATGAGAGGATGGACAAGGAGGTGGAGAGGGTGACCGGGGACAGGGGGTGGTGGAGAGGTGGTGCCACAGCAGAAGGGAATGTCTCCTATAATCTTTAGTGGATGGTATTATTATTTTATGGATGAGAAAGTGGAGGCTCAGAGAAGTAAAGTGGCTGGCCCTAGATCACACAGCAGAAGGGCATCGGGCAGGGTTAATTCCCCGTCTTTAGTCCCTTGATTAGCACTGAATTGAAAGATCTTGAGCCTGGGGTGCCACTGTGCGGTGGGTGGGGATCAGAGGGGTTTGAGACGAGGACTTTGCACAATCGGTCATGAATGGAGTCCTGGCTGGGGAGGGGAGGAGATGTTGGTGATCAGAGAGAAATGAAAAAGGCTGTCTCTCCTGCTTTTGTTTCCCCAGCACAACTGGCACATGACAGGTGCTCAGGAAATATTGACTGACCTGATGCTGGGCATGGGGGGGGGGGGCGGGGGGAGGGAGAAAAATGAATCAAGTGTAGTCGCCGCCCTCCAGGAGGTGGTCTTGATATTAGCAGGTCAGTTTGGAAACAAAGTCATTCAGTCAGTATTTATTGAGCACCTACTCTGTTCCTGGCACTATGTAAGTTCTGGGGACCCCAAACTGAACAAAACACAAACTCCCTCCATCCTCTTGGAAGTGGCATTTCAGTGGGGGAGACAGAAAAAATTATGTGCCATTTGAGATGGTGACAAAGGCACAGGAAAAAATAGAACAGGGTGGGGGGTGGTTGAGGAATGTTTTTGTTTTTTTTCTGGTTGCATTGGGTCTTCGTTGCTGCACGCGGGCTTTCTCTAGTTCCATCCAGGCAGGGCTACTCATTGCGGTGGCTTCTCTTGTTGCAGAGCATGGGTTCTAGGCGCGTGGGCTCAGTAGTTGTGCCTCGCGGGCTCTAGAGCACAAGCTCGGGAGTTGTGGTGTATGGGCTTAGTAGCTCCGCGGTATGTGGGATCTTTCCACACCAGGGAATCAAACGCATGTCCCCTGCACTGGCAGGCAGATCCTTAACCACTGTGCCACCAGGGAAGTCCCAGGACTGTCGTTTTAAACAGGGTGCTCCATGGAGGTTTCACTGAGGGTGTGACATTTGAGCCAAGACCTGAAGGAAGTGAGAGGGTGAACTGTGCAGAGATCTGGGGGAAATACATCCCAGAACAGCTTGTGCAAAGGCCCTGGGGCAGGACGGGGCCTGGTGTGTTGGAGGAACAGCGGGAGGCCCGTGTGTCTGGAGCAGAGTGAGTAAGGGGGAGAGGAGCGGGGAGGGCAGGGAGGGGAAGGGGGAGGTCGTTCAGGGCCTTGTGGGCCACGGGGAGGACTTGGGCTTTTACCCCAGGGAGGTGGGAGCTCTGGAGGGTTGTGGAGGGGCGGGGCCTGGCTCAGGTGTCACAGGCGCCCCCTTGTGGCTGCTCTGGGGAGGACAGACTGTGGGCGCCAGGGCGTAGCTGGGGACCAGGGGGTAGGGGACTGAGTTGGTCCAGGTGGGGCTGGACCAGGAACAGTGGCCAAATTCTTACTGAGCATGTGCTGTGTGCTGGGCCCGATGCTGGACACTGGGAACACATAAGTGACTGGGACACTACCTGTCTCCACGCCCCTGACCCAGCATCAGCTGGGGCTGGGGAGGCTTCCCCGAGGAGCAGTGGCTCAGTTGGGACCTTCAGGTTGAGGAGAAATGAGCCAGGCAAAGATGAGGGTGAGGGTGTGTGAACCAAGAAAATGGCAAGTTCAAAGGTAGTCAGCGAGGGACTTCCCTGGCGGTCCAATGGTTAAGACTCCGTGCTCCCAATGCAGGGGGACCAGGTTCGATCCCTGGTCAGGGAACTAGATCCTGCATGCCACAACTAAAAGATCCCGCATGCCTCAACTAAGACCCGGCACAGCCAAATACATAAATATTAAAAGAAACAAAAACAAAGGCAGTCATTGAGATGCCAGGCGTGGGGTGTGTCCAGGGTCAGGGTGCAGCCAGGGACACGACCAGTGTCCATCAGGGTCAGTCCCCAGACCTACCAAGCTGCCTGGGAAGTGACAAAAATCCCAGACTTATGCATGAACATAAGGACTATGAATAGTAAAAAGGAAAAAAAAATTGTTTTTCTTTTCATTTTTTTTTTGCGGTACGCGGGCCTCTCACTGTTGTGGCCTCTCCCGTTGCGGAGCACAGGCTCCGGACGCGCAGGCTCAGCGGCCATGGCTCACGGGCCCAGCCGCTCCGCAGCATGTGGGATCTTCCCGGACCGGGTCACGAACCCGCGTCCCCTGCATCGGCAGGCAGACTCTCAACCACTGCGCCACCAGGGAAGCCCCTCTTTTCATTTTTAAAAGTTTTTTTAGTTCATTAGATCAATGTAACAAGCTCCAGCGACTTAAGTTGTTCCCCAAGGCTCTGGAATTTTCTGGAACTCAGAAGCCCTTTACCCACCCCCAGTTTGGGTTTAGCACCAGGGGTTGTTTCTGACTTGCTGTATGACCTCAGGAAAGCTGCTCAGCATCTCTGAGCCTGGGTTAACTCCTCTGTAACATGAGGATAAAAATAGTGTGAGAGGGCTTCCCTGGTGGTGCAGTGGTTGAGAGTCCACCTGCCGATGCAGGGGACACGGGTTCGTGCCCCGGTCCAGGAGGATCCCACATGCCGCGGAGCGGCTGGACCCGTGAGCCGTGGCCGCTGAGCCTGCGCGTCCGGAGTCTGTGCTCCGCAACGGGAGAGGCCACAACAGTGAGAGGCCCGCGTACCGGAAAAAAAAAAAAAAAAAAAAAATATATATATATATATATGGTGTGAGAATCCAGGGATGGCAGGGAGAGCAGCTGCATGAGGGCTTGGCTCCACGCACATGAGTGGTACCACTTGGGGGATTTTTAGTCAGTCCTGCGGGGGTCCTTCCCATGAAGACCCCCAAACCCTCAGATCTAGCAGGGCCCAAACCGGGTTCCACCTCTTCCTTCCAAACTGCTGCTGCTCCTGGGTCCCCATCGGTACCAGTTTCCTGGGGTAGCCATTCCAAACGATCACAGATTCTCTCTCAGTCCTGGAGGCCAGAAGTCTGAGATCAAAGCTGTGCTCCCTCTGGAGACTCCAGGGGAGGGTCCCTCCTGCCTCTTCCAGCTTCTGGGGGCTCCAGGCGTCCCTTGGCTTCTGGCTTCATCCGTCCAGTGTCTGCCTCCATATTCCCCTGTCTTCTGTCTGTGTCTCCTCTTCTGTCTCGTATAAGGACACTTGGCATTGGATTTGGGACACACATGTTGTCCAGGATGATCTCATGTCAAGATCCTTACATCTGCAAAGACCCTTTTTCCAAATAAGGTCCCATTCCCAGGTTCCTGGAGTGGATGGATCTTTTCTGGGAGGACCAGCATTCAGTGCGCAGAGATGCTTCTCATCTTCTGGGCTTCCCTAGCCCCGTGTCCCCACCTCTGCCCCAGGCTGACAACACACAGGGGAGTGTCTATCTCTGCCTCTACCCAGCCTGGAGCCTTAGCATCACCCATTAGTCAAAGCATTGTCTCCAGAACCCCAGCTGAGCAGAGGCCTGTTGCCATGGAGGGACAATGGCCACCTCTACCCCCTTCCTCAGAGAGGAGCATCCCCAGGGCTGGGGGAAGAGCCCTGTGTCATGTGTCATGCAGGTATGGGCTTAAGTCCTAGCCCTGTCCTATCTGTGGGTGACCTGGGCCACTGGGAACCTCAGTCTCCTCACCTGTAAGGTGGACACTCTTCTCCCTACCATCGTAGGCTCTGTGGGGTCGGCCTGGGTCTCCATGTTTGGGAGGCCTGTATTAATGGTTCAGTTTATCTGTGCATCAAACAGTTGGTGCCTAGACTAGATTGTAGGTGGCCCACAATGGTCTTTTCATGGATGCTCTTAAGGCCACGTTTGTCTTAAAATACTAAAGGTGTGGAGTGAGTTCAGGGAAGATGGCAGAATTGGGTGCCTCTGCCACTCCACACCCCGGGGACAAAAGCCCCAAAAGTGCAGTGGATGAGAGTGAAGCCCATGACATCAGATACCCCTGGCTCCAAATTCCAGCTCCACCCCTTACCTGCTGTGCAATCATAGGCAAGTCACTTTGTCTCTCTGAACCTCAATTCCTCCATACAGTGCATAACACCTCCCTCATAGGATTCCTGCAGAGAAGAGAGGGGCGTGGAGCCAGGTAACCAGGACAGTGAACGCCCTAAGTGTTCAATGATTCCCCTGTTATTGCTATTACTGTTATAAGAGGGGAAATATTGTGGTGCGGAAGGGCTGGGACTGGAGTTAGACTTCCGGGGTTCAAATTCCACCTCTGGGACCCGTCGCTGTGTGACAGCTCAATGTCTGGTGTTTCCGTGTCCCCGTCTTAAAATGGGGAGAAAACAGATACAATAGTGCCATTCTCTTGGGCTAGGCTGAGGGTTTGAAGGGTTCATATGGGTGATGTCTCTATAAGATGCTTGGCACTCAGTGAACTTCAACTATTACTGTCATTATTACAACTTCAAGTCATGAAATTCCAAAAGCTGTGATCTTGGAGCAGAGAGCAGAGGATCTCGTCAAGAGGAGGGACCCTCAGGTTTCCCAGTAAAGAAGAGGATCTGCTGCTTGCTTGCCTCCAGGGACAGGGCACTGCCTCCCTCCAAAGAGAGCCATGATGAGGTGGATCTAGTTGTTAGACAATTTTCCTATATTGAGGAAATCTCTTGTTTCCCAAGGATCCCCCCATTGGTCCCTACTCCACCTGGGGTGTCGAGAGGTCAGCTCTTGTCCAGGCTTTGAAAAATGGGGGTGGGTGTGAAGGGAACCATGGGGTTGTCAAGTACTGAGCATTCTGGGTTATTGGTTCTTGGAGGTGGGGCTGCCCTATTGACCTGCCCCGCCTCTACAGAACCCCAGGGCTTGGCCAGCGCGGGGCTTGGAGTGTGTTTTGCTGAACACCTGGTCCCACCCTCTTGTCATTGACGAGGCTGGTGTATAGGGTGAGGGTAGCCAGGGCTGGAATCTGCTGAGAGGCTCACCCATTGTGGGCACTGGCTGGGCTGAGATTTCCCTGGGAGGGTCCCTCTAGGAGTAGGATGCAGCAAACCAGACCCCCTAAATTGAAATGGGGTCCATGGCGTCTTCAACATTTGATCCAGCAGCACATTCTGTCAGAAAGGTGGTACTATTTTAAGGTTCCTTGCAGGGAAAGTTAAGGCAGGGGCCTGTGACCCTCCACATAGGCCTGGGGGGCCTATTTCCCTCATAGGCTCTGGGGGAAATTTTTAGAAAAGATGCAAACTCAAGGCAGTGTATCCTAGTGGTTAGCACACAGTTCGAGGTGCCTGACTGCCTGGGGTGTTCCACTGTGTGACCTTGGGCAAGTCACTTCTGCTCTCTGTACCTCAAGCCCTCATCTGTAAAACGAGGACAATGCCAACAGCTCCTTTGTGCGGTTATTGTGACGATTAAATGAGTCAGTATTGAGTATAAGCTTATTAGCAATAAAAACTAAGGAGCTTAAGGCTTCCCTGGTGGCGCAGTGGTTGAGAGTCCGCCTGCCGATGCAGGGGACGCGGGTTCGTGCCCTGGTCTGGGAAGATCCCACATGCCGCGGAGCGGCTGGGCCCGTGAGCCATGGCCGCTGAGCCTGCGCGTCCGGAGCCTGTGCTCCACAACGGGAGAGGCCACAACGGTGAGAGGCCCGCGTACCGCAAAAAACAAAAACAAAACTAAGGAGCTTTATTAACATCATCACTAAAAGTCTGTGTCTGTTGGGAACCGTATTTATTCGTTAAGGCTGCTGAAATAATGTGCTGCAAACCAGGTGGCTTAAAAAAACAGAAGTGTAATCTCTCCTAGTCCGACAGGCCAGAAGTCGGAGATCAAGGTGTCAGCAGGGTTGGCTTCTTTTTTTTTTTTGGCCTCACTGTGTGGCATGTGGGATCTTAGTTCCCCGACCAGGGATCAAACCCGTGCCCCCCGCATTGAGAGCGCGGAATCTTAACCACTGGACCGCCAGGGAAGCCCCGGGGGCTGGCTCCTTCTGAGACCATTAGGGAGAATTTGATGCAGGTCTTCCAGCTTCTGGTGGTGCTGGCAGTCCTTACCGTTCTTTGGCTTGTCATACATCCCCCAGATTTCTGCCTTCATGTTCACATGGCGTTCTCCCTGTGTGCATGTCTCTGTGTTCAAGTCTTCCCCTTTTATAAGGGTACCAGTCTCATATTGGATTAGGGTCCATCCTACTCTACTATGACCTCACCTCAACTAATTGCATCTGCAACGACCCTATTTCCAAATAAGTTCACATTCTGAGGTCCTGTTGGTTAGGAGAACAACATATGAGCTTGAGGGAGGAGGGAAACAGTTCAACCCTAATAGAACCTGAAATTCGAGGCTCTATTATCCAGAAACTGGTGAACATGACGCGTTTTCACCAATTAGAAAAGAGAAGCTAAGAGGCCGAGAGGAGATAGGGCCAAGAAAACAGGGAAACATTTCAGTACCAGGGACAGCGGCTCGCGTGTTTGTTTTGGTTTTTTCTCTCGCTGCAAACCTTCCAGACCCAGAGGCTGATGGAGGGTTATTCAGGGGTCTCACCTACCCTTCTAGGGCCAGCACACTCCATCTTCTGCATATAGGGCTCCACAGGCAAGAAAGGACCCAAGGAGAAAGGGCTTTGCCCCTATTTTACATCTCCCTGCAGCCCAGTTTCTTGCCAATCATGCCTAATTTCTCTCAGTCTTTATGGCCGATTTTCGTAGTGCTTCTCGTTTCCCTGAAGACCTTGGAAAATTCTATTCAGAAAATAGAAACACCAAAAAAAAAAAAAGTGGAAAGATGAGGCATGTATTGGAAGAAGACATGGGCATCAAATATAATCAAAAAAGAATAAGCACACAAAATTTATAAAGAGGGGATGTTTGTAATATATCCCAATTACAAGTTTTTATTCTGGTAAAATTACATAACAAAATTTACCAACTTAACCATTTTTAAGTGCACAGCTCAGTGGCAGTAAGCACATTCACATTGTTGTGCAACCATCCCCACCATCATCTCCAGAACTTTCTCATCTTCCCAAACTGAAACTCTGTCCCCATTAAACACTGATTCCCCATCCCCCTCCCCCAGCCCCTGGCCCCCACCATCTACTTCCTGTCGCCATGCATCTGACTCCTCTGGGTCCTCCTATGAGTGGAATCATACTGTATTTGTCCTTCTATGTCTGGCTTATTTCACTGAGCATCAGGTCTTCAGGGTTCATCCATGTTGCAGCAGGTGTCAGAATTTCTTTCCTTTGTGGTCCTTTTATAGATGGACCACATTTTGCTTATCCGTTTATCTGTTGATGGATATCTGGGTTGTTTCCACCTTTTGGCTGTTGTGAATAATGCTGCTATGAACACGGGTGTGCAAATATCTCTTCGAGTCCCTGCTTTCAATTCTTTTGAGATATATACCCAGAAGTGGAATTGCTGGATCATATGGTAATTCTATGTTTAACTTTTTTTAGGAGCTGCCAAAGTGTTCTCCACAGCGGCCGCACAATTTTACATTCCCAACACATTTAAATGTTTTTTAAATGCTAGAAGATGTCCTCAGCTCTGCCTGGTGCCCCTTCCCCAGGGCTGCAGGGCACCTCTCAGGCCTGGGGCGGGGACCCCTCCCCATCACCAGGCCCAGCTGGTGGGAGCAGCCGCGTAGTGAGCGCAGCCCAGCAGGATGCGGCTTTAATTAGCTCCAGCCTGGGGCGGAAGTGGTGCCCACGGAGCTGTTCCTAGGGGCTCTGCACAGGGGGTCCTCTTCGGGGAAGGCAGAGAGACCATGGGGAGGGAGCTGGGCATGGAGGACACAGGACTCGACAGCATCAGAGCAGCCAACCATGGTCTCATTTCACAGACAGTGAAACTGAGGTCCATAGGGGTTAGAGAGGCAACCCAGCGCTGGAGCCCGGATCCCTATGTCCATCCCAGGGAACTTGTCTGCATCCTCTAGCCCGCCTCGGGCAAACATCTTTCAAAATATCTTTGATCTCATTGGCCTTTCTCTGGGCGCCTCCCTCTGCTCGCTCCTCTTCTGTGTCTGTCTCTCAACCTTTCTTGTCCCTGTGGCTCTCACGCTTCTCACCCCCCGCCCCCATTCAGGACTTCCTCCAATCACACCCTCTGTCTAGACTACTTTAGGGCCGGCCCCGCCCCTTGCCTCTCCTGATTGGCCCTGCCCTTTGACGCCACACCCCCCCCTTGTAGCTCCGCTCCCCGCCCCTTGGTGGGTCAATCCCACCGTACCCTCGGACCATCCTCTCTGATGGGGGAAACTGAGGCCCACACAGGGGCAGCGTCCCATCCGAGGCCACAAAGCTGGTTAGTGGCAGAGTCACTGTGCTCCTCATTCCAGGGTTGAGGCCTCTTCTGACTCCTTGGGGCTGCTGGTGCCCTCCCCACCCTCCTCCCTGGGGCAGCAGCTCTGCCCCCTCTCCCCTCCCCCACCTCGCCCCGCATTTTAGCATCAGCCACGGATTTAATTAACAGCTGATTCTCCTCTCTGCCTTTCCCTGTCTCACCCTTTGGGAAATGTACGTGTGGGAGGGGAGAGCTGAGCTACTCCTACTGCCCCACACCCAAAGGGGGCTCCAGCCTCCTTTTCTCTTTTTGTTTTTTAAATTGTAGTAAAATACACATAACATTAAATTTACCACCTTAATCATTTTTCCTTCTTTTCTTTCCTTAAATTTCTTTTATTGTGGTTAAATACACATAACATAAAGTTGACCATTTTAACCATTTTTAAGTGTGCAATTCAGTGGCATTAAGTACATTCCCACTGTTGTGTAACCATCCCCACCATCACCTCCAGAACTTTCTCATCTCCCCAAACTGAAATTCTGTCCCCATGAAACACTAACTCCCCACATCCTCCCCCAGCCCCTGGCCCCCACCATCTACTTCCTGTCTCTATGGATGTGACTCCTCTGGGGACCTCATGTGAGTGGGATCACACAGTATCCTTCTGTGTCTGGTTCTCTCACTGAGCATAACATCCTCAAGGTTCATGTATGTTGTAGCATGTGTCAGAATTTCCTTCCTTTTAATTTATCTATTTGGCTGTGCCGTGCGGCATGTGGGATCCTAATTCCCCAACCAGGGATCGAACCTGTGCCCCTGCAGTGGGAGCATGGAGTTTTAACCACTGGACCGCCAGAGAAGTCCCGTTTCCTTCCTTTATAAAGCTGAGTAATATTCCATTGTACAGGTGGACCACGTTTAGTTTATCCATTCATCAGTTAGTGGATGCTTGGGTTGTTTCTGCCTCTTGGGTATTGTGAATAATACTGCTGTGAACATGGGTATACAGCATCCTTTTCTCCTAACACCCATTTTTGTCTCCCCTCCAGGCTGTGCCTTTCTCACCTACTGTGCCAGGGACTCCGCCATCAAAGCTCAGACTGCCCTGCACGAACAGAAGACCTTGCCCGGGGTGAGTCCTGGGTGCTGTCTGGGAAGGGAGGGAACACACGGAGGAGATGCTTTTGGCCTGGGGAAGGCTAAGGCCCTTCCTGGGATCAGCTGTGAAGCCCACGTGCTTCTGGACTCAGAAAGAGGCATAAGGAACAGGGAGACAGAAATCACCAGAATGAGCATTTCTTGTGTGCCTACTGCATCCCATGCTGTACACTTCACATCAGGGTTGTTGTGTGGCGTGCAGGCTGCATACTGCACAAGGGCACCTGACTTAGCATGCGAGTGTCATTGGACTGAAACCTGAAGGATGAGGAAATATTGGCAGGGCAGAGGGACAGCCTGTGCAAAGGCCCTGGGGCAGGACTGGGCCTGGTGTGTTGGAGAAACAGCGAGGAGGCCCACGTGTCTGGAACAGAATGAGCGAGGGGGAGAGAGGGAGGAGGGGAGGGCAGGGAGGTGAGAGAGGCAGACGTGCAGGGCCTGTGGGCCTCAGGGAGGAGCCTAGACCCTACCTGTTTCTCACCATAAAAAGGGAAGGGGTTCTCTTTCCCCTTGTTCTTATGGAGCAAATGAAGCTATGGCCCCTTAATGTAATAGTTCCTCCCCAGGGAAAGCTGGCCCAGGCTCTGTCCCTGCTGGTCTCTCTTATCAGCCCTGTCCTCTTTGGGTGGGCAGGAGGTCCCTGCCCCCAGTAAAGGATGGATGGTCCCCCTGAGCCAGCCAAGCCAGGTCTCCAGTGAGAACTGTGGCACCCCCCATGAGTTCGGGGGTGGGGGTGTCGCCCCTTCCCTCTGGAAATCTCAGGGACCCTTCAGCCTCAAGAAGATTCAGCAGATGCTTTGGTGGCATCATGCCATCACTGCTGGGAGCATGGGCACAGCACGGCTGACAGTGGACAATCTGGGGTTCGCCTGCTAGGGACATGAAGCTGTGGCATGGGTTTAACTCAACTCTGAATAAGCATCACAATGTTTGGGAGGGGGTGGTCTCAACCTTATCTTGCAGAACAAAGAGCCCCTCTTTGGAAGGTGAAGTGGCAGAGGCAAGAGCATACACTTTGGTGGCCACATCAGTGGGCTCCTCATTTAGCTCCCACCTGTTTTTGCTGTGTGACAATGAGCCAGTAACTCAACCTCTCTGGTCTTCAGCATTGGAAGAGTATAATGGGGTGAAACTGTACCGAAGGTCATGGAGGGATTCACAGAGTAGGTGGCATTTGAGAAGAGACTTGAAAGATGAGAAGGCAGGGCATGCCAGGAGAAGGAACAGGACTTGCAAAGGTGACTTAGAGCCTGTGGAATAAACACCATCCGGAACTCACTCTTCTCCCTCCCTTGGACCTTCTGTCAATACCTCCCCAAATCAACTGGAAACTGGAGGGCAGGTCCGTCCATACAGGTTAGCGTCAAGGGGCACAGTGGGGTTCTACGGACTGTATTAGTTATCTCCTGATGCACCACAAATTACTGCTCAACTTAGTGGCTTCAGAAAATCAGCATTCGGGCTTCCCTGGTGGCGCAGTGGTTGAGAGTCCGCCTGCCGATGCAGGGGACGCAGGTTCGTGCCCCGGTCCGGGAAGATCCCACATGCCGCGGAGCGGCTGGGCCCGTGAGCCACGGCCGCTGAGCCTGTGCGTCCGGAGCCTGTGCTCCACAACGGGAGAGGCCACAACAGTGAGAGGCCCGTGTACCGCAAAAAAAAAAAAAAAAAAAATCAGCATTTGTTATCTCACAGTTGCCAGGGGTCAGGAATTGGGGCATGAGTTTGCTGTGTGGTCCTGGCTTTGGGGTCTCTCCTGAGGTGGCAGTGAAGTTGTCAGCCAGAGCTCGACTGTTGGCTGGAGGCCTCAGCGTCTCTCCCCGTGGGCATCTCCCTGGTGCCTGCTGCTTGAGGGAGGGGCCTCACAACAGGGCTGCTGGCTTCCCCCAGGGCATGTGATCGGAGCAGGCGAGAGCCAGGAGGAAGCCACGGCACCTTTTATGTCTTCCTTTCAGAATGACACACTCTCATTTCTGCCATATTCTGTCCTGGCAACTTGCCAGGAGCCAGGGGGCCTTGGGGAGGGACACCTTGGAGGGACAAAGTTTGGTAGTGGATTTGTCCAAGTTCTGGCAGCCAGCAAGCAGCAGAACAGGGATATGACCTTCATGGTCTGACTGCAGACCCCATGCTAGCAACAGCTCCAGTGCTGTTTCCCAATCCTTCCATATCCAGTGGACCTTTTTTTTTTTTTTTGTGGCATCAGGTCCTGGCTGGAAGCTCTGACTCTCTGTTCAGAGAAATCAATACCCACATGGAGATTTGCCAACGTTCCTAGAAGTTTCCCTCCGCCCCCATCAGCTAAGTCCCTCGTCCCCATTCCCCTGTGCCCATTTTCCTGATGGGATCACTGAGATCCAAAGCCAGTGCCTTTGGCTGCCTGAGGCCTCAAGGGCCTGTTCCCCCTGTGTTGGGGGCTAAAGCTGGGCTCTGGCAGACGGTGGAAGGGCCAGGAGTCAAGGAGCCATCCCTCCCTGTATGCCCCGCCCCTCTTTCCAGGCTGGTCTCTGGTCCAAGGCCTCTTCAGGATGTAAAGATGCCAGTTGCCCGGGGTTCCTTCTCTGTGTCAGGCTCAGGGCTCTCTGTCCTCCTCTCTCTGCTCACTCTCCCAGCCCATGGATCGAGTTCTTTCATCCATCTATCCAGCCACCAGCAAACTTTCATTGAGCACCTATGCTGCACTTCTCTCGCCAGCTCTGTGTGCAGAAACCACCCCCTGGTGACTCTCCCAGGCACCCCAGACCCAGCAGAGCTCAAAATGGCCACAGCATGCCCTTTGAACAAGTTTCTCCTCCTCCCTCCCCCATCCCCCCCAGCCCTGCCATCCCCACATCCTGCTCTCCAGAGCCTCTCCTCCATGTGTCACCCCCCCCCCCACTTCTGTGATCCTGTGGGTTCCCATCCCAGCTACACTCCTCCCAACCTGTGTGACCTTGACAGTATCTTTCCTTAAGAGGCTCAGTCATCCTTGTCTCCAAAATGGGCATCACCAGGTCCATCTGACCAGGCTGGAGAGGGGGTTGTTAAAAAATGTGGGTACAGGGCTTCCCTGGTGGCACAGTGGTTGAGAGTCCGCCTGCCGATGCAGGGGACACGGGTTCGTGCCTCGGTCCGGGAAGATCCCACATGCTGCGGAGCGGCTGGGCCCGTGAGCCATGGCCGCTGAGCCTGCGCATCTGGAGCCTGTGCTCTGCAACGGGAGAGGCCACGGCAATGAGAGACCCGCGTACCGCAAAAAAAAAAAAAAAAAAAAAAATGTGGGTACAAAGTAGATTCCATTTTTGGAGATGTTAAGCTCTTATATTTTGGTCTCCGGCAGCCCCTAGTTCCTAGAAATTCCTCACTCTCCAGATACTAAGGACCCAGAAAGAACACCAACCTCTAGGTTGTGTGGAGAACGTGTGGGAAACTGCCTTCCTACCTGGAGAATCTCTACGCTGCTTTCAAGGCGACCCCTGTTATCTCCTCCCTCTGCTTATCCCTGACCCCTAGGGGCTGGGGGTGTCTGCGTCTGCCTATGTCTCCCCCTAGATTGGGGGTCCCTTGAGGGCAGACCCTGACTTTCAGGATGGGAGTAAATCCGGGGGTGTAGATGTCTCCTAGGGCCACTCTAACAAGGCATCACAAACTGGGTGTATTAAAGCAACAGAAACTTACAGTCTCCCAGTTCTAAGAGCCAGAGTCCAAGATCCAGTTGTCAGCAGGGCTGCCCTCCCTCTGCAGGCTCTCAGGGAGATTCTATCCCAGGCTGTCTCCCAGCTTCTGGTGGTCGCTGGCAATCCTTGGCTTGTAGACGCATCCCTCCAACCCCTGCCTCTGACATCACGTGGCCTTCTTCTCTGTGTCTTCAGCTCTCCCACCTCCCTCTGCCTTTCTCTCTCTCTCGCTCTGTCTTTTTAAAAAATATTTATTTATTTATTTATTCATTGGTTGCGCCGGGTCTTAGTTGCGGCTCGCTGGCTCCTTAGTTGTGGCATGCAAACTCTTAGTTGCGGCATGCATGTGGGATCTAGTTCCCTGACCAGGGATCGGAGCCGGGCCCCCTGCATTGGGAGCGAGGAGTCTTTGTTTTTTAAATTAATTAATTTTATTTTTATTATTTTTGGCTGCGCTCCGTCTTTGTTGCTGCACGCGGGCTTTCTCTAGTTGCGGCGAGCAGGGGCTACACTTCGTTGCGGTGCGTGAGCTTCTCATTGTGGTGGCTTCTCTTGTTGCAGAGCATGGGCTCTAGGCACGCGGGCTTCAGTAGTTGTGGCACACGGGCTTAGTTGCTCCTCGGCATGTGGGATCTTCCCGGACCAGGGATGGAACCCGTGTCCCCTGCCTTGGCAGGCAGATTCTTAACCACTGCGCCGTCACGGAAGTCTGTACCTTTCTCTCTCGCTCTTTGTTTTTAAATAAATTTATTTATTTTTGGCTGTGTTGGGTCTTTGTTGCTGCGTGCGGGCTTTCTCTAGTTGCGGCAAGCAAGGGCTACGCTTTGTTGCGGTGCATGGGCTTCTCAGTCCAGTGGCTTCTCTTGTTGCGGAGCACGGCCTCTAGAGTGCAGGCTCAGTAGTTGTGGCTCACGGGCTCTAGAACGCAGGCTCAGTAGTTGTGGCGCACGGGCTTAGTTGTTCTGCGGCATGTGGGATCTTCCCGGACCAGGGCTTGAACCTGTGTCCCCTGCATTGGCAGGCGGATTCTTAACCACTGTGCCACCAGGGAGGCCCCTCTGCCTTTCTCTTATGAGGACACCAGTCATTGGATTTAAGGCTCACCTAAATCCAGGATGACCTCGTGTCCAGATCTATCACTTAATTACATCTCTAAAGATGCCTTTTCCAATAAGTTCCCACTCACAGATTCCAGGGGTTAGGACTTGGACATATTTTTAGGGAGGACAGCCATTCAACTCACTACAAGGGGTGACCACAAAATGAAGAGCCAGATATAAGGGTCACTGTGGGCAGCATCTCAAGGGAGAACCAGGTGACCTGCGTTGATGGCCTCGCGGAGGGCAAACAGGGTGGCTTCTTGGAGGGGGATGCATTTGAGCTGAGTCTTGAGCAATGGGGAGGATTGTGGCAGATGGGGGTGGTATGAGCACGGGGTATACCAAGACTTGGAAGCAGGAACATGCCTGGCCTGCTGAGGGCAAGGACATGTGAGAGCCTGACGGACGAGTTTACTGCCCCCAGGGACACTGGGCAATGTCTGGGGACATTTGTGGTTGTCATGACCAGGAGATGCTGCTGGCGTCTTGTGGGTAGAGGCCAGGGATGCTGCTCCAAACCCTACAGTGCACAGGACGGCCCGCCACGATGGAGAATTCCCCAGCCCCAGATCAACAGTGCTGAGGCTGAGAAACCCTGTTTAGGAGAATGAGGAGACGGTTAATGTTCTAGAACGGTGCTAATAGAAATAGAATGCAAGCCATGTATAGCATTTAGATTTTTCTAGGAGCATCATTTAATGAGTAAAAAGAAACAGTTGAAATGAATTTTAATGCTATCTTTTATTTTAACCCACTATCTCCAAAATCCTATCAAGAGGCAGTCAGTAGAGCCCACGTAAAACTTATTAACGAGATAGTTCACATTCCTTTTTTTCATCCTAAGTGTTCCAAAATCCGGAGTGTGGATTGCACACTTCTGGTCCATCTCAAGTGGGACACTCAGTGGTTATCAGAGATGCTCGATCTGGATTTGCATTTTATAAAATTGACAGTTGAAAAAATAGATTCACTTGCCCAAATTGTCCTAAACATACTTAAAGGTTTTCCAAGAGTGAAGTCGGCTAGTAACAGGTTTTAGACTTAGATTTACCTTTATATTAATTTTTTTAAAAAAATAAATTTATTTATTTATTTTTAGCTGCGTTGGGTCTTCCTTGCTGCACGCCAGCTTTCTCTAGCTGCGGCGAGCGGGGGCTACTCTTCATTGCAGTGTGCGGGCTTCTCATTGCGGTGGCTTCTCTTGTTGCGGAGCTCGGGCTCTAGGTGTGTGGGCTTCAGTAGTTGTGGCTCGCGGGCTCTAGAGCGCAGGCTCTGTAGTTCTGGCACATGGGCTTAGTTGCTGCGCGGCATGTGGGATCTTCCCGGAGCAGGGATGGAACCCGTGTCCCCTGCATTGGCAGGCAGATTCTTAACCACTGCGCCACCAGGGAAGTCCTACATTAATTTTAACTGAACACAATTAAACACAGTTCCGTTTCTCGGTCACACAAGCCACATTTCAAGTGCTCAGTAGCCACGTGTGGCTGTCGGCTGCTCTAGTGGATGGCATAGTTCTAAAATGTTCCAGGCCAAGGGTCAGCCAGCTTTTTCTGTAAAGCAGAAATGTATGGCTTTGCCGGCCATACAGCCTCTGTCACATCTACTCAAAGTGTAAAACAGTAACAGATGACAAGTGAACAAATGGGCATGGCTGTGTGCCAGTAAAACTTTATTGACAACAACAGATTGGGGGCCCGAATAGCGCTGTAGTTTGCCAATCCCCATTATAGACCATTGCTGTCCAACAGAACTTGAAGGTGGAAGTGTTCTCTCTGCGCTGTCCAATAGGGTGGCCACTAGCTCCGTGTGGCTATGGAGCCCTTGAAAAGGGGCAAGAGTGACACAGGAACTGAAGTTTTAATGTTATTTAATTTTAATAGATGTAAATTTAAACTTCCAATGTCTACATGTGGCTAAGGGCTACCGTACTGGACAGTGCAAATCTAGAATATTCTAGATCAGGGATCAACTACTGTTTCGGAGAGCCCAGACACAGAATGTTCCAGACCAGGGCTCAGCCACCATATTAGACAGTGCAGACCTGGAATGTTCTAGGCTGGGGGTCAGCTACCATGTTAGACTGTGCAGGCTAGAATGTTCTAGACTTGGGGTCAGCTACCATGTTAGACAGTGCAGGCTACAATGTTCTAGAACCAGGAGCATGGTGCAGTGTCATCATACATCTAGGCTAGGGAGTTCCCCGTCTCTCTTTGACACCTGCTGACAGTGGGGATGGGTGAGGAGTCTCAAGCAATGCCCTTCTCTTCTTGGGCCTCAGTTTCCCCAGGGTTATCACTGTTTCCCAGCACTGCCGGGGCACCTCATCCATCTGCCATGTCAGGGGGGCACCAGGGCTGCTGCTCACCCCATTTGAAAGGTGGGGAGACTGTGGTGAGAGAGAGGAAGGGACTTGTTTGACGTCACCCAGCAGAGTGAAGACTGCAGCTCCAGCCACCCAGCTCCACAGACCTTGAGCCTCTGGCTTCTCTGGCTCAGTTCCTGCAAGCTGGCCCCCTTCCTCCCTGGAGGTGCGGGCTGATGTTTGTTAAAGAAGAAGGAGGTGACTCGGGGCTGGACCCTGGGGACGGAGGGGCCCCTGGGGGCCACCTCCTGACTGGGGCAGCATTCTGTGGGAGTAGAGCCTGGCTTAAAAATTTTTTTCTTAAAATTTGAAAAATACTGCACACTTAGAGAAAAGTGCATGCAACCCAACTGATTACAAAGCAAGCACCCTGTTACCACTACACAGTTGGCACCCTGGACACCACCCCGTCCCATGTCCCCAAGCCCAAACCCCTCTCTTCTGTTGGAGGAGCTGCTGCCCTGACTTTTACGGTAACCAACCCCTGCTTTTCTTCTGGTACCGCGCCCGTGAGATTCAATATCACCCCTCAGCGCTTTGCACTTTGTCATCGCTGTGTGGTATTCCATGGCTGCGACACACCATTTATTCATCCACTCTCCTGCTGGTGGACATTTGGGTTGTTTCTAGTTTTGCTCTTAAGGCATAGAGATCATTGCCGGTGTTTTGTCTTTGGTGGACACGTGCCACGTTTGGGTCAGGTGCATACCCAGGAGTTCCGATCCCTGAGTACGTGTATCTTCCAATTCTGATGAGCGAAGAAGCTGATGTGGGGGGTGAGCCTCCCTGCCTGAGAACACCCGCAGAAATGGAATCAGCCTTTCAGAACAAGCGCTGGAGGCTTGCTTGCCGATCGCACGAGGAGGCGTGGGGGCTACTGCGCAGGAGACCCCCTTGCCTGTCAGCGGCAGCGGAGCACAGGCGTCCGAGCCCCCTCCCAGGCGTCTCCGCCAGAGGATGGAGCCTCGGCCGGCCGCAAGAGAAAGCCCACCCCGCGGGCTCACGTCTCCGCGCACACCCGCGCGCACCGCTCGGGAGTCGGGGGGCGGGGAGGCCGGGGCTGGGTTGCGGCGCTAGAGACGGACAGCCACCATCTCTCCTGTCCCCGTGTGTGTGCGTGTGTGTGTGTTGGAGGAGTCGTATAAAGCGGATGCTTCTGTTTTTCTGTCTCTTGATGACCCAGGAGGGGGGTGGTCCCCGTCGTTTGCCGACCCGGTGCATCTCTCTGTGCCCTGGCAGAGCCCAGGCCCCCACCCCCCATAACGCTGCTTTCTGCAGCGAGTGACCCACCCACTCTCACTTCCAGTTCTCTCCTCGAGTATGACAGCAGCGTCCGTGGGGGACGCAGTTTAATCAAATCTCAGCACTCTGGAATAGGATCCTACATTGAATAACAGAAGCCCAGAATAGAACCCAGAATGGACCGCAGGACCCTGGAATCCACGCTGGGCAGATGTCTCTGATTCCCGCAGGAGTTCTTTGCTGGCTGTCAAACCCCAGGACGGGGTTCCTGCGGGTGGAAGGGATCCCCCCTCCCCTCCTCATACCCTCACCTCCATCGACAACAGGCAACAGGTCCAGCTCCTGCCTCTTGGACGGTGAGGGGCTGGGCCATGTGAGGCAATGCCATCTCTTTCTTCGTGAAGGCCTTGGTGGGTGAGGGATGCCCCAGACCTGGCGGCCGCCCTGCTGCTCATCTGAGCACCCTGGAAAAGGATGAGTTTGTCCAGCTATGAGTCCCCCCACAGGCCCCTCCTGAAGCCCCTTCTGTGCACACAGGGGTCTCTGAAGTGGTCCCTTTGCACGATCCAGCCCCATATCCCATGACTCGGCTCAGAGTCAAGCCAACCCTGAGAATGGGCGGGGGGGCCCCAAAGTGCCGAATGTCTCATGATTTGGCTTCCCCAGACCTCAGTCTCCTAGTCTGTAAAGTGGGTTTGCGGAGTGTTTTGAGGGTCCTTTGAGGTGACACAGGCCAGATGCTGAGCGCGCACTTGGCAAATAGATGCTGAGTGAATGAACGCAGGGTCCCAGGCAAGTCGAGCTGTGGGACTCTGGCCAGTCATGTCTCTTGCCGAGCCTGTTTTCTCCCGTGAAATGGGGACAGTGCAGACATGCCTGGCACGAGCTCTTGGGTTACTTCCCGTGCAGGGCACTGTGCCCAGCACGCCTGCCTCACTCTTGCCCATAGGACAGGAGTCTGGAAACCATAGGTCTCGTCTCGTTTCATCTCAGTTGTCATTTGTGGACCCTATGCTGGGTCTTTCTGGGGAGGAGTTCCCAGAGCCCCCCAGCCCTAACTTCAGGAGTTCATCCCAAAGAGGGACGGTGTGTGTGTTGGG
This sequence comes from Pseudorca crassidens, assembly GCF_039906515.1. NCBI lineage: Eukaryota > Metazoa > Chordata > Mammalia > Artiodactyla > Delphinidae > Pseudorca > Pseudorca crassidens. Next base: position 170,155,169 of record NC_090298.1, read on the forward strand.
GGATGTGTCACCACCAAGGCAATGCCTGGGCAAAGCAACCAAAGCAGATGGGGATGGAGGGGAAGGCTTCGGGGTTGGGTGGCATTCAAGGGGCTTGTGGGGCGAGGATGGGGTGTACAGGGGCGCATTCCAGCCCTGTGTCCTCGGGGTGTGGGAGGAGGAGGGGCCCGGAATGGCTGGGACTGAGCAGTAAAGGTGCCTCGAATGCCAGGATGAGGATCTGTCACTCTACCCCAAGGGCAATAGGGAACCAAGGCAGAATCTAGACCAGGAGAGGGGCTTGGTCTGGAGGTTGGGCTGGGGCTCGGGTGGGAGAGGAAGAGGCTGGAATGGTAGCCCGGGCGGCCCAGATAGGGGTCCACTTTGCTTCCTTCCCTTCCTCACCATCCAGAAACCACCCAGTTGGGGCTTTCCCTGGGCCCCCACATCTAAAGGCATAGCTTTGCAAATCCAGGAGAATATTTTGGGCCCCAGCCTGTCTACCGAAGAATCTTCCTACAGTTCCTCCCCACAGTGGCCTCAGTTTCCCCATCGGTAATACACACAGGTCAGACATACGGGACCCTGTTTTCCCAGTGGTGTATGGCTTGATTGAAGTCACTCAGCAAAAGCTAGGTGGCAGAGCAAGAACTGGATTCCAACCACTTAATGTATGCCCACCCAGAGCCCTATCCCACCTGATCCTTGACTGGAGGAATGGCTGTGTCTTCAGAGGCCCCCGAGGAAACTGGTAGTAGGTCTGACCCCTGCTTCTGATTTTCTCCCCTCTCTTTCTGATTTGCTATCTGTAAAAGGGGCATGTTCCCATCTCATAAAGTTGTTTGGAGATTAAATGAATCAGTGGACGTAGGTATGGCTCCAACATGCTCCCCCCGCCCCACCACCAACTCCTATTCATACTTCAAAACCCACTGCAGATTTTCCATCTTCAGTGCACCCCCAGGATGATAGCCTTTGGCTCTTCATTGTTCTCGGCTCTAGGCTCTCCCAGCACTTGATCCTTCCCTCTGCCCCAACCCTGACCCCATGAGTCTGGAAGTGTCTGCATATGCCTCTGTTTCCCCCTCTGCCAGACTAGTGGGGTGCTCCCTGAGGCTGCAGAATTACTCAGCATGAGGCACAGGGGAATGTTGTTGAATAAGTGTAAAGAGGAAGGGAGGGGGCAGGGAAAGGGTGCGGTGATGGGGAGCCAGAGAAGGTGGAGGAGGGAGGAAGGGCACTCGGCAAAGACCTCAGTGGGACAGATGGAGAGAGGGAGCCGGAAGGAGGTGGGCAGAGCCAGATGGGCGGGTTGGGGTGGGGGGGAGACCCAGCTCTCCCCTGGCACGCCTCCTCCCGGCTTGGGCGGGCAGCGCGCGCAGGGCCCGGCCTCTGGCGGGCGGATCGCCTGGGCGTTAGGCGCGGAGAACGAGGCGCGGAGCCCGGAGCCCGAGTGTGCGTGCGGCGTGTGCGCGCCCGTGCGCCCAGGGCCAGCCGGGCGGGAGGCGGCACATGAATGCCAGCCTGGCGCGCGTCTGCAGGCCGGTGGGTAAGGCGAGGCGCGGGTCCGCGGGGTGTGGATGGCCGGGCCTCGCAGCCTTGGCTTTCGAGTGGGCGACTAGAGAGGAAGGGGTTGCCCACCTGGCTTCTCAGAGCCAGACCAGGACCACCCCCCCACCCCCCCGCCGACCTGACCCAGGAGGGGGAAGAGGCCTCCCAGTCGGAGGCGGAAGGTCCCAGGCTCTGCAGCGGGTGGGGGAGGTGGGAAGCAGGTAGCCAGGCCGCGAGAATGGGGTGGGGATGGAGGATGCCGTGATGGGGGCAGGTTCCCTCCCTGTGGTCCCCCTCTCTCGCTCCCTCCCTCGGCTTATCCATCTCCAGAAGATTATATTTAAATATCTCTTTTGTGCAAGGCAGGAGCTGGGCTCGCCCCTAAGAGGCGGTTTCCATGGCAACAACAATTGCCAGCTTCCGTGTGGTGAATCAGCGTTGCCATGGCAACCCCATCCTCATCTGTCCAAGGTGCTGGGGGTGGGGGGGGGGAGGTGAGGGCCAGCGGAGGCGGGTGAGAGGGGTGGGGGAACGGGAGGCTGGAGCCCAGGTGCCCCATCCCCCCCACCTCCCTTCACCACCTCAGTCTGCCCTCAGCCCAGAAACTGGTCCCATGGGTTGAAATAATCTCCCCTCCCGCCTCCAGCTAGAGGGGTGTGGCACCCAGGTGAAGAGGGCCCAGGGTGTGTGTGTGTGTGTGTGTGTGTGTATGGTGGGGGAAGGGGGATGTGGTTTGGCCTTTCCCAGGTGGTCAGCGTTCCTCTGAGGGTGTGGCTGGGTGGCAGGAAGATTGGGCTGGGGGAAGTGGGGGCCAAGTAGGGAAAACAGAAGCTTCTCTGGTCTGGGGCTCCCAAGGCTGTGTTCACATTGAGGAGGCCCATATGTGCCCCAGACACACACTCAGAAAGAGGGAGGGTATCAGAGCGGGAGGGGCTCACTAAGGGGAAGGGAAGCAGAAAAATAACCTCTCCAGGCCTTGATTTTGACATCTGTAAAACAGCGTAAAAATTGTGCATCTTTCTGAAAGCTTGCTGGGCAGCTGCACTGTGATTTAAAAACATGTTTATCAAGCACCTCTGAATGGCTGTGGGGATCTACTCCGAGATTGTCTGACCTGGGAGGGGGGCTGGGACCAGCACTCTTTCCAACCCCAGGCCTGGTGCAGAGGGACCAGGTGCCTTTCTATGCTGGTGGGTGTTGGCCACTTCCTTCTCGTCAGTTCAGTTCAGCAAACTCCTCTGATTCTCTCCTGTACCCTGCCCTGAGGGGCGGGGTTGTGATGTTATGGTCTCAGTCTGGAGGGAAACAGAGCAACACATAGACACTTCCTGCCCTGAGGCAGAGGGAGGAAGGGACCCAAAAACGTGGAAGGATTGCCTGCATGGGGACTTTTGAGCTGGGTTTTGAAGGATGAGTAGGAGTTCACCAGAGGCACCGGGTTGGGAGGAAGATTCTGTCCTAGAATCAACAGAGAAGCAAATGCCACCCAACCCCACATCCCTCAAATCTGTTCTGAAATATTCACATTAGCTGATACCCCTGGCTGGGTAAGTTGCAGGAGTGGGGGTTAGAGAAGGATTTCTTCCACTGAACAGTTCACTGGTTTCTTCCATTTTCAGTGCTGGGAGTGGGGGACAGAGTCCAGAACAATAAGTCCAGATTGCAGGCCAGTCTACTGAAGTATGACAGTTCCCCCCACTCGAGGCTCAGGGAGCTGGCTAAAAGTAGCTGCCTTGGTGTATCAGTCAGCTACTGCTGAGTAATAAACTGCCCCAACCATTTTATTTGTTCATGATTCTGTTGGTTAACAAGCTCAGGCTGGGCTTAGCTGGCACTTCTACTGGTTTGTCCTGAGTCATTCATGCAGTTGCAGTCAACTGGGGCTCGACTGAGGCTAGCTGAGCCAGGACTCCCATGCGTTGTGTGTCAGCAGGGCATCTCTGTGCATGAGATCTCCCGTCTTCCAGTAACTCGCCTGGATTTGTCCACCTGGCAACCTCCATGGTTCCAAAAAGGCAACTTCTCTTGAGGGCAAGGCTTGGAACTCTCACAACTTCACTTCCACCACATTCTCTTGGTCAGAGCAAGTCGCATGGCCAAGTCCAAAAGCAAAAGGTGGAGAAATAGACTCCAGTTCTTGATGAGAAGAACCACAAAATCACGTCACATACAGGGACTGCAGGAGTTGGGCCATCTTTGCAAACAATCTATCACACTTGGGGAGGCAAGAAGACTCCCTGGATGAAGGGTTATTGTTACTGGGCTATGAAGGCAAAGTGGGAGTTTTCCAGGCAGCAAGAGCAAAGCCCTGTAGGTGGGACCATGTGTCACTTGGTGTGACTGAGGTGCTGGTTGCTGCCAGAGGTTGGTGGGATGCTGAGGCTGGGGAGGTGGACAGGAGTGCCCAGCAGAGCTCAGGTGAAGCTCCCACCCATGCTACCCCCACTGCCCACCTTGACCTCCCTCCCCCCTCTCTCCACAGATGGCACGGCCAATCCAGGTGAAGCCTGCGGACAGCGAAAGCCGAGGAGGTAGTTGTCATCTCTCCGTGGCCACCAGGCTGCGGGTTGGCAGAGGAATGGGAGGAGGGAAATCCTTGCACAAAGGTGGTGGGAGAGGCAGAGGCCCAGCCTGGGGTGGGGGGGGAGAGTAGGGAGGCCGTGTCCCCTCCTCCTAACCACAGGGCCACAGGCCCAGCAGTGGGAGGTGTGGCCAGGTCCTGCTGCTTTCCCCTAGAACTTGAAATACCCCACTCATCTCAGGGTGCAATAACGGGGATCTTCAGACACAGAGGGGATGGGGCCCCTGAAGGACTATGGATTGGTTTCTGGGCTCTGCGTGTGTGTGCATGTTTGCATGTCTGAGCAAGTGCAGGTGTGTGTATATGAGCATGCCTTCCTGGGCACGGCTGTGCGCAGATGTATGCGAGTGTGTGCCCAAGTGCATGTGTGTTTCTGGCAGGTGCAGTGGGGGTGCCTGCCTGACTGTGTGCACATCTGCGTGCCTGGGCTTTGCGTGGGTGTATATGTTCAAGCGTGTGTGCTTGACTGTTCCCGGCTGGGCGCGTGGGTGTGCAGGCTGGGCCCTGTGTCTGCATTAGGCTGGACCTCTGGGTGGCTGTGTGCCCATGGGGAGATGCTTGGCTGTCCCCAGTGGGATCCAAGGCTAGTCATTCTCGGATATTTTTGACCCCCCTCCCCATCTCAGGTGGATGGGGGGCTGAGGGAGAGCAGCCAGCCTTGGAGGTGCTGTAGCGGGTAGGGCTGTTAGGACTTCTGTGTATGTGTAGGATCCTGGTAAAGCCTATCGGGAATGGGAGCCTGTTTTCACACTCTCCAGCCTGGCTTCCACTGTGGGTCAGGGACTAGAGGGGGGGGATCTGCATGTTTTCATCTCTGTCTCTCTGTCTCTTATTCTCTCTCTCCTTCTCTCCCTCTCCCTCCATCTCTGTTTCTCTCTCCTAATCTTTTTCTCTCCTCCTATCTCTCTGGTTCTCTTTGTGCTTCTCTGTGTATCTCTCTTTGCCCCTTACTGTCTCTCTTTGCCTGTCTCTGTCTCTCAGTCTCTCCCTGTCCCTCTCTCTCTCCCTCATATGTCTCTCCCTCCCTCCCACCCCTATGAGTGACAGCTGCCAGAGAACGGGTTTCCATAGTAACCAAGCTCACCCTTCCTGGAAGAGGAAGCTGCCGCGTTCCTGATTACAGGGGAGCAGTGCAATTCCCCCGGGGGGAGAGGGGGACAGAGTTCTGGTACCTCACATGGGAGAGGCTGGTCCAGACTGGCCGCTGGCCTTAGAGTTGGGCAGGTCCCAGCCAGGCTTGCAGCCAGGCCCCAAGCCAACCCCAGGCTCCCCAGGCACCTGGTCTTGTGCCCACACACTGTTCATTCATTCAATAGACGTTGATTGCTTGGCCCCTCCTGAGCCCTGGCAAGGTTGGGCAGGGAGCTCTTCTGGGCACTGTGAGGATGCAGGGGCCCTCAGCGCTCACCCCTGCCTGGAAAATCTAGATGGCAGACAGACAGACAGACATGGACCCGGGCCAGGCAAGGCAGTTCCTAACCCTGGTACTATGTGTGGACTCTGAGTGCATAGGAGGGAGAGGCCGTTTTGCCCAGAGGGTGGAAGCAGTTGGACAGAGAGGCATTCCAGGCAGGGGGCACTGCATGAGGTGGGACCTCGCAGGCACGTGGAAAGGTGGAGAGACCTAGGCAGGGAAAGCGCGTGGCTGTGTCCTCCCTCACACGCGCAGAAGAGGGCCCGGGGAGGGGGGGTCCAGGCGCCCTGCTCCACGCCCTGCTACCTCCACTCTCTGCTGGAGGGACGGAGAAAATTCCCGGAGCCTAGGACTCGTCTGAGGTGGTGTCTCCGCCCACAGGGGACCGGAAGCTGTTTGTGGGGATGCTGAACAAGCAGCAGTCAGAGGAGGACGTGCTGCGGCTGTTCCAGCCCTTCGGGGTCATAGACGAGTGCACCGTGCTCCGGGGGCCCGACGGCAGCAGCAAAGGTGATGGGCCGTGCGCGGGGCTGGCTGCTGGGGGCGGGGCTGTGGGAGGGCGGGGCTGGAGGGATGGGGCGGGGCGGAGCGGGCACAGGAGAGCGTGGCGGGATCCAGGGGGCGTGGCCGGGATCGTGGGGCGGGGCTGGCCCACAGTGGGCGGGGCCTAGCACGTGGAGAGCGGGCTGGAGGGATGGGGCCCCGCTAGGTACACAAGAGGGTGGGGCTCGCTCAGGTGGCGGTAGCGGCACATGGGAGGGCGGGGCCGGCTCCGGGGGGCGGGGCGAGCAGAGACTGTCCAGTCCTACGCGGTCCTACTCTTGTGCTCGTGTCCGTCTGGGGCTGCCTGTCTCCACCTGACTCTGTCCATGGGGCTGTTGCCGTCTGGATTTGCCTATGTCCTGTGCCTGATCCTACTTGCTCCACCGTTCCTGTATGGTTGTACCATGCAGGAATGATTGTTTAATGATCTCCAGAAACTTGTTTTCCGGTCTACTCACGTTACTGCATGTACCTAGGGTTGAGTATCACTCCGCCTGTGTCTCTTAGTCTCTGACACTCTTTCTGAGTGTCCAAATGGCTATTTATGTTTGGGTATCCATGTGCCTGGTGGTCTCCGTCTACCTGATTCTACGTGTTGAGGTTCATCTGTCTGGGACTGAGTCTCAGTTTGCCTGTCTCTGCCCTGGCGACTTTATCTTACTGGGACTGAATGTATCTGATGGTCCCTGACTGTTTATTTGCCTGACTCTTTTCTTGTAATTGAGATATGATCACATACTGTAAAATTCACCCTTTTAAAGTGTACAGTGAAGTGCTTCACAAAATTCACAAAACTGTACAACTGTCACCACTATCTAGTCCCGGAACATTTTCACCCCCCTTACCCCAAATCTGCCTGGCTCTTCCATAGCCCTCTCTCTGTCTGGAACTGTAGCCTATGACCGTCTGTCTGGATTTGCCTGTGTCTGGTGGTCTCTGGTTGTCTGTCCACCTGATTCTCCCCTTGCCTGGTGACTTTTCATCCCCATCTATCCAACTCTGGCCACATGGGCGTATCTGTCTGGGTCTGAGTGTACCTCTGCCTGAGTGTGCCCACAGGACTGCATCTCTCTGTGTCTGTGTCTGATGGTTTGTCACTCTAATTCTGCGTATCTGATTACAACCCTGGACCTCATGGCATTGGTGGCTAGCGGGCGTTCTCTAAGCCCATCCCCTTCACTTGTTCTAATGGGCAGGGCCTGCCTCTCCACCTGTGCACCTCCTCACACCCTCTGATGAGGTCTTGGACAAACCGCTATCTGGCTGGCTGGCTGTGTGCTTGTCTTACTGTCTGATCCTTCCTTGTCCAGCTGTCTGTCTGAACAAATGGCTGGCTGTCTCTCAGATGTCCGACTTTTGGGCTGCCTGTGTCCACGCTGACCGGCCGTGCAGGGCTGTCAGCCCCTCTCCTGTGGCCTCTCACCTGTTCCCCTTCTCTCGGAGCAGGCTGTGCCTTCGTGAAGTTCTCCTCCCATACGGAGGCTCAGGCGGCCATCCACGCCCTGCATGGCAGCCAGACCATGCCGGTGAGTCGGAGTTGCCCTGGGCGATGGGGGTAGGGGTGGGAAAGGAGTAAGGGGGCCCGGCCTTACCATCCCAGCCATCTGGTAGCCCCTGGCCCTTCTTCAGAGAGGTCATGGTGGGGAGAAGAGGCGCAATCTCTGATGGTGGTATGGGTGGATGTATGTGTGTGATTGTGTGTGTGAGCCTGCAAGTAAGTGTGGAGTGTGTATGGATGTCCTGCCAGCACGTGGCTGCCCGTACGCAAGTACGCGCAGGCCACTGTGTGTGTTGGTGTGTGCACGTGTGCATGTCTGTGTGTGAGCGTGTGGTTGTGAGTAGGTGGGTGTCAGTGTGCACACGAGGTGTGTGTAATGGGTATGGATACGTGTGCACATGTGCGCTGGTGCATACGCACATGTGCACACGTGTGACTGCATATGCACAAGTGTGTTAAGTGGGTGTGTTCGTGTGAGCACACGTGTGCAAGTATGTATCTGAGTGCACATGTGTGTTTATGTGCGAGTGTGTGTCTGGGTGATGTGGGGGGAGCTAGTGCACGTGTGTACATCTGTAGGAGTGTGAAGGCAAATGTCTGTGTGTGGAGTGAGCATGCATGTGAATGTAGGCAGTCACGTGTGTACATGTGTGACTGTGTGCACGTGAGTGTGTGAGTATATGTGCACGTATTTGGGAGTGTATGCGTGTGTGTGTGAGTGTCAATGGTGAGTGTGTGGGCAGAATGCATGTGTAAGTGTGTGCAGATGTGTGTGAGCCCCAGAGGAGCAGGGAGAGATGGGGCTGGAGGGGCCTGCAGTTCAAGGCTGAGAAGCGTGGGGTTCCTCCTAGGGTGATGGGGGGCCCCAGAGGGAAGGGACCAGGTCATTTGGAAATGTCCCCGTGGGGCCAGAGTAGGGACGAGTTTGGAGCCGGGAGCCTGTGGGCCTGCAGCAGTGAGAGCCTGGAGGGAACCACACAGGTGTTGGGGGTGGCCCTGCCTCCCAGGAAAGTGGCCCTGGGAGCCACCATCACTGTACATAAATGTCCAAATCTGCCACGGGGAAGACAGGCCTTGGGGACCCACTCTCTGTTGTTCTGGGAAATGGGTGTGAAGAGCAGGGCAGTCTCAGATCCTTCCTTCTATTGCTCTCTGGGTCCTCAGGCATCAGCTTTAATCCTTAGAGGGGCAGGAGTCAGCTCGTCCGAAGGTCAGGCTTTCTCCTGCTCCGAGCTGTCCAGTGATGGAGCTGGTGGGCGGCACAGGGAGTGAGCTCTCCATCAGAGGAGGTATTCAACCTCTCTGATGGTTGGAGCCTTACCTGTTCTCAGGTATGGGTGACAGCTATAGGGTCCTCCATGCGGGCCCCCATTGTTCCCTTCCAGCAGTTGGATTCTCCACCCATTTTGAGAGTGTGGTTGACAGTCAGGGTCCTCACTATGCCCCAGATGCAGCCCCCCGCGCCCGGACGCCCCACTTGTGCGCACGAGGGGGCTGCAGGGTCAAGTGCGAGACCTGGGATGCTGATCTCCAGACTGTCCTCACTGTGGCACCTGGGACTTCGAGGGTGGGGCTGACAGCTGCTGCTATCCACACCCCTACACCCCTCGTAAGGGACCCCAGAGTCCCGGCTACGTCCCCCCTTCTTTCCCTCCCTGCTTGCGGCTGCCCCTGCAGGGTGCCTCCTCCAGCCTGGTGGTCAAGTTTGCTGACACGGACAAGGAGCGGACGCTGCGGCGCATGCAGCAGATGGTGGGCCAGCTGGGCATCCTGACGCCGTCCCTCACCCTGCCCTTCAGCCCCTACAGTGCCTACGCCCAGGCTGTGAGTGACCCCAGCAGACACACTTCTGTCTCCAGCAGGGCTTCTGAGACTTCTCTGGGGATCTGGCTCAGTCTGTCTCACTCTCTTTCTCCATCTATTCTCGGTCTAGGGCTTCTGCCTCTTTGCCCATCTTTCTGTTTCTCTGGCCCAGTCTTTCTGACTCAGGGCCTTATTCTGGCTGTGGCTGAGTCCCCAAATCCAGGCCGCTTCCTGACCCCAACCCCAGCTGAGCCCCCAACCATGGACTATGCTCCGAGCCCAAGCTGAGCCCCAGCTCTGGACTGACAGGACACCAGACTCAACCCCTACATCCAGCCTGAACCCTCACCCGGCGTGAACATCAAATGAAGATCCAACCTTTAGTTGACCCCCAGATCCTAGCTGTTCCCCAAATCTAGATTAGCCTGAATTCTAGCTAAACCTCCTGGCTGACTCCAAGCTGAGACCCAACCCTGAGTGAGTTCAACATTGGCTGAGCCCTGGTCCCAGACTGACTCCTGATCTTAGACTGAGCCCTAATCCCTGGCTGAGCTCTCATTCCTAAATGAGCCTGGAACCTAGTCTAGGCCCTGATCCTACACTGAGACTTAATGCCAGGCTGAGCCCCAATTCCTAACTGATCCCTGACCCCGACCTGAGCCAAGACACCCGGCCTGACCCCCTAGTTCCTGGAGGACCCGCCCCCCACCTCATGAGCCGTGATCTCAGGTCAGGTGCCACTTTGACTGTGCACGTTGACTCCCTCTCCACCCCCAGCTCATGCAGCAGCAGACAACGGTCCTGTCCACCTCAGGCAGCTACCTGAGCCCTGGCGTGGCCTTCTCACCCTGCCACATCCAGCAGATCGGCGCCGTCAGCCTTAACGGGCTGCCCGCCACACCCATCGCCCCTGCCTCTGGTGAGAGTCTGCCAGGGACCCATGGATGGGTGGGCAGGGCCGGGGCCAGGATCAGGCTTCCCGTGACACTCTTCCGCTCCCCAGGACTGCACTCGCCCCCGCTGCTCGGCACCACCGCCGTGCCCGGCCTTGTGGCTCCGATCACCAACGGCTTCGCAGGTGTTGTGCCCTTCCCTGGCGGGCACCCCGCCCTAGAAACCGTATATGCCAATGGCCTTGTGCCCTACCCAGGTAACTCGGGTGGTCCCCGGGGGCCGAGGAGAGTGGTAGGAGGCAGGGAGGGTGTCCCCGGGGACAAGCATGAGTCCCTATGCCTTGGTGTCCAGGGAACAAAGGGGCAGGACAAAGGGAGTCTCAGGTGAACAGATACTAGCTGTGGGCACAGAGAAAGAGGTTAAACATAGAAACTTTGCATCCAGACCTTTCTGGGTTCGAATTCCAGTTCAGTGGCCCTGGGAGGTTTCTTTAAGTCTCTGAGCCTCAGTTTGCTCATCTGGGAAATGGGGCGGATAACATCAGTCATCTCATGAGATTGCACTGACGAGGCAGTCAGTCTGTAAAATGCTAACGCGTCACCTGGTACCAAGAATGGCACCATCAATCTTCATTAGTAATCGTTACCATTTGGGAAAATATCAGTGCCCATATTCATTCATTCACTCATTAATTCATTAATTCAATATTGGCCATGCACTGATTTGTTGGGCTGGGCTCTGCCCTCCTGAAGCAGAGGTCTCACTTTCCTCTACCCTATACCATAATTTCAAGGCAAACATCTTCCCACACCTTGCTTAGGTAAAGTATGTCATCTGCGTTTCCACCGCTGAGAATTTGTTTATTCTTACCTTGCAATGATTGGCGCTCACGGGGAGTTTCAAAAATAATATAGAGAGGTCCTGGTACCCCTCACCCAGCGTCCCTGGATGCTAACGTCTTATGTAACCACAGTATGTTGTCAAAACTAGGAAACTGACATTGGTACAGTACAATGAACTCAACGGGAGTTGGAGAGCCTACTCAGACTTCACTATTTACAGGCACTTGTGTGTGTGTGTGTGTGTGTGCGCGCGTGGTTCTATGTCATTTTATCACAGGTATAGTTTCATGTAACCACCACCACAATCTACATACAGAACTGTTCCATCACTATAAAGTAATTCGTTCATGCGACCTCTTTACTGTCTTACCTCTCCCCCATCACCACCCCATCTTCTAGCAACCTCTCTCCATTCAAGATTTTTTTGCTCAATTTTCCCCAGACTCTCCAGCTCTGGTTGCCTAGACAAGCTCTCCCCTACCCCTGTGTCCTCCCCTAGGGACCGTCGGAAGGTCACAGCCACGTAGGGGATCCATAGGGTGTCTGATGATCAAGGTGTGGGGAGGGATAAAGGGAAGGGATGGGGATGGGTGGTGATCAAAAGCAGAGACCTGGAGTCCTGGAGAATCCAGAGAATAAAAGAGAGGACCAAGGGGGGTCAGGATGGGGACAGAGAGTTGGGGTTGATTGTTAAACCTCTTTGGAGTCTGAGAAACCTGGATTCGAGTTTCGCTTCTGTCATTTCCTACCTGAGCGGCCCTGTGCCAGCTGGTTTCCCCACCTGTAAAATGTTTCCATACCTGTGAAACGTTTATGCAGAAGTGAAGCTGGGAGTGGGTGTTGCGGGGTGGATGGACGACTTCTGCTGCCCCCGCCCCACTCAGCCCCTCCGTCTGCCCCGCAGCTCAGAGCCCGACGGTGGCCGAGACCCTTCATCCCGCCTTCTCCGGAGTACAGCAGTACACAGGTAGGGAGGCAGCGCGGCCCCGCCCCGCGCGTGACCCTGCCCCTCGGCCCCCGGCGTCCTACCTGGGCTAGCCACGCCACGCCCCTAGCCACACCTAGATATGGTCCCTGCCCTCAGAGCCGTCTTCTCATCCTACCTTCCCTCTTCTGCCTGTGCTTCCTACTTTGGGCCCAATCCCAGTTCTTGGCCTCCCCCCACGCCCCGCCTTTCTTCATTTGGCCCTGCCCCTCATAACCTGCCTTTGGTACCGCCCCTCATGTCCTGCCCAGACTGACCCCGCCTCTGCCAGGGCCTCGCTCGGATCTCCGGCTTGTCTTCTAAAGGCTGCCTTGGCCCCGCCCTCAGCCAGGGCCACGCCCACTCTGCTCTTCCCTGTTGCCTTGGCCCCTCCCTCCAATGCGACCACGCCCCTCCCAGGCCCGTCCTCGAATGACCACGCCCCCTCCTTCTTCCCTAGACGGGTCCTTGGCCTTGCCCTCAGACCGTCTCTCCCATGTGACCACACCCCTCCACCTTCCCTAGACCCGGTCTTGGCCCCACCCTCAGCTGTGACCCCGCCCCTCACGTCTTAGCCCCGCCCCCACGCGCACCGGCTGCCCACCGGCCTCACGCCCGCTCCGCCCTGTGTCTCGCTCCCGGTCTCTGCAGCCATGTACCCCACCGCGGCCATCACGCCCATCGCGCACAGCGTCCCCCAGCCGCCGCCCCTCCTGCAGCAGCAGCAGCGAGAAGGTGAGGGGGCCGCGACCTCCCCTGGGCGCCAGCCCCGCCCTTTGACCGCCCCCCTCCACCTCCAGGACCCCCGGCTCGGCCTGGCCTCGGGGAACCGCTCGGCCTGGGGTCCGGACAGACCTGGGTTCAAGCCCCGGCGTAGCCCATGGGTGTTTGGGGGGGCGACTGACTCTTCCTCTCTGAGCCTCCGTCTCCTCCTCCGGAAAGTGGGAATGGGGCTAGTCCCGACCCAGTAGGGATAGCAGTGACCCAGAACGGGATGATTCTCTGAAATTTTTTTGAGCGAATTTAGGGGGTGGCATGGTGAGGTATCTCGGGGCAAATGAGGCTTCCTCAGTAAAGTCAAGGGGGCGAGGAGTTAGATTCTGGAGTCGGAGGACCGGATTCAAATCCACCCAGTTCTGACTTGTGAGCGTCATAAGGAAGGCACCTCACTGCTCCGGGCCTCAGTTTCCTCATCTGCCACCCAGGCGACCACCTTACTCCCCTTGCTGTGGAGTAAGCAGCGGCGGTTCCTGACACATGGTGGGCACTCAGCCAGGGAGGCCCTTCCTCTCTTTCATCCATCTAGTGGGGGTGGGGGCGGGGGCTGGGGAGAGGCAACCAACCAGAAAAGCCCCAAATCGCCCCACGACCTGGGAAGCTTGCGGGTGGCCTGGCCCGCAGACTGATTTCTGTGAGGCTCTGTTCAATTTCTCCCTTGCCCTGGGCCTGCAGGAAGGGGAACACTGGCAGGGTGCAGTGGAGAAAAGCTGGTCCCGATGCAGTCCGTGCTGCTGTAACAGGATGTATGCTTTCTGGAAAGTCACCTGAGTTTGCAGAACCTCACAATACCAACTACAAGGCTCGTGGGGGAAATGGGGTCGTGGTACACCATTCAGAAACGTTGGCTGTGAGGTGCCAAAAAAGGAAAAAGATAAGATGTTAATGAAAACAGTAGCACAGTTTTATGCGTGTTAGATAGTTTAGAGATACCCGAAGAGTACAATAAATTTGGTACTTTATCTTGGAAAAGACCGCAAGTTTGCAGGGGGAAGTGGCATCCGAGGGGTTGCAGCATGTGAGTTACCTTGAAGTGATGGAAAGGCTTGTCTGAAATCAGACGGAGAGTCGGAACCCCAGACGGGGATGGGCCCTGCTCATAACATACTTGGAGAACTGAGAAAGTTGATGTTGAAGCTGTATGTGTGTGTGTGTGTGTGTGTGTGTGTGTGTGCGTGCGCACGCACATTTTGCTTTCTTATGAGGTTCGGTGCAGCTGCGTGTGGTTTTCTGCATTCACCTAGTGTTTCTTGGAGATGAGATAGCACACAGACAAACACAAAATTCTTGTTTGCTCAAAACTGTTCCATAACATATCAGTTGTATGGGAACACACTTGCATTTTAAAAACAAGCCTGTTAGGGAATTCCCTGGAGGTCCAGTGGTTAGGATTCGGTGCTTTCACCGCCGTGGCCCTAGGTTCAATCCCTGGTCGAGGAACTAAGATCCCACAAGTCTCGGGGCACGGCCAAACAAACAAAAACAAACAACAACAACGACAGCAACAAGAAGCATGTTAGCAGAACTGTGGTCCCCATCAGGAAGATAAGGGTGGATGTGGATGTGAATGTGTAATCTTGGATTTTGTATTTTCTGGGATGGGGAATATTCATTGTGAGGGTGGGGGGATTCTCGGTGGTTTGAGGGCTACCTTTTTGTGGGGGGACCTGGGAGAAGTTTGTCTGTAGGTTTTGGATTAGAGGCAGGTTTGAGGACTGTTGATGACTTTGGATAATCAAGGTTTTAAAATGCTATTATTATTTATGGTTCTTATATGAGCCATGACTGGGGATTACTGGGGGAGGGGATGATTCTGAGGGTTAGCTGTGTTTTAAAAAATTATTTCTGGTTGATATAGCATATCATTTAAAAATTACCGGCGGTTTCAGGATATCTGGGGTTCGGGACTAGAGAATAATCTCTATTTTACTTGATTTTATTTTTGCATCATTTTTGAAATTATCCAAGGTTTTGAAAATTATCCAAGGTTTGGAGGGTTGTCCAAGGTTTTGAAAAATATCTGGATATTTGGGGTTTAGGACCAGGCAATTACTAGTCTGATTTTATTCTGTGATCATCAGACTTTCAAAAAGGCATATTTCATTTTAAAACCAGTTTTAGAATTATGGAGTTATTGCAAAGACAGTACAGAGTGTCCGTATACCCTACGCCCAGTTGATCTGATTTCTGTAAATGACCAGGAGTTGGAGGCTTAGGGATTTCCCGGGGTTGGGGTTGTATGGGATTTTTGGATTATCTGGGGTCTGGGATGGAAGAATTTATCGCAGTTGTGGAGGGTAGGAATCATACGAATTTTATAAGTTCTCTGGGGCCTGAGGATCATTAGAGGTTTGGAGTGTCTGAGTGTGGGATTTTATAGACAAGGGATTAGGGCTCCCGGCCTCCCCTTCCTGCCACTTCCACGCCTCTTCTTTCTGAGTGTCACGGGGTACCCCTCTCCCAACAGCTGGAGATGTCAGATGTGGGCTCCGGACCCATGCCCCTCCCCCGGGGGTCCACCTCCTCTCCTTGGGGGCTTTATGTCTTTCTCTCCCCCACCTACAGGTCCCGAAGGCTGTAACCTGTTTATCTACCACCTCCCCCAGGAGTTTGGAGACACGGAGCTGACGCAGATGTTCCTGCCCTTCGGCAATATCATCTCCTCCAAGGTGTTTATGGATCGGGCCACCAACCAGAGCAAATGTTTTGGTGAGTCCCTGCTGCGGGTGCCCCCTCCTGCTTGCCAGCCCCGTCCCACGCGCCCCTCGCCCTGGAATGGGGGTTGGGAGGGTGTGGTCAGCCATGAGACAGGTCTGGTCCAAAAGAATCCCTGGAGGTCCAGTGGTTAGGACTCCATACTCTCACTGCCAAGGGCCGGATTCAATCCCTGGTGGGGGAATTAAGATCCCATAAGCCGAGCGGTGTGGCCAAAAAAGAAAAGAAAAAAAAAGAATCACATTTATAATCAAAGTAAACACTTATTAAGCACCTACTGTGTGCCAAGCACTCACCATGCAGCATTTCTAAGACTCCCTTGTTCATTTATTCATCAACAAATAGACATACGGTACACCTACTGTGTGCCACCGCTCAGCATTGTGCCTGGCACACAGCAGTGCAAGAAGCCAACAAAAATCCCTGCCCTCTGAAAGCTCACAGTCTTGCCACTCTGCCTGTAGAACTTTCTCCGATGATAGAAACGCTCTACATCTCTGCTGTCTGAGCCGACCACCCCATGTGGCTGCCGAGTGCTTGAAATGTGGCCAGTGTGACCAAAGGACTGAATTTTTTATTTTACTTAATTTTAATGAATTTCAGTTGAAATAACCACCCATGGCCAGTGGCTGCCGACCAAATTGGAAAGCACAGGTCCAGGGGGAGGAGATGGAAATTAACAAATATAGGATATAGGCCAGGGAGTTATAAATGGTGTAGACAAAAATAAAACTGGTGAGAAAATACAGACTGATAAGGAGGAGGCAACACTTCAACTGAGACCTGAATGATGAGGAGCCAGCCATGGGGTGTCTTGGAGAAGAGTGTTCTAGGCAGAGGGAACCGCATGTGCAAAGGCCCCGGGGCAGGACAGTGCCTGGCATGTTGGAGCAACAGCGAGGAGGCCCGTGTGGCTGGAGCAGAGTGAGCGAGGGGGAGAGAGGGAAGGGGGAGGGCAGGGAGGGGACGGGGCAGGTCGTGCAGGGCCTTGTGGGCTGTGGGGAGAACTTCCTTGTCCCCAGAAACAGAGGACATTAAGGCTCAGAGAGGCACGTAACTTGTCCAAAGTCACACGGCAGCAAAGAGGCAGAACCTAGGTTAGAACCAGTCTGTTTGACTCCAAAATCTGGGCTCTGAACCCACCCTGTCCTCTTGGAAGGGTCGACTTTTGACTATTTATTAAGCACCTCCTGTATATACTCGTTATCCAACCATAAAAGGGAAGAATTATCCCAATTTACATGGGGAGGAAAAAGAGGCACAGAATGGTCAAGCGACATGCTTGAGGTCACACAGCAAGTTAGGGACAGCCCCCCCCCCTCCAGTGCCCAGGCTCTCTCCTCTACGTCCTGCTTCCAGGAAGAAGGAGGAAATTTCTGGAGGAAAACCTACTCTGTCACATTCAGCAGTCAGGGGGTCACATGCCTTCTCTGAGCCTCAGTTTCCTCCTCTATGTAATGGGAGGTGTGGGTGGTGTGAAGACATCCACCCACCCCAGCTCCAGATTCCCCTATGGCTCCCCATGGGCCTCAGCCAGACCCCTCAGCCCTGACCCCACCATCTCTCTGCATGACCTCCCACCCAGCCTCTCCCATGGAGCTCAGGTATCCTGCCCCCAAATGCCCGCACATGCAGTCCTCTCCCCCTGGAGGACCTCCCCAGCCCCTGTGGTCTCTGCACAGTCCCCCAGGAAGTCTGTGAGGACCAACATGTGAGGGGCAGGAGTAGGGCCAGGTGGAGGGTGTCATGCTGGTGGAAGCTTAAGGCGGGGGTGGGGGGATGCTGGAGTGTTTCTGATGGCCCAGGGTGAGGGGGGGTCTGGGACTGGAAAGAGAGACAGAGACCAAAAGAGAAGAGACAGAAAGGGAGGAACAGAGAGAAGAAACACCAAGACACACACACACACACACAAAGACAGAGAGAAACAGAGAAATGGGACTGGAAAGAGAGACAGAGACCAAAAGAGAAGAGACAGAAAGGGAGGAACAGAGAGAAGAAACACAAAGACACACACACACACACACACACACACACACACACACACACAAAGACACAGAGAAACAGAGAAACAGAGAGACAAGGACAGACAGACAGACACAGTCACATGGGCAGACAAGACCTCAGATGGATAGAGATCTCAGAGGAGGCACAGGGTGGGCATCCAGAGCCTCGAAGGAGGCAGGCATGGGGTCTGGGGAGGGAGAACATGGCCCTCCCGGGGCCCCCAGAGACCCAGCCTGTCCCCCACGTCAGTTGGGAAGTCTCAGCAGAGCAGACCCCAGGTAAGGAGCGAGCGCCCCGTCCCGCAGGCACGCAAGCCCAGTGCGTGTCAGAACCAGGCCAGAGCTGCTGTGTGTGCTCTGCGAAGCCCTCCCACCTCCCTGGGCCGTCTGCCCCTGCGAGCGTACACCCCCGCCCCCAGGACCCCGCGAGCCGGGCAGCCAGGGCTGCAGCGCTGGAGCGAGCAGAGGACGCCCGCGTTGCCCTCCATCGTGGGTCCACCCCGGTCTCCGCAGGCTTCGTGAGCTTTGACAACCCGGCCAGCGCGCAGACCGCCATCCAGGCCATGAACGGCTTTCAGATTGGCATGAAGAGGCTCAAAGTGCAGCTGAAGCGGCCCAAAGATCCGGGACACCCCTACTGACCGGCCCACAGCGCCCCGAGGCTGCGGGCTTGGCCCAGGTGAGCCGCCAGGCGGCCCCGCCCCTGCTCCCGCCCCCACCCCGGTCTTGTCCGCACCCCCTCCTCATTCTCCAAACCCTCCCGAGGCTGGGGGGATGCTGCAAGAGGCTACAAGGAGCCCCCAGGTTTGGTTGACGGGGACAGAGCTGGACGAAGACACCCCCAATCCCCCCCCACCCCCCACCCCCGTGGTCAGGGCTGGAACCGGAGCAGTAGGATGGGGTTGGGGAGGGTAGTTAGGGAATCCTTCCTGGAGAAGGCTTTGAAGGATGAAAAAAAGTTCACCTGAGAGATGGGGCTTGGTCTGGGGTGGGGGCGGGCTCTGGGGCGGTGTTTCTGTCCTGTCCTAAGAATCTGTTCTCTCAGCTGGGCCCCTCTGGGAGCTCTTCATTTGGCATAATTCATACCCAGTGGGTTGATGGGAGAGTGGAATATTTGCCCCACCCGACAGCATGCGGCGGGGTGTGTGTGTCGGAAATCCCCTCGAACAAATGAGCAAATCCCCAAGAGTGTTTGTGCCATCAGAGTGAACACCTCTTGTCAACTCATCGCTTCTTTGGGGAATGAGCCGTGAGCCTCAGGGGCCAATGGGGAAACTTATAAGTGAGCCCAAGCCTTGGCAAGCCTCATCTGTGAAATGGGCCCGTGCCTGTGGCCTCCTCCAGGGGTCGCGGGGCGGAGTCACAGGGCACTCGGTGTTTTCCCGGCTGAGCCCAGGACCAGCCACCTGGAAAGCTCTGGATAAGTCGTTTTGATATTTTCCTCTTAACCGCCGTCACCATCATCATCACAGAGGCTCCTCTGGGGTCTGGTGCGAAGCAGGTGCTCAGTGAGGGGCTGCTCCCAGACCCTGCCGGGGCAGCACCCACAGATTCGAGGGTGTTCAGTCACCGGGTCGTGGGTCGTCGGGGGCGCGCTCGCGGAAATCCGCCACCAGAAGCCAACAACAGGATATCGGCGTGCTTTGAACATGCTGACAGCAAATCCTCACTAAGCACCTACTGTGCGCCAGACACTGTTTCCAGCACCACGAACGAACAGAAATGGGGGCGGGGAACCGCTTCGTGGAGCTTCAGGGGCAGGGAGCTGGGAAGAGGAGGCAGAAAGAAATGTTTGTCCCCAGTGGCCGGATGAGGACACGGGCTTGGCGACCCTCGGTCCCTTCCAAGCCGGGTGTGTCAGCCTCCAAACCCCGAAATGGACTCTTTCTGCAAAGGTGGGGGCCCTTGGTTCCCAGACCCCAGCCTGGCCAGGGCAGGGGGTGGGTGGGAGGTGATGTTGTCGGCCGACGTGACTCTCCCGCTCCCAGCGCCGCGCCCTAACGCCCCTCCCTTCTCCGCCAGGTGAGGGGCCTTCCCACTTCCAACCGATCCAGGACTTTTACGTAAATTACAACTGAGTTTGGACACCAGCCCCCCCCTTCCCCCCTGACCCCCTCCCCATAATGTGGAACGCTGCCCAAAGCCACATGGAATGGGGAGGGGGCTTCATGGTCTGCGGGGGACTCCTGAGTTGGGGGCCAAGGGGTTCACTGCCCCCTCCTGGGAGATTTCCTCGCTCCCACCTTCCTCCCACACACACAACCTTTGTGGCTTCCCCAAATGAAATCGCAACTTTTCCTATATATATATATGCATATATATATAGAGCTATAGACAGTATATATATTTTTTGAGTATAGATCAAGGGACCAAACTTTTCCGACTTCCTTCCATCCAAGAGAAGGTGACCCTGGGCCGGTCACTCAGCAGGGACGCTCAGAAGGGCTGAGGCTGGCGGGGCAGCCCAGTGTCCCCCACCTCCCGCTGTCATGTCAGACCAGGGCGCCGGCCAAGCACTGGGAATCATCAGCCAACGCGATATACCTCCAGGACTTTTGACACCCCCCTCCCCCCACCATCGACGATTCTCGCGAGCCTGTGGGCTCAGCCGGCTTCAGTGTCCCTGGTCCTAGCTGCAGCTTCTGGAACCCCCATCCCCTTCGTTCCAGGGCCCTGCCTTCCCCAGTTGTAGGCACAAAACAGACCCCTTGGCCTCTCCCACCCTCTCCCCTCCCCAGTCATAGCCTTACTCATGTGACCAATAGCCCTTAGCTTTCCGTCGGGGACAGACAGGGTCGGGGGAGCCCCCCACCCCTGGAGCCCCTTCCCAAGGGTAGGCGGCCACCCTCCCTGCCTTTGGATCACCAGCCTGGAATTCACAATCTCATGACCAAGATCGCCACGTGCACTGGACAAGCCCAGCTTGCACGGGCTCAGCATCCCTTCACCGGAGATACCTCTACAAAGTTTTTTTTGTTTTTTTAATCTTTCTGAGCAGGTACAAAGAAGAAAAGAAATGGGGGGAAAAATCAAACGACAGTGGATTTTTGTTTCCTAGTTGGGGTGGGGAGGGAAATCCTGTGGGGTGCCTCTGTATAGCTACCCAAACCGTGAAAACCCCCCTTGAAGCACAGAGTCAAGTTCGGTTTTTTTTTGTTTTTGTTTTTTGTTTTTTGGACATCCGGTGGGGCCTCGCGCCAGACGAGGCACCAGTGAACTTCATAAACTCAAGAAAAAAAATTTTTTTGAAAAGAAAAACAAAGCATTCCCTTTTGTTTCTACCAAAATGTGTTGACCGACCCAGAAAAAAAAAAAAAGAAAAAAGAAATAGCAAAAAAAAAAGAAAAAAGAAAAAAAAAGAAAAAGAAAAAATATCTTCTGACCAACCTGTTTCGATATTCCAGAGTTTGATAATTGTTCCGAGACCCTGTCTAGTGCGCCTGTGTCCTGTGCGTCTGCGTGTGCGTGCGCGTGTGCTCAGGGGTGGCGGGGCCTCGGCCGTGTCTGTCCCGCCCAGCCCCCGCCAGGCCTGCTTAGGAGTGCGTGCTGGCGTGCAGTGGCGTGTGTCCTCTGGTCCATGTTTACCGGCTGTAAATACCATTTTTATACTCCACATCAAAGACCTACGTGATTTGTACGATGTACTTTATTTCTGCTACAAGTAATTTCATGAAGTTTCAACTTGCAAACCGACTTTTGGAGACAAACCGCGCCACACACACACGCACACAGAGAGAGAAAGAAAGAGGAGAAAAAGACTTGGAGGGAACTTTGGGTTGACTTGGTTTGAATCTCGAGGTCCCTGTCACTGTGGCGTGTTTCAGGTGAGAAGCTGCAGACTTCATCTTCATGTCCAAAACGCCTCTCTTTGGTCTGGAGAAACTGAAAGTTTATTTAATAAAAATTTTACTTGCTAAAGGACTGGGTCCTCCCTCATTTGCCCTCTCTTGTCGAAAAAGACGAAGTACATCTGGCCGGATCGGGTGCCTGGGCTAGAGATAAATCGGATTTAGAGTGAAGGGGTGCGGGAGGAAAAGGGTCTGACATTCCCATGGCCGGGATTCGGACGGATTCATCCAGACACTGAAGAAATGGAGTGTTCTTTCTCAAGAAGAGCTGGTGCCTGTGTTTGTTGATTCACACATTCATTCAACAAACGTTTATTGAACGGCTACTGAGTGCCTGACCCTGTGCTGGCCACCAGGGACGCAGCAGTGACCAGATGGTTCTGGGCTCTGCCCTCAAGGACACTCACTATTCATTACACATTTTTGCAATTGGGGTAAAAATTCATGCAACATAAATTTCACCATTTTTACCATTTCGAAATGTACAATTCAGTGTATTAAGTACATTCACAAGGTTGTGCAACCATCACCCCTATCTAGTTCCAGAAGGTTTTCATCACCTCAAAAAGAAGCTCCGTCCCCATGAGCAGTCACCCCTGCCCCGTTCCCCTCCCCCAGCCCCTGACAACCATGAATCCACTCTCTGTCTCTGCAGATTGGCCTGTTCTGGACGTTTCCCATCGGTGGAATCACACCCTGTGTGTCCTTCTGTGTCTGGCTTCTCTCACTGAGCATCGTGTTCTCAGGGTCCATCCACGTTGTAGCGACTGTCAGGGCTTCTCTCCTTTTCATGGCTGAGTGATGTTCCAGTGTGTGGGCCCTTGGTTCCACCTTTTGGCCATTGTGAATCATGCTGCTGTAATTATTCGTGTGCATGTTTCTGTCTGAACATCCGTTTCAGTTCTCTCAGGTACATACCTAGGAGTGGAATTGCTGGGTCCTGGTAACTGTGTTCCCACCAGCAACACGTGAGAGTTCCTGTTTCTGCGCATCCTCACCAATACTTGTTACACAATAGATTTGAGTTGGAATGTTGAGGGAGAAATCCCCGCATTGGACCTGACACAGTCAAGAACCCAGAAATGTGCCAAAGAGGTGAGACCTGGAGGAGATAAGATCTAAGAGATGATGTGGCTTTGGCTGAAAAAACAAAGCAGTTTGAGGCCCCTGCCCCACCCCAGTGAAAGCCTCAAAGGTCCTAAAGAAAAAAATTCCTGAGAGCTGGGATGGGGAACCGTGGGCTCCAGGGTAAAATCCTGGAGTAGGGGTGTGAGTAGGGGGGATGGCCACACCAAAACTGAGCCTTTCCAAATCCATGGGAGGGGTACTAACCACTCGATTTAATGAGCTACTTAATATCCTGCCAGGGGCTTTGCAGAAACGATGTCTTTTAATCTTACCAAGGACTCATCCCATTTTACAGTTGAGGAGACTGAGGCTCAGAGACAGGAAGTGCTTTGCTCCAGCTCCAGCAGAGAGAACGAGGCCCATCTGGAGTGGGAGCTGGAAAGGTGAGTCTGAGTCCACCTGGAAGGATTTTCCAGGTGGAAGGAACAGCCTGGGCAAAGGCTCAGAGGCTTGGCATGTTGTGGTCATTGGATCATTGGCTAAGACCACAGCACTGGGTGAAGAGATGGATGCAGAGATGACAGGGGCTGGGTTACAGAGGTTCTTTTGCGACTGAGCACCTTCTGTGTGCCGGACCTTGTCCCCGCCCACCCAAGGTTTCAATCAAGGAGAAAGTACTTTTGGACAAAAAATCAAAAGTACCCTGTCCCCACAAGAGAAAGTAATTCTCAAGTACGCTAAAAGTTGTAATCACAATGAGACCAGCAAATCTGGGAGAATTTTTATTTTATTTTATTTTATTTGGCCGTGCCCCGTGGCACGCGGGATCTTAGTTCCCCGACCAGGGATCGAACCCGTGCCCCCTGCAGTGGAAGCATGGAGTCCTAACCACTGGACCGCCGGGGAAGTCCCTGGGACATTATCTTGATGTCAGTTCGGAGCTACAGAGGATTTTGAGCAAGGGAGGGGTGTGATCAGGTTGGGGTGTTAGGAGGATGCCTGGCTGGCCTCTGTGCTGCTGGTGGGGTGTAAGTTGGCACTCTGGAGAACATGGGCAGAGTAATATTCCTACCAAGCATTTATTAAGCACTTACTATTTGCCAAGCATTGTTTCAAGCCTGTGTCATCCAATATAGTAGCTACTAGCCACCTGTGGCTATTTACATTTCAATCCATTTATCAAACTATTACTTCACTTCCTCAGTCACACTAAGCCACATTTCAAGGGCTCAGGAGTCACACATCCATCACGTGGGAAGTTCTCTCGGACAACACTAGCCTCAACATTTTACACGACATAACTCAACCTGCCACAGCCTTGTGAGGTATGTCCTATTAATGGCCCCACTTTATGAGCCAGTAAACTGAAGCCCAGAGAGGTTAAGTGACCTCCCCGAGGCTGCACAGCAGTAATTGAACCCAGGCTCTCAGGCTGGTCTCTTAACCACTATACTATCCCAATTCCCTGTCCTGTGTGGTGGCTTCAATTTGAATGTATTGTTATTCAAGTTGTTATTTGCGATAGTCCAATTTAAGCTTTTAAATTTAACTCAAAGTCAGGGAATTCCCTGGCGGTCCAGTGGTTAGGACTTGGCGCTTTCACTGCTGGGGCCTGGGTTTGATCCCTGGTTGGGGAACTAAGATCCCTCAAGCCTTGCAGCGCATGAAAAAAAAAAAGTACATAAATAAATTTAACTCAGAGTCATTAAACATTTAGAATGTGCACCCGTGCAAAACAGATTCTACCTGAGAAGAATAGGGTTGTGCTTGGGATGGCTGAGCCCAGGCTGTCATGTAGGTGTTCATCCAGGGGGAATAGGCTAAGTGACACCCAGGGCATATCAGTTAGCTGTTGCTGCATAACAAATTAACCCCCCACCCCAAAATTTAGCTGCTTAAAACACTACACATCTATTATTTCACCCAGTTTCTATGGGTCAGGAATCCCGGAGTAAATTAGCTGAGGGGTTCTGGCTCAGGGTCCCTCAGGAGGTCACAGTCAAGACATCAGCCAGGGCTGCCTCGTCTGAAGGCTCGACTGGGGCTGGAGGAGCTGCTTCCAAGCTGGTTCCCTCCCATGGCTGTTGGCCGGAGGCCTCAGTTCCTCACCACGTGGACCTCGCCATAGGGCTGCTCATGACGTGGCAGCTGGCTTCCTCCAGAGAGAGTGTGATCCAATGTGGGGGTGGTGGTGGTGGTGAGAGAACTAGAGAGAGAGAAAGAAGAATACATATATTTAAAACATTCTCTCTGAGGACGTGTATATGATTGTAAGAATGAGAAGATGGGACTTCCCTGGTGGTCCAGTGGTTGAGACTTTGCCTTCCAATGCAGGGCGTGCGGGTTTAATCCCTGGTTAGGGAGCTGAGATCCCACATCCCTCATGGGCAGGGAACCAAAGCATAAAACAGAAGCAATATTGTAGCCATTTCAATAAAGACTTTAAAAATGGTCCACATCAAAAAAAAATCTTAAAAAAAAAAAAAAGAATGAGAAGGAAAGGCTAGACGTGGACTTCCCTGGTGGTGCAGTTGTTAAGAATCCGTGTGCCAATGCAGGGGAAACGGGTTCAAGCCCTGGTCCGGGAAGATCCCACATGCCACAGAATAAATAAGCCCGTGTGCCATAACTACTGAGCCCATGTGCCACAACTACTGAAGCCCATGTGCCTAGAGCCTGTGCTCCACAACAAGAGAAGCCACTGCAATGAGAAGCCCACACACCACAACAAAGAGTAGCCCCTGCTCGCCTCAACTAGAGAAAGCCCGCACACAGCAATGAAGACCTAATTCAGCCAAAACTAAATAAGTAAATAAATAAATTTATTTTAAAAAAAGAAAAGGCTAGAAGTGTATTCACCAAAATGACGACGGGGTGGCTTTGGGGGGAGTGAAGAATTAGAGGCCAAGATTAAGCAGAGTTGAACCTCAGCTGCAATCTTTACAAGGTGAATATATTTATTTTTCAGGAAATTAATAATTAAGTTTAAATACTTTTTTTTAAAGATGAAAGAATGGGAAAGACAGGTGTGAGAGTTATTTGGGGGAAAGTACCTACATGTAACTCAACTGCTCCACTGCCCTTCGGAGAGACCCTCAGAGCAAGGAATGGGATGGGGCAGCCTCCAGCCAACAGCCAGCGAGGAACTGAAGTCTACCAGCAACCACATAGGCTTGGAAGCAGATCCTGCCTCAGTCGAGCCTTCAGATGAGACCCCAGCCCAGCACAACACCTTGATTGCAGCCTGTGGGAGACCCTGAAGCAGAGGACCCAGCTGAGCACCCCAGATTTCTGAAACTGAGATAATAAATGTTTTAAGCCACAAAGTTTTAAGGTAATTCATCATGCAGCAATGGTAACTAACACATCAGCAAAACCTCATCAACTACAACGACAGAAACTACAAAGTACGTGGAATAAACCTCAGAAAAATCTGCAGAGAGAAAACGGTAACATTTTACTGATATACATTTTTTAAAAAAACAACCAACAAACAAAAAACCAAAAAACAGACAAGTGGTGAAGTGGATGACGGAGGTAGCCAGGGCAACTCACGATCTTAAAGGATCAGTTCTCTCCCTGATGAACCTTGAACATCATCACAGTTCAGATCCTTGCAATAGTTTCCTTGGAAGTGGATAAACCTATTCTCAAGTTCATGTGCATAATTGAATTGTAAGCGAAGCAAGGCTGGAATGTACCAAAATGAATGACTGTTTATTGAGCATATACTTCGTGCCAGGCACTATTCCCAGTGCTTTAGTTATTAGGATTAACTCATTTAATCACCGCAGCAACCCCAGGTGGTCGGATCTAGTTCACAGATAGATAATGGAAATACAGAGAGGTTGGGTGGCTGGTTGCAGAGCCTGCCCACTGGACCTCTGCGCCACACTACCCTATACAACAGTAAGACCCATTATAAAGCTACAATAACTAAAATAGCAGGTCATCGGTGCCTGTCCTGTTTTATTTACTCTTCTATTCCCTAGAGCCAAGCACATAGTATCTGCTCGCTAAATGTCCTAAACTCATAGTGCTTAAGTCTGGAAGCTTGAGCTTAAGTCTGGAGACTGCCCAGGGTTTGAATCCCAGTTATGACGTTTATGAGACCAGTGACCGATCTCTCTTCAGCTCAGTCCCCCCCCACCTCTGGAAAATGAGTCTAATCGGGCATGCTTCTGAGGGCTGTTGTGGGGATGAACGAGTTAATATTTACAAAGCCCAGAGTAAGCACTACAGAAGTGTCAAAATAAATCAATCCCGCGGAAAATTCACTTTCCAGAGGCTTCGCTGCTGGCCACCAGCAGGGGGCAGCAGAGACTCACGCCTTCGTTCAGTAGTACTGGAGCCTTCACTTGAAATGCCACAAGCATATATTGAGCACCCAACGTGTGCCGCGCGCGCGCTGGGGGCTGGATGAGGTGGTGAGGAGATCCCTGGGCTCTCTCCTGGGACATAAAAGCTACCTTTCCCAAATTTCTTAGCCCGTCCCTTAAAGCCTGTGGGATCAGCCCCACCTCCCTACTGCCCCCTCCTCTCTCCAGATTGAATGTGGTCCAGCTGCCGGGCCATTGCACGTGCGTTTCCCACGCCGGGAAACCCTCCTACCCTGGAGTTCTGAGGCGCTGGGTTGGGGTGGAGGCACAGGTAATCTTCCGAGCACAGGGAACGGTACTGGCCAAGGTGTAGAGTTGGGAATGACCCGGGCCCTAGTGACAGAACAGGGAGCCCTTCAGCCTGGTTGGCCTCAAAGCTACACAGAGGATGCAAGCAGGGCACGTGGTGGTCAAACAGGGTGTCACTGGACGGACGTGAGGGCCACGAGGACAGAGATCGGCATGCTCACATCTGGGTCCTCAGTTTTTGCTGAGCTATTCAAGGTGTGCGTGCCCTTGAACAACTTCATTCTCTTTCCAAGCCTCAGTTTCCTCATCTGTAAAATACTATGCACCATCCAGGATTGTTGATACGATCAAGAAGATTAATGCACACGAATAACAGCCGTTGTCATTATAATATAACGTTGAGAGAAGGCAACACAGGATCTCCCGAATCAGAAACGTGAACTCTCGGACATCACTCCTACTGGATTCGAACGTCAACAGGCATTTACTGAGCGCCTGCGGTTTGCCGGGCGCTGCTGTAGGTAGTTACTGGAGACACAGCCGGGAACAAAACGCACCCAAACACCCCCTGACCACGCCCCCAGCGCATCGCCCCGCCCTAAACCCGCCTCCTCTCCGCCCCCTCTTTCCTGAGCCTACCAGAACGAGGTAGAGGTGGAGGTTATCTACATATTCATTAGTCCATCAGCCAATTCACAGCCTGAACTCAGGCCTGTCTTTGGAGCCTGGGTGATTGTGACGTCAGGAGTGACGCAGTCAGTGATACTTAAAGGCGCAGTAACCTCCTATAGAGTAGGGAGTCTGGAATAGATTTAGAGCGACACACACCTGCGTCTCTTTGGGGGTCTGTACAATACAGGTTGGGATGTGCGAGGCATAGAAACCAACTCAGACTAATAGCACCGAAAGAGTGTTGCTTTCGTGGGTGAAGTCAGGGATGCGTTTGGCGCGCGCACTCCCTGCCAGGCACTTGTCCAGCGCCGGGTTCTTGCCTGGAGCTGGAGCTTCAGCACCGGGGGTCGCGGACAGCTCCAGGGCCCAGACAGCGGGCCCTGAGTGGGTGGGTGTGCGGGTGTGTAGAGGGCTCTGGGGACAGGGTCCAAAAAGAGCCCTAGGCCCTCAGCCAGCCCACGGGAACAAGGGCCTACTCTCTCTGCCTGTCTGCCCCCCTATCCAAGCCTCAAAGGAGCCCAGCCCCCCAGATCTATGAATTCACCTGACATCTCCAGGCGGATGTTCATTAGGTCGAAACTGTTCCTGGTCCCCAGCCCTGCTGCTCCCACGTCGTCTCCATGTCTGCAGATGGCAGTTCCATCCTTCCAGGTGCTGGGGACAGATATCTTGATGTTATCCTTGACTTCTTGCTTGCTCACTCCATAACCAATCTATTAGGAAGTCCTGTCGCCTCTGCCTTCAAAAGTCTATCTTAAATCTGCGCACTTCTCCCCCCACCTCTGCCTCCCCTTGACGCAGCCCTAGGATCTCCCACCTGGACCAGCTCAGTCCCCTCCATCCAGGCCCTCGGCTCCAGTCCTCACCGGCGCCCCCCGTCTGTCCTCCCCGAAGCAGCCACCAGGGGGCGCCTGTGAGCACCTGAGTCACGCCCTGCCTCTCCTCTGCCCACAGCCCTCCAGGGTCCCACCTCCCTGGGGGTAAAAGCCCAAGTCCTTCCCGCGGCCCACAAGGCCCTGCACGGCCTGCCCCGTCCCCTCCCTGCCCTCCCCTCCTCTCTCTCTCCGCCTCGCTCACTCTGCCCCAGACACACTGTCCTCTTCGCTGATCTTCCACCATGCCAGGCATGGCTCTGCCTCAGAGTCTTTGCACTGGCTGAGCCCTTTGCCTAGAACCCTCTTTTCCCTGGATATCACCTCCTTTCCACTCACAGCGAGTGGGGGTGGGATAAGTTAGCAGGGGGCTAACTTTCAGGCATCACAGGCCCTGTAGACCTGGTAGAGATATTGGTCTCTATCCCAAAGGCAATAGGGAGCCATGGAGTGTTTTATAGGAGGGAGAGGTGAGACAATCACATCTGCATCTTTTAGTTTCCCTCTGGCTGTTGTGTGAAGAGCAAACTGCCCACTATGTAAATAGAGGAGGCTTGTGCCGGCTCCCAGGAGGGCAATGGTGTGGATTAGATGAGGCCAGGGCCCCCCAGAATTCCCCTTGGGAGAATCTGGGGTCTGCCTTGATTGTGCTATGTCCCCCAGAGCTCAGTGCAGGACCTGGCATACAGCAGGTGCTCAATAAAAGTCTGAGGAAGGAAGGAAAGAAGGAAGGAATGTCCCATGCCCAGAACCCTGGCTTGGAGACATCTGACATTGCATTGGGACCTCACAGCAAAGCCGCGAAGAGGACATCATTGGATCCATTGTACAGATGGGGAAATTGAGAGTCAAAGAAAGAAATATGCCTGAGCAAACCCCAGGTCAAGGCCTCTGGTGGTAATGGAAGTTTTCCAGGGGGAGGTGGCATTTGAGTGGGGCCTGGAAAGACAGGGATGAAGGTCAAGGGCCAGAGGAGGGCACTCTTGGCTACAGGAAAGGCATGAGCGAGCGTCACGTCGTGCGATGGTAGGAGGATGAAATCCAGCTGGAAACCTGATGGAGAGATTGTGCAGGGCTGCAGGTCGGGTAAAAAGGTCCTGAGCTGGGAAGGTCTGTCCGGTGCAGAGAAAAGAGCTTCCGTATCTGCCCCGAGCCCAGACTGGGGAGTCACCCCCTCCCCTTGAGTGTGGGAGGGGCCTGCGACTTGCTCTAACCAATGGAATATGCGAAGGTGATGGCGTCACTCCCACGGTTAGGTTACTTTTTCCTCCCTTGTGGTTTTTCCAATTGTAGTTAAATACATGTAGCATAAAATTAACCATTTTAGGAGTACAGCTCAACGACATTCATATAATGTACATTCATATACATATGTACATATGTATAATTTATAATATACATTCATATAATTTATAATATAAGCATTTAATGTACATTCATATAATACATAATATATAATGTACATTCATATAATTTATAATATAAGCATTTAATGCTATGATTTTTCTCCTAAGCACTGTTTTAGCTACATCTCACAAATTTTGATTTTCATTTTCATTGAATAAAAAGTATTTTCTCATGGCTCTTCCATATAGGTTAGTAAGAAGTTTATGGTTTAATCTCCAAATCTTTGGAGATTTTTTTCACATAGCTTTCTGATTTTTTTTCACATAGTTACTGATATCTAGTTTAATTTTGTTACATACTTTGGATGATTTGACTTTTCTTAAATTTAAGGTTCGTTTTATGACCTACCTTGGTGTGTATGATTAAAGAATATGGTTTATCTTGTTGAAGGTCCCATGCTAACTTGAAAAGGATGTATATTCTGCTGTTGTTGGGTGGAGTGTTCTAGAAATGCCATTTCAAGTTGGTTGATAATGTTATCAAGGTCTTCTAGTTCTTTGCAGATTTTCTGTCTACTTTTTCCACCAACTGCTGAGAGCATAGTTTGAAGTCTCCAAGTATAATTGTAGATCTGTCACTTTTCCTTTCATCTTTATCAGTTTTTGTTTTGTGCGTCTTGACTGTATATTGTTGGATTGTTTGCTGTTGTATGTGGTGAGATGCATACACATTCAAGATGGGTAAATTGGCCCTTTTATCATATACGTCCCTTGCTATGATGTCTGCTTTGTCTGCTTTTAAAATTTTATTTATTTATTTATTTTATTTTTGGCTGCACGCAGGCTTCCTCTAGTTTCGGTGAGCGGGGGCTACTCTTCGTTGCAGTGCGCGGGCTTCTCATTGCAGTGGCTTCTCTTGTTGCGGAGCACGGGCTCTAGGCGCGCGGGCTTCAGTAGTTGTGGCACACGGGCTCAGTAGTTGTGGCGCACGGGTTTAGTTGCTCCGTGACGTGTGAGATCTTCCCGAAACAGGGCTCGAACCCGTGTCCCCTGCATTGGCAGGCGGGTTCTTAACCACTGCGCCACCAGGGAAGCCCCCCAGTATATTTTAAATGACTATTTTCTTGGTATATTTCCCCCGTCCTTTTAGTCTTATCTATGTCTTTGTATTTAAAATGGGTGTCTTGCTAATCATGAATTTCCTCAGCTTTTGTTTGCTGGAAAAGCCTTTGTTTCTCCTCCATATTCAAATGATATTTTCACTGGGTATAAGCTTCTGGGTGGACAGTCTTTTGCTATCAGCACTTTAAAGACATCCTTTTTTTTTTCACAATTAAGTCTGTGATCATTCTTGTCTTTGCCCCTCTGTAAGCCATGTGTCTTTTTCTCCTCAGCTGCCTTCAAGAATTTTCTCTTCATTTTCAAATTTCTGCGTTTTGAGTATGACATGTCTGGCTATGTATTTGTGGGAATATTTATTCCATTTGGTATTTTCTGAGCTTCTTGGAACTGTGATTCGGTGTCTTAAATTTTGGAAAATTATTGGGCCATTCTCTCTCTCTCTCTCTCTCTCTCTCTCTTTTAAGTCAATTGAGGGAATCCCCTGGTGGTCCAGTGGTTAGGACTCTGAGCTTCCAATGCTGGGCCATTCTCTCTCAAAATATCCTTCTGCCCACTTTTCCTTGTCCTTCTGAGATTCCAGTTACACATTTGTTAGATCATTTGATCTTGTCCTATGGCCTTTGGGGGCTCCCAGCCCGTCTACAACACCTCTTTAATGCTTGATCATCTTTTTAGGAAAGACAGAACAGGCTTCAGGCTTGTTTTCTGCTTAGAGTTGGATAGGACTGGGGAGGATTTTTATTGTATTTATCTTTTCAGCTGACCTTGACTGGTGGCAGCCTGTAGTGGTGAGTTGTACTTTTCTCTTTAAACACATCCAAGTCTTTTTCTAGAAACGGTCGGATGGAAAGGAAAATGTTCGGTAATACTCGGACACAGACAAAAGGGGGTGGGTGGTCTGTGAGTGGCAGAAGGTTGGGGGGGGGCTTTCCTACCTAACCTCCTCTTTTGGCATCTGGGGAAACTGAGGTTCAGAGTGGCCCTGGGCCCTCTGTCCTTGGGATTGGGGGGTGGGAAGTGGGGGAGGTGCTGGGGGGACCCTCACTGGGCCCTGGTCCAGCTCAGCTGCCACTGAGGGTTTGGGCATCCAGCTGGCCCGCAGGGGTCTCAGTTTCCTTGAATGGAGATGTAGCTTACGAGTCAGGCCCCTCGACCGGATGTGGGGGGGGAGGGGTGCCCAGCAGCCTCACCAGCTCCCCTGTCGCACAGGGCATGGCTGGGTCTCTAGGCCTTTCTTGTTCTGTCTCTCTGTCTGTCTCTCTGTGTCTCTCTTTGTCTCAGCCCCTCTGTTTCTCCCTGGCTCTCCCTGTGAAGTCTCCTTCCCTCGCCCTTCCTGTTTGAAAGCCACCTCCTACATCTGCCTTCCGCCACGGGGCTCTGACCCACTGTCTGAATGGCTGACCCCCACTGCACATCTGTGGGGGTAACGGTCTCCTACGATCACAAGGTACTGAGGCAAATTATAGTTACGGGGCGGGGGCCTCCGTGTGGGTGAACCGCGTCCGCTGGGCTGGGCCCTGCCGGCCTCAGCTGGGCAAGCTGGCCGAGGCGTGGCCCCGCTTGGGGCCACGAGAGCCATGCCCGGCCCCTTGCCCCTCCCCACCCCCCTTGCCAGGCCTGCAGCTTTTGTGCCAAGAGGAAAATGCCTTTGGGGAGAGTCAACAGGAAATGCCAATGTTTGCAAAACCCTGACCCGCTCATTCATTCATTTCAGCAAATAGATTACCGAGAGCCTACTCTGTGCCAGGCACTGTTCCGGACACTGTGGCCAAAGCCGTGAAGAAGACAGACAAAAGCTGACATCCCCCCCCCTCCAGCTGGGGGCCACAGACGATCAATAAGTAAAGTGATTAAGGGAAATAAAGCTGGGAGGGGGCTGCATGTGCGTGGTGGCAAGCACTATTAAGCAGGGGGCTGGGCGGGCGCCTGAGGAGGTGTCATCTGAGCTGAGACCCGAAGGAGGCGAGGGTGGAAGCTGGGTAGGTGTTCGGCATCCCCCCCAAATCACAGAAGTGAGTTCTACTTGCTGTGTGTCCCTGGGTTCGTGACTAAACTTCTCGGAGCCTCCGTTTTCCTGTCTGTACTGACCTTACACGGCTTCTGGCGTGTAGTAGGTGGTCAAGAAACAGTTGCTGTTAATAACAGTGATCTGAATAATCAAATCGGATCCACACCCTTGCGCTTGGTCAGGGATCGGTGGAGCCTGTTGTGTGTGGGAGTCCCAGCTAGGGCTCAGACCCAGGTCCTGTCCTCTGGGAGTCCCCAGGCCAGACGCAGAAACTCTCAGTCCCGTGTGCTCAGGGTTGGAACCTAGGACCAGAGGGTGTGGGTTGCACAATGTCTTTCCAACAAGAAAAAGGTGGCTGAGGGACTTCCCTGGTGGTCCAGTGGTTAAGACTCCGCCCTCCCAATGCAGGGGGCCCCGGGTTTGATCCCTGGTCATGGAACTAGATCTCGCATGCAGCAACGAGAGATCCTGCACGTTGCAACAAAGATCCCGCATGCAGCAACTAAGACCTGGCTCAGCCAAATAAATAAATAGGTATTAAAAAAAAAAAACGGTGGCTGATAGTCCAAACCTCTCAGGGTGGGAGGTAAGAGCGTGTACGTGTAGCCCAGACAGTGGACAGGGCATGGCTGGGTGTCTCTCTGTCTCTCTCACTCACTCTGTCTCTCCATCTCTGTCTCTCTCTCTTAGTGTCTCTGTTGCTCTTTATCTCTGTCTGACTATATCTCTCACCCTCAGGGACAGGTGGGGAATATTGGGCTGGTTTTGAAGGATGCATAGGCGTCCCCAGGTAACGAAAGGAGGAAGGGTGTGCCGGACAGAGGGGACCAGGAGGAAGCCAGGCCCAGTCTCAGTGGGGGCCTGGGGAGCATGGAGGGTGGTAGGCAGGAAAGAGAACCCGTCAGAGCCATGTTTTAGGAAGAATCCGCCAGGTTGGTGGCAGAGCAGAAGGGGCGGGCCTGGGGCAGCCATTCCCAGCGTGCCACTGTGCTCACTCCCAATGCCACAGGGGTCAGCTTCGGTCCCCATTCATGTCCAGTCCTACTGCCACCATCTCCCATTCCCTCTGTCCACTCCTAATTGGCAGGCTTAAAGCCCAGTGGAAAACCAGATGCCACACGCTCTCCAGCCAGACCTCGCTGCTGCCGCATCAGAGCTCCCAGCAGCTCCTGGCCAGGCCAGGGGGTCCTTCCTGCTGTCCACCTTCAGTCTCTCCTACTGCCAGTGTCGGGCCAGGGCATCAGCCCACACAGAGCAGGGACCAGCCCCTTCTCATCGAGCTTAGGCACCCCCTCGGCGCTCCATAAATGCACAACAACCATTAGATGATGAGATCAAAAGAATCCCCCTGGCTTGCTTCTGCTCAGAAATTGGGAGAAGGAAGGAAAAAAGTGAGATGATGATCCCACCCCCTTCTCTGCGCATCTGCATTTTGTCTCGTCCCCCATCCCCACCCGTACCACGTCCTCAGTGGTCAGCTGACATCTTCAAGACAGGGAGAGTGAAGCCCAGAGAGGCCCAGGGACTGGTCCGAGATCACACAGCCAGGACTCAACAATCCAGGGCCCTCGGATGCCACCCTCTTTGTACACCGAGAGTGCCTCTCTCCCCACTTCTCAAAACGTACCATCTGCTGTGCCTTGGCTTCAGGGCCCCGCCTGGAGTTAATGAGGCCTCGGGGCCTGGGCACCTCCCCAGCCAGCATCCAAGACAGGGGTGGGTGGGAAGGAGGGAGGGAGGGTCGAGGCCCCCCGCTGCACGCACCCCAACTCCCTCTGGCCCCCGAGCTTTTTTCCCTGATAGAGTTGATGGGAAGGCGAATCAGCAGGGGAAGGGGAGGACGAGCCACACGCCTTCCGGGGGTGGGAGGGGGGTATTCCCAGTCAGAGGCTCATTCACAAATCCACGTACCGGCCGCTCTCTCTCTCTCACACACACACACACACACACACTCCACGGCCTGCGACGGCCTCCTTGGGCTGTGGGTGGCCACTTGCAAGAGACCGGCCTGGTGTGTTTCAGACCAATGCATCTGCATCCCTCCCCCTCTCTCTCAAGCCTGTGATCTCCAGCTCTGAGAGTCCCCGGCACCTTCTTCCGACTCCCCCAGAGAAAGCCCCTCGCTCGGGGCTATGGAAGTCTGGACCCTGGACCTGCACCCTAGGCGGCCGGCCCAGCCTGTGCTCCTGACCGAGTGAGGCAGCTCGGGCTGCCCTTGCCTCCTTCCAAGAATGGAGGTGCCCGGGCCCCTGGTGTCCAGCAAGCCGGGCGAGACCTCGGTCAAATGGCAGCTCTGCTACGACATGACGGCCAAGATGTGGTGGATGGTGAGTGCGAAGGCACCCACCAGTGCCGGGTGCGCCTCGGGTGGAAGTCTTGGGGGGCAGGAGGGGACAGCGGGGAGCCAAAGGGCTTCTCGCCCCGTTCTCTGGCCTCTCGGATTCGGGGACGCTTGGACATTTGTGAAGGGGGTTCAGACGTGGTTGGCGGCAGCAGTGACCCCTCCCTGGGCATTTGGAAATGGTGGAGAGGTGGTCAGGAGCGAGGAAACCAAGGACAGACAATGGAGAGAAAGCCATTCCGGAGTCTCCCACCTGGAAGCGTGGCCAGGGCTGCCCAGAGGCGGTTAAGAGTCCGAATGTGCCGGTGTCTGTGGCCAGGAGGGTGCCGCGGCTGGCCGTCCTCTGGGAAGGTTTGCAGTATGTTAGCTGGATCTGAAACCTTGCAGTAGCCATGACTCCGTTGCCCCAGGGCCTACGATAGGAAGTTCTGAGTAGAGCGAGGTCTGGGGGCTAGGGACGCTGGGTGGGGGGGCTCTGGTTAACAGACAGGAGACGGGAGACTGAGCTGCTGTGGGACTCTGACCACACCTCTGACCATTTCTGTGCCCCCATTTCTGGGCGCCCTGTAGCATCCACCCTTAAGACTGGGCACCCTTCTGGAAGCTTCGAGGGGGATGGCCATGTTCCCTGAGTCGGGACCGAGCTGATGGGAGAGAAGACATTCTGGGGCAAGGCAGGCTGTGGCACCTGGGGGCTGGGTGTTTGCTGTCTGAGGCTCTCCAGCCAGTATGAAGCCACAAGCCTGTGCACCATTGTCTGCCCCACCGTCCATCCATCCCTCTGTCCCTCCAGGAGCTGGCCTGCCGCCCAAAGTGGAACTCTGAAATCTTCTACCTACCTATCCAGTTCTAGGTCTGAACCTGGGTGTGCTGTGTGACCTTGGGCCAGTGGCTCGCCCTCTGTGTTCCTCAGGTTCCCCTACCAGGGAAATGGGTTTGGGGCCTAGACGTCTCAGGCTTCTCAGCAAGTGTTCTCCGAGGAGAGCTGGGCCTTGGGTGGAAGACCTCCCACGACCCCTCATTACTGCTGCCCCTGGGGTTCAGGTGACTCAGGTGGGTTGGGTGAAGCGGGAGTTATAGAGTATCAAGGTTTTGGGGTCCATGAGGACAGAGATGTTCCCACATCCCTGAGTAGCGTCGCGCATTGGTTTCATTTTTCATTCCTCATTTAGCCAACATTGATTAAACACCTGCTGTGTCTCCAGTCCTGTTCTCCTGCTGAGGACACAGCAGTGACCCAGACAAAGACCACGGTCCTCTTGGGGCTGATGTTGCAGTGAGGGAGACGGAAAATAAAAGTATCAGTGCACAAAATCGGACTTAATTATGATTGTGGAAGGGGTTCTAAGGAGCTGGGGTCTTTGAGTTAGGCTGGGCAATCTAGGAGGGCTTCACTGAGGAGGTGACATCTCATCTGAGACCTGGCAGATGGATGACAGAATTCATTAGAAGAGAAGGGGGAAGAGCGTCCCCAGCAGGCACAGCCCATGCAAAGGTCCTGGGGCAGGATGGGGCCTGGCGTGTTCGAGGAACAGCCAGGAGGCCTGTGTGTCTGGAGCAAAGTGAGCGAGGGGGGGAGAGGGAGGAGGGGAGGGCAGGGAGGGGACACGGGGCAGGGTCGTGCAGGCCCGTGTGGGCCATGGGGAGGACTCAGGCTACCCTGAGGGAGGTGGGAATGCTGGAGGGCTGTGGGCAGAGGAGGGGCGGGGCCTGCTTTACATTCTTTAAAGCTCCCTTGGGCTTCTGTGGGGAGAAGGGATAGTCTGAGGCTGACGTGGCAGCTGGTACCAAGGGGAGGCCAGGGCAGCATCCAGGCCAGCCATGATGGGGGCCTGGGGGTGGAGGGAAGTGGGTGGGTTTCTGATGAAGAAAGGCAAGAACCTGATGATTAAATTGGAAGCTCAGATAATGGCGTGATTTGCTTAAAGTCACAGGGCAAGTGGAGGGCAGAGCTGAGAACTGGAGAAGAGGCCTGGGGCTAGAGGTCAGAGGTGAGAGAGTGATTCCGCATCACCTTTCTCCAGGGTCCTGGGAATGTCAAGCAGTCTGTGACAAGGAGAATTGTTCTGTGCAAACTTGAGGTCTTATCAAGAGAGGTAGAAGCCCCAGTACAGAGGAGGTTATGGATCCACTAATCAGCTAAGGACAGGTGTCAAACTGCGGTATATCCAGAAGAGGAAAGAGGATGGGGTTCAGCAGCCTGTGGAGAAAGATTGAGAGATTCAGGGCTTCAGCCCTAAAAAGATGCCTGGGCAAATTTGGTTAAAATTTGGTTAAATTCATCACCTTGCTCTGGGCTCAGTCCCAAGCTGGGTCATCTGGGCCCCCCCACAGAAGATCAGCCCCAGCCCCACCCACATGGAGCCCCCAACACAAGAGCTGAAACAGCCAGACCCAGCCAGACAGTTCTCAAATGTCCCCAGGTGGGGCTGCCCTTGGGCACAGGAAGCTGATGTGGGAGCTGGGGATGTGGTCTGTGCAACCCCAGAGGGCAGAGCTCAGCCTCCGCAGGGGTCAGTTCAACGTTGGTAAGGACTATCACCCCCCTGGCTGAAAGGTAATGAGGTAATCGTCACAGGAGGCATCCAAGCCCCGCTTGGTGGGAATTCCATCCTTTTAAGTAGAGAGGACCAGGCCATTCTAAAAAGGTCTCTTTATGCTCAGAGCAGCAAAGATTCCTAGGTGAGTGAGGGACCCGCAGGCAGCATTCAAAATGTGGGGCTGGACAGGGAAGTGTGAGTAGGGGCCAAAGATTCCAGCCTCAGCCCCCAAATCCCAGGCAGACTCCCATCTCCTGCAGCCATTGGAGGCACGGCGCCCAGGGTCCATGGGACTTTCAGTGCCCTCAGAAATATTTAAATTTATTTATTTATTTATTTTACAACCAGAAGAACGCAAAATGTGATAATAATGAATATATAGCAATGCATCTAGCCTGAATTATGTTGACATGTATACCAACGCAAGCAGAAAACATAACATTTAATAATCTTATTGTTTAGGGAGGAAGGCCAAATGCATCGGGCCCTCCAAAGTCATAATGCAGCTACATTCATTCAGTGTCTGTTCATTCGTGCAAAGAGCAAATTCTCTCACTTCTTGGTGCCTCAGTTTCCTCATCTGTAAAATGGGGGAGGGGTGCGTGAAGAATAAAGCCTCTTCTCCTACAGGGTCTTTGTGGGATAATCCAGTGAGCCAGTGACCATGGAGGTGTCTGGCAAACTGTTAAGGGCTGTGCCCAGGTCAGGAACTGTGTGATACTCACACAGCTAGAGCAGGAGAGATTGTGGTTAGATTCCAGGAGGACTTCCGTGGCCGCTCCACCTATTCAGCGAGTGCCTATTACATGTCAGCTGTGAGCTAGGCTGACCCAGCCCTGCCCTTCTTGGGCTCATGGTCCAGTCGGGGGTTAGGGAGTTAGAGAGAAAATGAATAAATGCGTGAGAGAATTCCAAATTGGGAGGAAGTCTGCAAAGACATTAAAGGGGCGGGTAATGGGCCTGAGGAGGAAGCCGGGTGGGCAGGGAAGGCCTCTCTGAGTTGCAGCCTGAGTAATCTCAGGGACCAAAGGACTGGAGGTAGTGAGCACAGCCCGTGCAAAGGTCCTGGGGCAGGACTGGGCCTGGCGTGTTGGAATAACAGACAGGAGGCCCGTGTGTCTGGAGCAGAGTGAGCGAGGGGGAGAGAGGGAGGAGGGGAGGGCAGGGAGGGGATGGGGTAGGTCGTGCAGGGCCTTGTGGGCTTGTGGGGAGGACTTGGGGTTTTATTCCAGGGGCACTAGAGAGCCCTGGGAGGGCTGTGAGCAGGAGAGGGCCTCCCCCATCTGCCGAGGGGGTCCCTCTGCCTGTCTGTGAGTGCCACCCGCTGCCTCCCCCGCCGTGTGCCCGGCGCTGGGGTAGGATTTGGGGGGCACATAGTCTCCCCAGCCCCCGGCCCGCGCCCGCCCGGCCGCCGCCCACTCTGCCCACATCTGAGGGACCGAGGAGCCGGACAGTCTGCTGCAAACCACGGAATGTTTCCCAGAGCGCCCGGGCCGGGAATGTCGGCGGTGAGGAGGGGAAGGGCGGGGAACCCCGGAGAAGAAAGTTGGGGAGACACAGAAAGCAGGGCCAGGGAGGGGGGGTGGGCCCAGGCAGCACAGAGGGCTGAAGGGGTCACCATCATGCCCCCCCACTTTACAGACGGAGAAACGGAGGCACAACCAGTACCTGACCACACCCATCAGCTCCCCACCCCACCCCGGCTCCAGGTCCCAGCACTTTCCTACCTTCTGGAAGTCCTTCCTCTCTTCCATCCTTTCTTCTCCTGGGCAGGCAAACATGGGGTGTTGAGAGCCTCCCCTGGGGGCTCCTGAGGCTGCCCCTCCAAGAGCAGGGTAGAGCTGGGCTGCTGCTCATTCTAGAAGTCAAGAGAAGGAAAAGCCATGGCTCAGAGAGGGACAGTACTTTCCCCAAGGTCACACAGCAAACTACTGTAAATTTGCAGTGCTGAGCCGAGAGCTCAAGATAATAGCCATTTGGAGTCCTCCCAACAAGCCTATGAAGAAGGAACTGCCATGATCACCATCTTACAGATGGGGATACAGGCTCGGAGAGGGACGGTCACTGCATGAGGACGAAGGGACGTGACAGGATAATGCGGTGGTTCAGAGCTTACCCTCAGGACCAGCCTCTGTCTGTCATCCATGAGAGGCTGCTATTTGGGGAGGTCACTTCACTCAGGTAGTGGGTGTCACACCCCAGCCCCACACAAGCTGATGACAGGGTGCTTCGGTCCACCTTCGCCCCTAGTGGCCTTGAGAGGCTCCGAGAGCCCGAGGCCTAGAGCCAAAGACAGGGTGGCGGTGCCTGGTCTTTGGATGGAAACTCAGGGAGCAGGGAGAGGGCCCTGGCCGGGGGCCGGGGTGGGGCTCCCTGGAAGAAGTGGCATTTCAGCCAAGCCTGGGGGGATGCTAAGGCTTTCAGCTCAGAGAGACGGTGGTGAGGGCATTCCTGGCAGAAGGAACTGTGCAGACACAGGTGTGGCGGTGGGAATGTGCTGAGTGTGACAGAGCTAAAGGCAGGAGGAGGTGAGTGAGGTAGCAGAGGGAGGCGAGAGAGAAGTGTGAAGCCAGACCCTGGTGGGAGCTGGGCCTTCCCTCCCGGGCAGCAGGGAGCCATGCTGGGTGAATGAGTAGGGAGGGGCATGGCCAGATCTCAGGCAGCTGTGGGATTGGGAATGGGGGCTGGGAGGAGAGTGAAACGGTGATCCAGATGGTAGAAAAGGAGACCTGAGGATGGATGGGGGAGAGGCCCGAGGGGGAGAATGGGCAGAACGTGAAGACCCACAGGCTGCGGAGAGGGAAAGGGGAGGAGGGGAGGCCGATGCTGCGATCCCAGCCTCGGGGGCAGTGAGCGACGGTGAAATCGTCCCTGAAGTGGGGACATGGGGTGGGGGAGGGGCGGGAAGAGGCTGAGTCTAGGGATCCTAGGGGTTGTCCTGGGGGGGATGCTGAGTAAGGTGTGGAGAAAACCAGTGGGTCCTAAAGTGGTGCATGGTACATCTCACGTGATCAGTAACTGCTTATCCATGGGAGGGAGGGACAGAGGGTCAGGGAGGGATAGATAGAAGGATAGAGGGATGGACGAGTGGGTGGGTAGATGGGTGGATGGATTGTGGATGGATGGGTGGGTGGGTGGATGGATGGCTGGATGGGTGGATGGGTGGATGGATAGGTGGGTGGGTGGATGGATGGATGGATTGTGGATGGATGGGTGGGTGGGTGGTTGGATGGCTGGATGGGTGGATGGGTGGATGGGTAGGTGGGTGGGTGGACGGATGGATGGATTGTGGATGGATGGATAGACGGGTGGAGGGATGGGTGGGTGAACATATGGACAATTGGATGGATAAATGGACAGATGGGTGGGTGGAGGCTGAAGACAGAAGTGGCTACCCTGAGTGTGAAGGAAAAAGGGCCCAGCACAGCCTGGTGAGGGCCAGGCCAGTGAGATTTGCGGGGGGGGGGGGGGGGGGGGGGCAGAAACCATGTCAGTTGCCCCATAACTCTCTCGCAGTGAGGCCCCCCCACGTCCTCTCCTCTGTCCTCACTCTCCACAGACAGCTGTGGGGCTAGATACTCCTCTCCACACACACATGGCTCAGCTCTAGGGGGCCCACCGCAGACAAATCAGTGGAAAATTAAAATAGTGTCTGTGTGCTGGTTATTGGCGGCCTCAGCTGGGCCACTTAATGACCCCTTTCTGGGGATTGTTACCAGCTGGAGGTGGCTGGGGGTGGGCATCAGCGCCGAGCCACCCAATCTGAAAGGGAGAGGGAGGGGGTGGTCCCTGGAAACAGTGCTGCCGGGAGAGGGGAAGGGCCATACGGTGGTCGTGATGGGAATCCAGGAAAAAGATGGTGCTGGGCTCTAGGTATGGACCAGCCTGGGCCCCGCATTCTGGTGGGTCCTCCCTCAGGGCCTCTGCCCTGCAATCCCTCCTGCGGGGGTGCCTGGTAGTTTCAGCTCATCTTTTAAGTCTCAGGCCCAATGGCACCACCTCCTGGAAGCCCTCCCCAGACCAGATCAACTCCTCCAATCATTTACTCTCTGCCCTGCTCACCTGTATGTATAATGTTAAGAGCAAGAACTTCACTTTGCCACTCACCAGCTGTGTGTCCTTGGGTAAGTCACTTTCTCTCTCTGTGCCTCATTTTCCTCATCTGTAAAACAGGGATGATAATAACCCCTTCCTCATAGAACTGTTGGGAGGATTCAGTGAGCTATTCAGGGCAAACTGGTAATTACTGAACATTTACTATGTGCTGGGCAATCCCATTTTAGGGATGGGGTCACTGAGGCCCACAGTTAGATAAACTAACCTGATACCGTCATTGTGTTGTGCCTGGACCAGGACAATCCCTTCTGCCCTGATTCCCCCAGCTCCCACCCTAGTCTCCACAGTCTGTCCTCCCCATAAGGACCACCAGAGGGTGCAGGTGAGCACCCGAGGCAGGTCCTCCT
The DNA here is from genome assembly GCF_039906515.1 of Pseudorca crassidens. Taxonomy (NCBI): domain Eukaryota; kingdom Metazoa; phylum Chordata; class Mammalia; order Artiodactyla; family Delphinidae; genus Pseudorca; species Pseudorca crassidens. Next base: position 170,197,641 of record NC_090298.1, read on the forward strand.
CCCTCCTCTGCCCACAGCCCTCCAGGGCTCCCACCTCCCTGGGGTAAAAGCCCAAGTCCTCCCCACCGCCCACAAGGCCCTGCACGACCCGCCCCGTCCCCTCCCTGCCCTCCCTCCTCCCTCTCTCCCCCTCACTCACTCTGCTCCAGACACATGGGCCTCCTCACTGTTCCTCCAACACACCAGGCACGGTGCTGCCCCAGGGCCTTTGCACAGGCTGTGCCTTCCACTCGAGATGCTCTTCCATATCCTTTGGCCAAACTGGCTTTGTCTCATTCTTCAGTTCTCAGCCCAAATGGCCCTCGGACAGCCCCCCCTTCCCAACTAAAGCCGGTCTTTCTGCTGTTCTGTCCTTACCCCTCCCCCATTCTTCTCCTGAATGCAACAAGCACAAGTTGCAATTATATTCTGTGTAATTCTGTATCTCCCACTGGACCACAAATGAGAGCAGGGATTTCTGCCCTGGCCTTCTCTGGGTCCCCAGCGCTCCACATAGGACATGGCACACAGGAGGTGCCGAATAAATGTTTATTGAAAAATGAACAAACAAGTAGATAAACATCACACAAATAATGTGCATGACAGCGCAGTCAGAAACTCCCATCTCTCAAAGCTCAGCACCTTTATTCGCCCTGCTCTGGCTGACTTGATGATGATTTTAAAAGAGTAGTTCATAGATGCCACTCTTTTTTTTTTTTTACTTTCCGTTTTTAAGATTCAGTTACATACGAGATAAGACAAATCCAGAGGGCAGAAATAGACCTCGATATATTGGGGGACTTTTCCAATTGGTGGAGAAATGACGGATTCTTCGATAAATTTTGATCGAAGGACAGCTTTAAGGAAAAAAAACTCCAAAATTTATTTTGGTATAGTTTTAGAGAAAAGTCACAAAGGTAACAGAGAATTCCCATGTACCCTCACCCGACTGCGCTGATGGGAAAATCTTTCTTAACAGCTGTACATTTGTCACAACAAAGAAATTAACATCAGGGCAGTAGTATTAAGTAAACTCCGTCTTTTAACATCACTACCTGAGTTTTACCATTTTTTCTATTAATGCCCTCTTTTTGCTCCAGGATCCCACATGGCGTTTAGTCATCATGCCTCCTTAGGCTCCCTGGGCTATGATAATTTCTCCGTCCTTTCTTGTTTATCATGACCTTGACTGTGTCGAGGAGGACTGGCTGGCATCCTGAGAACATTCCCTGATCCGGGTTTCTTGCATATTTTCTCATGATTAGACCGGGGTTTTGGGGAGGAAGACACAGAGGTGAAATGCCCTTCTCATTACACCCCATCAGGGGTCCCTGACGTGCACACGACATCACCCTGAGGGTAACCTTTTTTAAAAAATTGAACAGTAGTTGATTTACAATATTGTGTTAGTTTCAGGTGTACAGCAAAGTGATTCAGTTACATATTTATTCATATATTCTTTTTCAGATTCTCTTTCGTTATAGGTTATTACAGGGTATTGAATATAGTTCCCTGTGCTATACAGTAAATCCTTGTTGTTTATCGATTTCATATATAGTAGTGTGTATCTGTTAATCCCATACTCGTAATTTATCCCTCCCCTCGCCTTTCCCCTTTGGTAACCATAAGTTTGTTTTCTATGTCTGTGAGTCTGTTTCTGATTTGTAAACAAGTTCATTTGTATTATTTTTTAGATTCCACATATATGTGATATCATATGATAGCTGTCTTTCTCTGTCTGACTTACTTCACTTAGTATGATAATCTCTAGGTCCATCCATGTTGCTGTAAATGGCATTATTTCATTATTTTATGGCTGAGTAATATTCCATTGTATATATATACCACATCTTCTTTATCCATTCCTCTGTCAATTGACATTTAGGTTGTTTCCATGTCTTGGCTATTGTAAATAGTACTGCTATGAACACTGGGGTGCATGTGTCTTTTTTAATTAGAGTTTTCTCCGGATATATGCCCAGGAGTGGGATTGCTGGATCACATGGCAACTCTATTTTTAGCTTTTTAAGGAACCTCCATCCCATTTTCCATAGCAGCTGCACCAACTTACGTTCCCACCAACAGTGTAAGAGGGTTCCCTTTCCTCCACACCCTCTCCAGCATTTATTATTTGTAGACTTTTTGATGATGGCCATTCTGACCAGTGTGAAGTGATACCTCATTGTAGTTTTGATTTGCATTTCTCTAATAATTAGCAATGTTGAGCATCTTTTTTTTTTTGATATTGAGTTGTATGAGCCGTTTGTATATCTTGGAAATTAAGCCCTTGTTGGTCGCATCATTTGCAAATATTTTCTCCCAGTCTATAGGTTGTCTTTTCATTCTGTTTATACACTGAGGTCAACCTTGATCACGTGGTTATGATGGTCCACCAGCTTTCCCCACTGTGAGGCTATGCTTGTCCCCTTTTCGTGCTTTTTTCTTTGGAAGCCAGTCACTAAGTCTAGCACCCCTAGACTCGCCTCCAGGAGGGAGGAATAGCTACATGAATTATGTAAAATTCTTCTGCAAGGGAGATTGTTCTCGTCTCCTCCATTTATTTATTTATTAATTCGTTTATTATGATCAGTATGGACTGATGACATGTTAATGTTAGGTTCTAGTTTATCATCTGATACTGCATTATTCATTTTTTTGCTTTGATTTTTTTGGCTTTGACATTGGAGCTCTTTCAGGTGGCTCCTGTGAGGGGGCAGGACAATTTTTTAAGCCTCGGAGAAGAAAACTTAAATTGCCTCCCTATACTATATCTTTCAGCAATATCCATTACAAATGGGTCAACAGTGAAGCCATAAAAAAATTAAAACACAAAAGTACTAGAAGAAAATATGGGAGAAACTGTTTATAGGATCAGAGTGGAAAGGCCTTTCTAAGCAAGCACAAAGTCCCCTGAAGTCATAAAAGAAATGTTATGTTTTATTACATAAAAAATAAAATTTCATGGAGGGCAAAAAGGCCCCAAAATCAACAACAAATGTGAGAGAAATATTTGCACATACTTGCAAAAGATTTTTGCCAGACAACAAATATGTAAAGAGTGCCTACAAATCAACAAGAAAAGACCAACTGAAAAAAGATGCAAAGGATATGAACGGACCATCCCAGAAAAGACCTGAAAGAAATAAAAATGGATTCAAAATCTGTGAAAAGATGTTTGACCTTATAGGGTGAGACATTCACAATAAAGCTACAATGGGATTTCTATCGTTTGGATTGCTAAAAAGCTAAAGTTTTCTTGTATGCTGCATTGTAAGCCATGGGGCACTGGTTCTCAACCAGGAGTGATTTTGACCCCAGAGGATACTCTGCGATGTCTTAAGACATTTTTGATTGTCATGACTAAGGGGAGGAGGCTACTAGGATCTAGCGGGAGGAGGTCAGGGGATGGGGTTCAACACCCGACAATGCACAGGATGCCTGCCCCTCCCCCAGCAAAGAATGCTCCAGCCCAAAACGTCAATAAGGAAGCAAGCTCTTTTGTGTATTACTTGGGAGAACATACATTTTTTAGAGGCAATTTGGTATTATAGCATCTGCCAAAGTTTAAAGTGCAAACATCTTTAAAAAAATTTCTTTCTAATTGAAGTATAGTTGATTTACAATGTCGTGTTCGTTTCAGGTGTACAGCAAAGTGATTCAGTTATGTATATATTCTTTTGCAGATTCTTTTTTTTTAAATTTATTTTACTTATTTATTTTTGGCTGCGTTGGGTCTTCATTGCCGTGCAAAGTCTTTCTCTAGTTGTGGTGCTCAGGCTTCTCCTTGCGGTTGGCTTATCTTACTGCAGAGCACGGGCTCTAGGCACCCAGGCTCAGTAGTTGTGGCTCGCCATCTCTAGAGCACAGGCTCAGTAGTTGTGGTGCACGGGCTTAGCTGCTCTGCGGCCTTTGCGGATTCTTTTTCCTTGTAGGTTATTACAAAATATTGAGTCTAGTTCCCTGTGCTATCCAGTAGGTCCTTGTTGGTTATCTATTTTATACATAGTAGTGTGTATATGGTTTTAAAAAAATATTTATTTATTTGGTTGCACCAGGTCTTAGTTGCAGCAGGCGGATTTCTTAGTTGCAGCAGGCGGACTCCTTAGTTGTGGCTCGCCAACTCCTCAGTTACGACGTGCGAACTCTTAGTTGCGGCACACATGTGGAATCTAGTTTCCTGGCCAGGGATCAAACCCGGGCCCCCTGCATTGGGAGTGCAGAGTCTTAACCACTGCACCACCAGGGAAGTCCCTGTAGTGTGTATATGTTAATCACAAACTCATAATTTACCTTTCCCCCCAACCCGGCAAACACCTTTCAACACCACATTTCCAATTCTTGCAATATATCCTCCATGTCTGCAGAGATACGTGTGTGAAGGTATTTGGCACCATATTGTTTGTGGTAACAAACACTGGTAACAACGAAAATTAGCCTCAAGAGAAGACTAATTTATACAAACCGTGGTCAGCAGAGAACAGGATGGTGGTTCCTCAAAAACTTAAACACAGAATCACCATATGACCCAGCAATTCCGCTCCTGGGTGCATCCCCATCTGAATCAAAAGCAGAGTCACAAAGAACTATTTGCACACCCCATGTTCATAGCAGCATTATTCACAACAGCCAAAAGGTGGAAGCAACCCAAGTGTCCGTCGACAGATGATGGATAAACAAAATGTGGTCCATCCATACGATGAAATATGTTATTCAGTCTTAAAAGGGAAGGAAATTCTGACGTGCTCTCCAACATGGATGAACCTTGAAGACATCATAGTGAATGAAAAAAGCCAGACGCAAAAGGACAAAGTGTCTGATTCCACTCACGTGAGGTCCCTAGAGGAGTCAAATCCATAGAGACAGGAAGTAGATGGTGGGGACCAGGGGCTGGGGTGAAGGATGGGATGTCAGTGTTTAAAGGGAACAGAGCTTCAGTTTGGGAGGATGAGAAAGTTCTGGAGATGGATGGTGGGGATGGTTGTACGACATGTGAATGTACTTAATGCCACTGAGCTGTGCACTTAAAAATGGTTAGCATGTTAAACTTTATGTTATACATCTTTTACCACAATTTTTTTTTTTTTAAAGTGTGCATCCATGCAGTTGACTTCAGTCCTTAGCAAGCTGCTTTGGCTGTTGATGGGCAACCCTCTCTTAGGACAAACCAAGTGATAAAGGCTGCAATGCTTATAGGTCCCGCGAGAGGGCAGCACATGACCGGGAGACCCGCCTTAACGCTTTGATACACGTTCGCACGTTACCGAAGGTTTCCTTTCTGTTTCCCACCTTTTTTGTTTTGTTTTATTTACCTCTGTATTTCTATCCTTTTTTCCTATTACTTTCCCTCCATAGGCAAACGTCTCAAGTGTTCAACGTGTGTCTTTTTTACATCTATGTGTCATTGAAAATGTATTTTGTTAGGTTGCATGTGTAGGTAATATGCCTGGAAAGATGATGCATGAGTGACTGTGTGGCTGTGTGCCAATAAAACTTTATTTATAATAGCCAGGGATGGGCTGTGTATTGGTCAGGGCTCTCCAGAGAAGCAGAACCAATAGGGTGTGTGTGTGCGTGTGTGTGTGTGTGTGTGTGTGTGTATAGACATAGACAGATAGATGTAGAAATAAAGATAATTATTTTAAGGAGTTGTCTCATGCCATGTGGGAGCTGGCAAGTCTGAAATTTGTAGGGTAGGCCAGCATGCTGGAAATTCAGTTATGAGGCAGTGTTGCAGCCTTGAGCCTGAAATCTGTAGGCCAGGCAGGCTGGAGACTCAGGCAGGACTTCTGTGTTACAGTTTCGAGGCAGAATTCCTTCTTTCACCAGGAAACCTCAGTGTTTGCAGTTAAGTCCTTCGACTGATTTGACGCGGCCCACCCACATCCTGGAGGGCCACGTCCTTCACTTAAAGTCAACTGATGCAAATGTGAACGGCATCTACACAATCCTTGCACAGCAACATTTAGACGAGGGATCACAAAATGTAACCATCCCAGGCTGAATTCGATCCATAGGCCACAGCGTGCCAACACCCATGTCTTAATTTCCTGGGGCTGTTAGAAATGTCACAAATCAGGTGTCTCGAGCCACAGAAATTCGCTGTCTCGCAGCTCTAGAGGCTAGAAGTCCAAAATCAAGGTGTCCGCAGGGCTGGTTCTTTCTGAGGCCGCGTCGAAGAATCTGTTCCCCATCCCCCTCCTTGGCTTGTAGACATCTGTCTTCATGTTCACACGGCCTCTCCCTGGGTGCACATCTCTGCCCACATTTCCCCTTTTTAGAAGGACACCAGGCATATTGGATTAAGGCCCACCCTAATGACCTCATTTTTAGCTTGATCACCTCTGTAAAGGTCCCATCTCCAAGTACCGTCACATTCTGAGGTCCTGGGTTTTAGGACTCCCGTGTATGCATTTGGGGAGGATACAATTTGACTCGTAGTACCCTGTTATAAATGTGGATGGTTCTTTCTCCTTACTGTATAATATTCCACTGTATGAACATACCTCACTTTTTTCATCTGTCCTAGTAAGGATGGGCATTCTGGTTGTTTCTATTTTGGGGTTTTTATGAGTGAAGCTGCTATGGCCGTTCCTATATGTGCCTTCTGGTGAATAGATGCAGCATTGCTGTTAGGTGTGTACCTACCTGTGTCAACTGATAGTGACAGGATGCTTCCCAGGGGGCTGCCGCAGTCCACACACACACACACACACACACACAGGTGGGCTCCCAGCACCCTCAGCATCACCCGTCTTTCTCATTTTGTCCCTCAGACAGATGTAAAGTGATACAGCTGTGCTACTCTGCTATTGCTCCTGGGTTGACCACTTCTGCTTCCCTCTGAAAGTCGCCTGTTCACACACGTTGTCCACTTTGCTCTAGGGGCGTCATCTTTTTGTAATGGTTTTGAGGAGCAGGGCCACTGTATATTGCACACCTCCAGGGCAAACATTCCCACTGGGTTGTCTTAGGACTCAATTAGACTAGAGTGAGAATGACTTCCCCTGCAATATGCAATACAGCAGCCCTGGGTAGGAGTTCCTTGTATACTCCAGCTATTGGCCCTGCCATTTCTCCTCCTGTCCCATCATCTCTCTATTCACTCTGTTCCTAGTGTCCTTGACTGGACAGAAATCTTTAATTTTAATGTCATGGAATTCACACATCCTCTGCCTTCTGGTTTGTGTTTCTGAGGCTTTGTTTAAGAAGTTCTTTCTCACCCCCAGGTCCTAAATTTCTTTTCCTACATGTTCTTCTATCAATGTTCCCGTTTTTTCTTTCACATTTAGGTCTTTAATCTGGGGGGCATCCATCTGCAGGTGACATCAACCAGGGAACCAGTTTGAGTTTTCTCATGGAGCAAGCCAGTTTTCCTCAATGCTGTTGGTCCAGCCACCCCAGTCTTTTCGTCGTTGGCTTGAGGCATCACCTCTGCAGATATCCGAGGATGCACCTCTGGGCTCTCATATCTCTCTGATGGGCTCTCATCTCTCTCTGATGGGCTCATTTGATTATTTTAAACATCTTGCCCCATTGGATGCCGTTGGTGAGGTGTGGACACTTACTCTATTTGACAGTTGGGGAAACTGAGGCTCGGGGAAGGGAAGAGAACTCCCAAAGTCATACTGTGGGAGGATGAGGGTAGAGTCAGGACCGGAAGCTGGGGCAGGTTGAGTGTTTTCATTGGTTCTGTTTATGTCCGTTAGTGTAAAGCAGGGGGTTGCAAGTTTTTTCTATAAAGGGGTAGATAATCAATATTTTTAGCTTTGTGGGCCAGTCAGCCTCTGTCATGACTATTCAACACTGCAGTTCCAGCATAAAAGCAGCCATAGATGACATGTAACTAAATGGGATGGCTGTGTGCCAATAAAACTTTATTTCTAAAAACAAGTGGTGGGCCAGACTTGGCCCCTGGGCTGTAGTCTGCTGACCACTGGCCTAAATGTTTAGCAAACCCTGCTGGGTGTCCAGCTCTGTTCTGGGCACTGGAGATACAGCAGTGACCAAGACAGATGTGCACAAACACAGAAATGAATAACTTCTAACAATGAGGAGGCTATGAAACAAAAAACAGGATGACTGGTGGGTGGCAAGTGGGAGGGGAGAAGGGAGGGAAGGCCTCATAGAGAAAGTGTCCTGAAAGATGAGAAGCCAGCCTTGAAGAAATTGGGGAAAGATGTCCCTGGCCAAGAGCGCAGCCCATGCAAAGGTCCTGGGGCAGGACTGGGCCTGGAGTGTTGGAGGAACAGCGAGGAGGCCCGTGTGGCTGGAACAGAGTGAGCGATGGGGAGAGAGGGAGGAGGGGAGAGCAGGGAGGGGACGGGGCAGGTCGTGCAGGGCCTTGTGGGCTGTGGGGAGGACAGTGGGATTTTATTCTTAGGGTGATGGGAACCATGGAGAAATCGAGGGCCTTTTTACAGATGGGATGGGGTAGGGGCAGGAGTGAAATCCAGGAAACCAGAAAGGAGTTGCAGCAGCCCCCGTTGGGCAAATGGCTTCACCTTCCAGATTCTCAGTTTCCCCATCTGTAAAATGGCACCATGAAACCCACTTACTCCACAGCAGAGCAAGAGCCCACGGTATGTTCACACGCGCAGGTCCTGGAGTCGGATGAAGATCCGAGGTCTAACTTGAGCTGCTAGAAACCACCTAGGCCCGGTCAGTGCCCCCCACACAGTAGGCCCGCAGGGATGCTCCAGGGTGTGAGCAGTGGCGGAAACTGGGTAAATGCCCAATTTCAGGAAGATAGAGGCACGGAATGGGGGTGCAGAACAGAGGGTGAAGGGTTGAAGCCGTGCCCTGCTTGGCAAGTCCTCGGGGGCAGAACCCCTCCTGTCCTCTCCCCTTTCACTCTCCCTGGGTCTGTGCCAGTCACGGGGTGGGGGGTTCCCCAGAACTTCCTAGTAGATTCAGTTACTATGATGGGTGTGGTTCCTGAAAAGGCTGGGGACTAGTGGTAGGGATGGGAGGGAGTGGATCATGGCATAAGCCAGCACGGGGACCACCCTGTGGGACGGCCTGGGCCATATAAGGAGCCTCTACTGCCCCCTCCCTGCCTCCGGGGACATCAGACACCTGCAAGGGGCAGCGGGCAGCCAGCCCGGGAGTTGGGAGGAGTGGGAATTCCAGCCTGTCCCTCATCCAGTCCAGTTACTGCTGCCAGCCGAGGCCCTGACCTTTCTCCCGGATCCTGGAGCTGAGTAATCGTTACCGGAAAAATAAGTCAGGCAGCTGAGTAGCTGCAGCGCATCCTCCTGGGGTTGGGGTCACTCTGGGTCCCCAGTCTGGTTGCTGGAGACCAGGGTACCATGGCCATGATGTGTACCGGGTCAAGGTTCCTCCTCCCCTCCCCCTGCACTCTCTACCCCCTACTGTGCCCACACTGCCCCCAACACAGGTTCCCCACCGCCCCGAAGTGACACTGCCCACCCCTCCCACAGCTCCCTGCAAGGTCTGACAAGTGGGTGCAGAAAAAGGCCCAGGCATCCCTGGCTGCCCCAAGCATTCTTGAGCCTTGGTCCCGCAGACGCCTGGATCCAGGAGGAGCAGGGCAGCAACTTGGCTGGGAGTCTTGGACATCAAAGGGAGCTGGATTTGAACTTCGGCTCTGTCATTTCTTTGCAGGGTGACCTTGAGCAGTTGACCCTCCCTTTCTGAGCCTCAGTTTCCACCTCCGGGAAATGGGAACAATAAAACAGCCCTTCCTGGTTTTGTGAGGCTCCCGAGGGATGCCCATGTGAACATCCCAGACAGAGCATGGTCCTGAGCGGCTATACAGTACACACGAAGGGCTCCCCAAATGTGTGCAGGGTGCTTCCCGGGTGCCGGGTCCCTGTGGAGCTGGAATTCCAGGGAGAGAGACAGACCACAAAGGAAGAAGAACAGTGTTGAGGGACCCTGAGTGCCATAAGGAAAACAGAAATGATCGTTAGACTTTACTGTTGTTTCACCTGGCGTTGTTGATAGCCAATGGGTAGTGTGGATAGCCCACGTTCCACACAAGGCCTCCCAAGGCCTGCGATTATTTAGTGCCAACTGTGTACCATGCTCCAATCGCGGCTTAACCCTGCAAAACCCATTTCCCAGAAGAGAGTGTGAGGTCTCGGGTTTGTCCAAGGTCACGAGCCAGTTGTGCAGGCAGGGCCTGGGAGCGGACCTGCCGGGCGGCACACTTCCTGGACCTGCCTCCCCTCCTTGGGCAGAGTTGGCATCCTCCCAGCTGCACCGGCCCCACCAGCCCTGAGCTTCCCCCCAGCAGGGGTCCAGGAGGGCTGGACTGGGGAGGGGTGTGGCCGGGGCGGACACTGGGGCAGGGCAGAGAGGGAGCAGGGTGCTGCCTCTGACCCCCAGGGCTGCCTGGGAAACGCCAACGCCTAATCCTGGCTCCAGAGGACACGTTGTACTAGAGATTATATAAACCAACCTCTCCATTCGTTGGCTTAATTCTTTCAGGCTTTTCCCCTCATCTGTCATTCTTTAATCGCCCTGTTAACGGAGCTCCCGGTCAGGCCTCTCTCTGCAGCCCGAACCCCAGCCACTCCCGTCTCTCTCCATGAAGATCCAAGTGGGGGCCTCTGCCACCCCCCAAGGCCAGGTCGAGGTGGTGGAAGGGGTGCCGGGAGGAGGGGTGGGCATAGCGGATGCAGCGTGTCTGAGAGACGGGAGCATAGGGCCCAGAGCAAGGGCACCCAAGTCAGGCTCTGACCCCACTCTCAGTTTCCTCCTCCAGAAAGTAGGGGGCCCGACCTCCAGGTTGCGCAGAAGGCCACGAAAGGAGCGAGCACATAGTAGGTGGTCAGTTAACGCGGGCCGGTCACCATTCTGATGAACCAAGAGGTGGGATGCCCAACCCCACCATGGGGCAGTGGGTACAGGACAGCCCGGGACTGGCCCTGGGACCCCATCCCCATGACCCTGGTGACCCTCGCCAAGACTCGGTGCGGCCCTCTGTGAAGTGGGGAGGCCACCTCCCCTCAGCTAAGCCTGTCAAGAGAGTAAATCCTGAGAGTTCTCATCATAAGGAAAATTTTTTTTTCTATTTCTTTAATTTTGTATCTACATGGAATGATGGATAAATGTATGGTGGTCATCTGAAAAATTAAAATAATTAAAAAGCCTCTTATCCTCGAGAAAAAAGAAAGTTAGAACCTAAAAATAAGTAAATAAATAAATAAATACATAAGCCAGGCCCATTGCACAGATGGGCAAACTGAGGCTGGGTTCCCCTGTGCGTCCGGGACGGGGCTGGGAGTTGGCGCCCAGTGGAGGGGAGGCTAAGATGGAGAACTGAGCTGAGGGCATCAGTCCCCATGGCCCGATTCCAAGTCATGGCCACCCCTGCTCTGAACCTCTGTTTCCCTCCTCCAACAGATGGGCCGGGTGGGTGGCGATGTCAGGGTGCCCGCCCTCCCCACCCTGCCACTCTGCCCCTTTACGTAACCCAGCAGCACAGCCGGAAATCACAGTGCCAACGACTCTCTCCCTCTGTAACCGACTTCCTGTGGTTATGGCCCACCTTGGATGCCAGCCGCCCTCTCCCCACCGCGCCCCCCACCCCGGGCCGCAGAGCCAGGGAGTCCAGTCCTTATCCGAGGCTCCCACTCCCAGGAAGCCAACCCCCTCAAGTGGTATGTCTACCTGGGTGACCGTGGCTGCCAGGGGCCATCACCAGGCTCCTTCTGCTGCTCGCCTGGGAAATCGCTTACTGGCTGCCTCCTAACCCACAGCTGGAGGTCAGAGGGCAAAGGGCAAAGGCCAAGGAGCACCCTTTTCAGATCTAGAGGAGCAGGAGTTGCCTCCTGATTTCTGGAAGGCAAAGAAACCTCCCATTTGGCAGGACTTTTCTGAGCTGCTGGCAGGATGCGCGAGGGAGCCCCCATGGTGGGAAGAGGAGACCCCAGCCCCGTTCAAGGGACGTGAGGGGGCATCTGTGGGGACACGCCTACAGCCAGCAGGGCAGCCTGCAAATAATGGCAACCACGGCCATCATATGACTATGCCCATTTTACAGATGGGCAAACTGAGGCAAGGATGCCTCCTGCCTGAGGCCACGCCACCTGTGAGCAGCAATGCTAGGGTCTGAGCCTCCAAAGGCCTGACTGCTGGGGCCTGCTGGGTGGGGGTGAGGGGAGGAGGTCTCGCAGTGCCACTCCCGCTCCCATTGTTGCACGGAACTGGATGGTCTCTTCCCTGCAGTGGCCCCTGCCAGGCACGTCAGTGAGTTCCTCTGGGACAGATGGGGAAAATGAGGCCCAGAAACTGGAAGTAACTTGTCCTGAGTTCCCACGCGACGGTGGGAGATGCCTAAGCTGGGCAGTACTGGGGGCCAGGTGGGCAGTGTCCCCGCGCCTGCCCCGGATGGCTCAGCAACTCCCACCCCGTGAGATCCGGCCTCAGTTTCTCCAACTGAAGGAGAGATGCCAGAGAGACACGAGCAGGACCTCGGAGGTTGGGCCCGGGGCCGGCGTGTGTGGGCAGGTTTCGGAGTTCCAGGCGGTGCCCGAGCCTACACCCAGGTGCCCGCGCCAGGCCCTCCGGCAAAGGCTCTGGGTGGAGGCCTTCCCCGATCGCCTCCGTGGAGGGCTGGGCTTGACTCCGGCCGCCACATTCCATGGTCTTCTCGCTGTCCCGAAACATGGCAAGCTGCCCCTCCAGGTCACCGGGCAGGCATGTGGCAAAAGCAGGATTCCAACCTGGCTCAGCCCAACTCCAGAGCCAAGGCGTCTGGAGAATTTCAAAGCGTTCAGGGATGCAGCTCGCCGGCCAGCCAGGAGTCCCCCTGCCCACAGGCAAGGGCTCACATCTTCCCTGTCTCGTCCGGAAGGGTCATCATTCACCTGCTCTTTGCTCTGCTCCACTTTCAAGGGCGTGAAATGTGTCCAGAGGGGGAGAAATTCGGGGTAAATTTCCTGTTCCCCGGGTCTCCAAACCCAGGAAGTGCTACCAGGTGTCTAGCCCCAGTCTCTCTTGCTGCTTCCCTTCCCTTCCCTGCTGTTTGGAGGGCTGCAGCGATGAGCCCAGAGAAGCCGGGGGCTGCGGGTGTGTGTGTGTGTGCTGCACCCTGAGCAGGTCGACAGCAGCACCTCCCACATTCTGGGAGGGTTGGGGTGAAGGGCTAGGGAGGGCCCAGGTCGGCAGAAACAGGGGTGCAAGTCTGAGGTGACCTGAGAACTTGTATGTCACATGGGGCCACAGAGTCCTGAAACGGACCTGCTCTTCTCTGGGCCTCAATTTCCCCATCTGTAAAGTGGGGGCAATAGTACTACACCCCCTCATAGGGCAGCTTTGAGAATCCCTGCATTGAGTGTGTAAAAGAGTTAGCACAGGCTCGGGCCCCCAGCAGGCACTGGTTGATATTGGCTATTGATGCTCCTATTATGATACCAGTGAGCGAGTCTGTCTACACTGCAGGCAGCGGTGCTACCCAAAGCATTTAACGAGTAGCAGAGCCCAGGCTGACTAATAAGAAGAGATTTCAGCTATGGACGCTGGGAACCGACCTCTGGATAGGTGAAGAGGAGGCTCTGTGTCCCAGGGAAGCGACCGTGGTGGGGGGCGGGGGGTGAGCTGGACCACAGGCCCGCAAATTGTGCGTTCTTGTGGAGCCCAGGGCAGCCTGGGGAAGCAGACACAGTGGTCACAGGGCAGAGGACAGAGAGCCCAGGACAGGACCAGGGCAGTGAGGAGGCGGAGGGAGCCTGAGCTGGTCTCGGGCTCAGTGTGTGATGGTGGGTAGGTGCCTCGGTTTGCACTCCTGTGAAATGGGTTGAGGAGAAATGGGCCCGTCGATGGGGGATGTGTGTACCCGATGGAGTCACATGTAGAAGAGGCATGGGAGGTACCTGGCACAGAGTAGGTGCTCGAGAAACCTGTCGTGCTTTTGTTGTCCATGCCTCCCATAGCTGTCAGAAGGATCAGTGAAATCCACCCTGTGAGGGCCTGGGCTGCGGCAGCAGGCAAATACGTGCTCGTTGGGTAAATCGTGACGTTCAGGCAGCCTCTTTCTCGCACACAATGTTTTTCAGCTTCCAAAACGCCTCGACCTCTCCTGCAGATATTCTCCCCGCGTGGACCCTGTGGGTATCTGGGGCCACGTCATTCTCTGTGGGGCTGTCATGGGCACTGTGGGCGATGAGCAGCCTCCCTCTCCCCCGACCCGTCATGACAACCACGAATGTCCTCAGTATCCCCTGGGGGGCAGAACCGCCCCCTTGACAACCTCCATGGCCTCAGTAGCACCCTCACGTTCAGAGGCCTCCTTTAGCAGAAGAGAGAATTCAGGCTCAGAGAGGGCGCACAGCACATCAGGGTGGGGCCAGCCCCTGCTGCTGCCCCAGGCGCCCGCGCTGCGCAGGACTCTGGTCCCACCTGGGGAGAGGTGGGCAGTCAACGCCACCGGCCATGCCAGGGTTCCAGGAACTGGCAGAAGGAGCCCAAGACATGCCACAGTTGCAAAATCTAAGGGCGGCATGCCGGCATGCCTGGGCAGTGCCACTGCCTCGGCCCCGTGGGCACCGCCAGGAAAGAAAAAGCAACTCAGAACTGGGCACCAGCACAAACGGTGGAAACCGAGGCATTGGGATGCGGCGGTGGGGGCGGGGAGGGGAGGAGAAGGACCCAATCAGAGACTGTGCCTTGCTGTGTGGCCTATCAGGACACAGCTGGGTACGTGCTGACCAATGAGAATGCCACAAAGAGTCAGGCCCCATCTCCAAGCGAAGCCCATTGGCCCAATGAAGGGGTGCGGGGTGGGTCCATTTGGTCCCCCAAATCTAGCACTCTGGGTCCCTTACAGACATCCCTTTGCTGGTGCTTCTTAATTTGGGGGCCTCGGGGTTGGTTTGAGGGAGCTCCTTGCTCAGTTATGTGCCCCAGGGCTGTTATCACCTTATCAAAGCCAGAATTATACGTAAAAGTTCAGTAAGTCATTCACTAAACATTTATTGATCAATTGCCACGTGCTGGGCAGTGAGCAGGTGAAGATGAGCAAGGCAGATGCGGAGGAAAAGCCACACTGAAGGAGAGGAGTCTGGGAAGAGGAACAGCCCGTGCAAAGGCCCTGGGGCAGGACCGGGCCTGGCATGTTGGAGGAACAGCCGGGAGGTCCATGTGTCTGGAGCAGAGGGAGCGAGGGGGAGAGAGGGAGGAGGGGAGGGCAGGGAGGGGACGGGGCAGGTCGTGCAGGGCCTTGTGGGCCGCGGGGAGGACTTTAGTCATCGTGAGGGCAACGGAGCCCTGGAGGTCTTTAGACAGTGGGATAATGTGTTGTGCCACCGAAGGACTGGGATTTGGGGTACGGTCCTTCCTTTCTCTGGGCCATAATCGCCTCATTCATCAAATTGGGGAGTGATAATACCTACCTAGGGAGCTGATGTGACGGTAAAGGAAGGTTCCAGCAAGGTAGCTGGTACACGGTGGGTACACAGCCTTCACCTGATCCAGCCCAGCCCCCATTACCACCCACCTGAACCAGCACATCCCCTCATCCTGGTTTCCAGCTCCCACCCGTGCCCTCAGTCTGTCCTCCGCGCAGTAGCCAGGGGGCCCCTGTGAGCACCTGAGTCAGGCCCTGCCCCCTCCTCTGCCCACAACCCTCCAGGGCTCCCACTTCCCTCCCAGTAAAGATCCAAGTCCTCCTGGGACACACAAGGCCCTGCACGACCTGCCCCGTCCCCTCCCGGCCCTCCCCTCCTCCCTCTCCCCCCCCCCCCACTCTGTTCCAGACACACAGGCCTCCCCGCTGTTCCTCCATTGCACAAGGCGTGGCCCTGCCCAGGGCCTTTGCACGTGCTGTGCCCTTTGGAATGCTCTCCCCCCAGACACCTACATGGCTCCCCCTCCACCTCCTTTAGGTCCCAGCTTATTATATTGCACCCCCAAGCTTGACCCCCCACTTCCCCTCCCTCTCTCTCCCTTTCTTTATTTTTCTCCGTGTTGCTCATCACCACCTGACGTCTCCCTCCACATCTGGCTCCCTATCTGTCTCCCCCACTGCACCATCAGCTCCATGAGGGCAGGAATTTTGCCTTTTTTGTTCCCTATGGCAACCTCAGTGCCCAGAACAGTGCCTGGCACAAGAAGGTGCTCTATAAATGTTAACGGATGAATTAATGAAAGAAGACTTTAATTATCTTTACCTCCCCCCGAACTGTTCCAGCTCAGCCCCTGTCCATCCCCTCCAGCCCACCCCTTCCCCACCACCCCCAGCCCTGGGGGGTGCCCCTGGGGTTCGCTGGGCCGAGAGAGGGAACAGCAGGTGTGGTGAGAAGTACCAGGCAGGGGCCCCCCAGCGCTCCAGAGTCTGGACAGGGCCCCCCATGCGCTGGCAGCAGGGCAGCCCCCTCCAACAGCCGTCAGCCACTTCCGCTGTCCGCAGGATTTGCTTTTTGAATTAGAGGAGGGGGAGTAATCGGGGCGGACCATGTTTGTGTTTGTGGGAAGGCTTCGTGGCCTGGTGGCCTGGCGCGGCCTTGCTAGACGGCTGGCTGGGACTCAGTTCTGGCCCGATTCCCGAGCGGGAACCGAGGAAACGGGTCCATGTGGGTGTGTGCAGACGTGTGTAGGGGTCTCGACCCCCCATCCGGCCCAGAAGCCCAGCTTGGCTCATCTTGGGGGGCGCCGAGGCCTGGGCAAGCCCTCCGCTCCTGTATTTGGGCCCAGGGTCCCTGCCCCGCAGCTCCAGAAACTCTGCCAGCCAAACCCTGGTGCTGAGGTTTTCGATGATGAACAGATGGTCTCAGGCCTGGCGGGGAGTGGGGTGCTGGGCTGAGCCTTGGAGGGGCACCGCAGCCCCCCTGGAGGCATCACCGGTGCAGGGAGTGCCTCTGCGTCCGGGGTTTGGGGGGTACCATCCTCGGAGGGTCCCCCGGTTTGGCCACGTCATGGTTGGCAGAAGACAGCCTTGTGGGGAGGGCGGAGGCCTGGGCCCGCTGCCATGTCAAATTCCTCCCGGCAGCAGTTGGGGGGTGGGGGGAGGGAGAGGTTTTTTTGTTTTTTGTTTTTTTTCCAACAGAATCCAAAGGAGGAGAGAGAGCTTTTGGCAGGAGGAAGGCATTGGAGCTAAGCCTGGGCCCGGCTCGCTCTGAATCACGCTCCTGGCCTTGCGCTCGGCAGCTGGAGGGGGCTGGCGGGAAGGGACAATGGTACTTCTCCTCTGCCTGCACCACTTTCTCAGAATAGGGGGTGGCCTCCTCGAAGGACAGCAGACCTGGCCTTCAACCAACCCCCAACCCCGGCTGCTGTCCCATCTCCCACTAACTGCTCAACGGGCTTTGCTGCTTCCACACCTTTACTTAGGCTGTTCCTTCTGCCTGGTTGCCCTTCCCATCCATCTCAGGGTCTCCCCAGGCCACCTCGGATCTGGTCTTCCGTCCCCCTGGGCCTAGAGGCCTGAGGTTGGAGCCTGAGGCCAAAAAAAAAATTTAAAAAATCAGTAATACCAATCCTGACTTTATTTACACGTGACATTTTGTTTGTCCCAGATTTTCTGCAGATGCTTTAACAGATTAGTTGTCTTGATGACTGAGCTTTTGGTGCCCCCTTAAATATTGCACCCCTCTATAAGTGCCTCTACTGGCCTCATCCACGTTTCAGCCCTGGGGATCTAGTTTGTGCCAGGCTGAAACCAAGGCCTGGGGATGGAGACAAGGCCAAGAATACGAAGGTCAGGCGTCTGGCCCCCATCACTGGAGACACACACTGAAAAGGAGAGAGCCACATGGGCGCTAGCGATAATGGAAAAGCGCCAGCACTGAGAGGCCCGCTGGTCACTCAGTTTACCCGCTGTGTGACCCTGGGTAAGTCATTTCCTTCCCTGGGCCTGAATGAGGCCTCTTCTATCACACAATCTAATAAGGGTTTTCCTGCCGACCCCGAGGGCTGTTTGTGCATGAAATGGCATAATAGCCGGAGATGGCTGCCTACACAATGTAAGCTGTTATTAGGGCTTCAGGGCCACCCTTGGGCCTCAATTTCCTCATCTATAAAATGGGCGTAATGATACCTGCTATGGCTAACCTCCCAGGGCCCTGGAGGATTCAAAGGGGAATAATGATGCTTTGCAGAGGGACCTTGTGAAGGCTGAGAAAGTGGGGGACAATCGCTTCTGTTGGGAAGTCTGGAGCCCTCGCCCCTCCATTAGAATAACACCTCCTGCAGAAACATTGAAAAGGTATACTGGCTGTGTGACCTTGGGCAACTCCCTCAACCTCTCTGGGCCTCAGCATCCTCATCTATACCATGGGAATGATGACAGTACCTTCCACTCGGAGCTGTAACAATGAGTTAATGCAGAGGTCAGCAAACCACATCCCAGGGGCTAGGTTTTTCTGTTCAGCCATCGAGGTAAGAATGTTTAAATGGTTGAAAGAAATCATAAAGAATAATATTTTGTGACCATTATGTGAAATTCTCATTTTGGTGTTTGTCAATAAAGTTTTATTGGCACCCAGCCATGCCCATCCGTTGACATGTTGTCCAACGCAGCTTTTGAGCTACAAGGGCAGAGCTGAGTGGGTGCAACAGAGACCCTCTGGCCCTCAAGGCTGAAAAGAGTCATTCTCTGGCTCTCTGCTGAAAAAGTTTGCAAGCCCTGGCTTCCTTTGAACTTCAGTGGGCACAAAATGAGCTTGGTCCAGGTGTGTCCACTACTGTTACTAAATCTGGGCTATTTTTCCCCTGTCGATGTCTAATCTCCAGCTTCTTCCCCACACCACTGAGGATTCTTGAAAGTCTGCCTTACTCCCCCATCCTGTGCCATCTCCTCCACAATCCCCTGCGGCTGGGCACTTAGGTTGTTCCTATTTGCTAAGGCAGAGCTGCGGTGGACAGCCTCATGTCTCAAGCTAGTTTGCTTTTATGCAACAAACGCCCTCCATCATACACTGGGTGCTAGGTCCTGTTCTAGGCACTTGGCAAATATCGACTTATTTCATCCTTGGTATGACTACTGTGTTCCCCTCCCCCATTTTACAGATGGGCAAACTGAGGCTCAGCAAATTGAGGTGACTTGCCCAGGGTCACACTGCTGGGATTTGAACCCAGGCTGCGTGACTCCTGTCTGTGCCTTGGGCCGCTCTCCTCGTTCCTTGAGGTAGAGACCCAGAAGCCCAGTCCTTGCAGCAGAGGGGGACAAGGATTCAAAGACTCCATTGGTTCACTGGCAAACTGTCCTCGCTGGATATATTTGAAGATCACTTAGGGCCAACGTGGCGTCTGATGCTTGAGCCCCACCTAAGGCCTCCCGAAGGCAGGCCCTGGACTCTGAGATTAGCCAGGAGAACTGGCCATTTCTTCCAGGACAGGGAAGTGACAACGCTTGGGTAGAATCCAGGTGTGGATTTGGGGGCCCCCGCCCCAAATCAGTAGCTGCTTTTCCCTTGGGCCTGGGAAGGGGGGCGGGGCCAGCAGGGCTCTGCAGAATCCAGCAAGCTTTGGATTTATCCCTCACCTTCCCCGCTCCCCCACCCCTGCTGCCATCTGATTGGCACTCTCCCCATAACTCACCAGGTCTGCAATGATGCATCTGCTCCCGTGTTTGTTCAGTCTTGGCCACCGGATGTGGGGCAACTGAAATTCCCCATCCCTTTGGAGGGCGTGTCAGATGGTGCAACCACTTCGGAAAATAGTTTGGCAGGTTCTTAAAAAGTTAAACACACACCTACCACCGTGGGATCCAGCTTCTACTCCTGAGTCTTTTGTCTAAGAGAAATGAAAGCCTATGGCCATGAAAGACTTTGACATAAATGCACTTAGCATACGACTCATTCCACTGCCAGACGTTTACCACCACGAGGAACAAAAGCAAATGTTCATGCGAAGGCTTGTGCACGGAGGTTCATAGCAGCTTTATTTGTAATAGTCCGGAACTGGAAACAACTCAGATGTCCCTCAGCAGGTGAACGGATACAAGGTTAACACATCCAGACAAGGGAATACTAGCCAGTGATAAAAAGGCATAAGCTATTGGTACATGGAACAATGTGGATGAGCTGCAAAATAATTATGCTGAGTGAAAGAAGCCAGACACAAAAGAATGTTATTGACACTTGACCACGCCCATTGGTTTACTTACTGTCTGTCTGCTTTTGTGCTAGAGACAGAGCTGAGTCGTAAGTGACTTTGGGTAGTCAGTAAGTCAGTCTCTGGGCCTCAGTTCCCACATCTGTAAAAATGGGGCTAAGCATATCACCTACGCACAGGTGTGGGCATCTGTGTGGCTTTCTTCATGTTCTTATGTAAATGTTGGACGCGTGTCTTTATCATTCAGCGATTTGGGTTTTCTTTTTTTTTTCCTCTGCATAATAACGGATCTTGGAGATGAGCTCATATCAGTGCTGTGGTTGAGGAACGCTGGTGCGTGTGTGTGATTCTTTTAAATATACATGTAACACATACACATATTATAAAATGTACAAATATAAATTATAATATTTAATAATGATACATGTGTTCATAATATATGCTACATAATACATGTTGAGTACACATAAATTTTATGTGATTCATTTTTATATGTATATAAAGACTGAAGATACACACACATATGATTCTTTTTAAAAATGGGATTTTAAACAGGCGTCGTCCCTCGGAGACTTTCACTTATTCAACAAATATGTATTGAGCATCTACTATGTACCAGGCACTGTTCTCAGTGCCAGGGACACAGCTGTGAGCCATACAGACAGCCTCCCCTCCCCTGCCATGGAGCTGACAGTGTTCCCGGAACATCCTAATTTTGAGTTCGTGATTTAGCTGTTTATTTGGGATTTAGATGCTGGCATGAGTTTAATCCCAGTCTGACTCACGACTTGCACTTATCATTGTTCCATTTATTAGTAAATTTAAATGTTTGCTCATAGAATAAATACCCAAATCCTCAAAATAAATACCACCAGGGTAAACAGAACTTTCACAATAACTCACACCTCAAAGTGCTTCTTCCCCGTCCTACTTTCTGGGCTCCTCTCCCCAAAGTTAACCATCCTCCTGAATCCTCTCTTTTCTTGAAAATAATTGTATCTCAAATATATATTTCCCCCAAATGTCATCTCATTTTAGTTACTCTGAATTCATAAAGAGGGACTCACGCTGCGTCTAACATTTGGGGATTTTCTGTTCCACTCCGTGTAATGTTGCTAAGTCTATCCTTACTGTTTGCCTGTGGCTGAGAACACCACTGTGGCTGCTGATTAATATGCCACTGGATGAATTTCCCACAATGCACTTCTCCATTCTCTCAGCAATGAGCACATTTGGGTTGTTTCTGGGTGCCCGCCTTCTTCACAGTGCAGTAATGACGATTTTGTGGCATGTTTCCTGGGGCAAAAAGCCAGGGTTTCTTGTGGCTATGTATCTAGGCGAGGAGAGGCTATGTTATGTGGCACATGAATGTTCAGTGTTGTCATTAATATCAGTCTGTTTTCCAAAGTGGTTGCAGTGTGGAAGAGCCCTGTGTGCCCACAGCCTCTCCATCATTTGGTATTGTTGGACGTTTTCAATTTGGGGCAATGATAACGGGGCCTTGATGTGGCTTTGTCAGGCATTTTCTTGATCCTTAAAGAGGTTGGACATCTCTTCATGCACTTATTGGCCACCCGTGTTTCATTGTTTGCGTGCTTTCTGCACACTTTCTTTTGGGGTAGCTGCCTTTTTCATACTGAAACTTCTTTTTTAAAATTTATTTTTATTTATTTATTTATTTATGGCTGTGTTGGGTCTTCGTTTCTGTGTGAGGGCTTTCTCTAGTTGTGGCGAGCGGGGGCCATTCTTCATCGTGGTGCGCGGGCCTCTCACTGTCACGGCCTCTCTTGTTGCGGAGCACAAGCTCCAGACGCGCAGGCTCAGCACTTGTGGCTCACGGGTCCAGTTGCTCTGCAGCATGTGGGATCTTCCCGGACCAGGGCTCGAACCTGTGTCCCCTGCATTGGCAGGCAGATTCCCAACCACTGCGCCACCAAGGGAAGCCCTGAAACTTCTTTTTAAAGGATTGTATCATCCCATCAGAAGGCTATACCATTATTTATAGCATGCATTCTCAGCAGGGACAAAAATAAGTTCTTGGGGGGGTGAAAAAAAATCTTACTCTTTTAATGTACAAAACGCAGATATACATACAGTATATAAACAAATACTCAGTGTATCTGGGTATTAAAATTTCATAAGGGATGATTAGGAAAAAAATGTCTAAAACAAGTGGGGGGGATAATGAAAAAAGGCTGAGAAACACTGACTTATAGCAATTGTCACAAGTCTATGGCGATGAGGGGCATACATACCTTTTCCCAAGTTCAGGATAGACTCCTGGAAATTGGACCATAAGGTTTGAACTTGGCTTAGGCCTCTGCCATGCCTGCCAAACTGCCTTCCCAGTTCATATACACATTTACCTCCAGGCAATTTAGGAAAACGCCCGTTTTTACCACATCCTCACCAGCACTGGGTTTTATCAACTTAGAAATCTTTACTGATTTTGATGGGTGCCAAAGCATGGTAGGTTCTCATCGTTCATTATCCTTTCTTTGGTCTATGTAAGCCTGGACATTTTTTATGTGTTTACTAATCAGTCTGTCTTTTGGGAATGTTCTAGGGTGGAAGCAATGTAAGCCAACACATCTGGAAGAAAGGGGATCTTTTATATACAGTGGCAGTAACTTAGCAGAGTTGTGTCCTATAGTTATACAGAAAGCAGAACTTGTAAGTGATGAACTTGGATATTTAGCAGAGGGGACTTTCCAGTCAAGTGTCGAAGGTGCAGCCCCGTTTCTTCTCGCTGCTTATAGCAAAATGTGAGAGGAAAGAGATAGATAGAGGGAAGAACTGTTAAGCAAAAAGGAACCAGGACTTGGTAATTTGGGAGACTCTCGCAAAAGAAGCCAAAATCAGGAGGTTCACTGTCAGGAAAGTGTCCTCCGGACCATCAATCATCACTTACCGACTGGGTAAAATTGGGCAAGAGTCTAAACCAATCTGAGCCTCAGTTTCCTCATCTGTGAAATGGGGATACAAAGGTAATAGCCATCAACTACGTGCCAATAAAAATTAAAAAAAAAAAAAGGTGATAGCACCACCCACCTCATGGGGCTGCTGTGAGGGTAAGTGCATAGCCTCGTGTAAAGCATTTAACTCTATGCCTGCAGGCCCAGGGGTGGCCTTGTGGGGAAAATGATGGGTGGGGGACAGCTTCTGTGCCCCTACTACTGCCATCTGGACCCGAATCCCTGCCTGGCTGACATCAGTCCACCCCCCCTCCTCGCCTCTCCTCCCAGGTACCTAATTCCCTGAGGTAGGGGAGGAGCTGAGGGTTCAAGCTGGGGATTAACAGAGGCAGATTAGAGTCGAGCTGAGAGCAGGGGGTCTCTATCCTCTTGACCCTTTCTTCTCCGGAGCCAGAGCCGGTATATCCACCCTGGCTCCTTTGGGCTTCAGGTTTGTGAGAGGGGAGGCCACCTCCAGAACCTCACCCCCTCACCTGCAAAGCACCCTGGAAGAGCCGTCAGGATTAGGATCCTTGGGCTTCTGACGTGCTGGTTGAGGAGCTCCCCCTCTCTTGGCCTCACTTTTCTCTTCTTAAAAATGGGGAAAGGAATGTGCAGATGAAGTCGGAAAAGCTCAGCGTCCCAGAGCGAACGCTCCCTGGACGCCTGAGATATTGGCTACATACTGAACACCTACTATGTAGGCAGAGCTGCTGTGAACCACCGTTTGCCTGAGATTTTCCGGCCCCCGGGGCGCCCAACAACGCACAGAATTAACTTCCAGAAGACCCCAGAGTCAGCCATGGCTCCAGAAGGGCGGGCCAGGGCCTGATTCTGTTCCCGGGGTGCTGCCTGCCCCCGCCCGAAACCCTGGCGTCCTCCCTGGGGAAGCTGAGAACCACCTCCCCAAAGGGGTCCCTGAATACTGGAGCCCCAGTTGGGGGGAAGTGAGGTCGCAGGCAGGGGGAAACCCAGACAGAAGGACGGCAGCAGAACCTCCTCCACCCCACCAGGTCGCGGCGAGCCCCCTCCCGTCGTCCCCCAGTTGCGCCAGACGCAGAGCCTGAGAGGGGGCGGGGAGAAGGGGGCGGTGCCTACTCTGCGGCTGCCGGAGGAGGGGGGACTGCGGGAGAGCGCGTGGTGGGGGGCGGGGGCGCTGCGGCACGGCTTCCCAGCCCGCAGCAGCCCGCGCAGCAGGGGCGGGGGCGCTGACCCTCCACGGCCCGGCCCCTCCCCCCGCTGCGGAGGCTTCTCCCTTAATCTCGACCCGGGGAGGGGGCGCCCGCTCCCCCCCACACCTACCGAGCCGCCGCGCGCGCTCCCCGCCCCCCGCCCCGCCTGGAGCCCCTGCGGGACCCCCAGGGAACCCCTGCCCCCAAGGTCTGTCACCCTCAGTGTCCTAGTCTCTGTCTGTGTCCCCATCTGTCCCGTCTCCCCGCTGTGCGTGTTTGTGTCTGTGTATCCGGGACACCTGCACTCAGGGGCAAGGGTGGCTGCTGCGATGGCCTGGGGGAGGGGTCCTGGGGGGGTCGGCGTGTGGCTCAGCCCGCGGTCTGAAATATCTTTCTACGATTGTCAATCTGTGTGCTTGTCTGAGTGACACCCTGCTGGCTGTGAGTCTGTGTTTGTGACAGCGTGGAGGCTGTGGGTGTCTGGGTGACACCCCAAAGGCTGTGAGCATGTGGGTCCCCGTGTGTCTGTCTGGGTGACACCGCAGGTTGTGAGTGTGAGTCTGTTCGTGGCATCCTGCAGGAGGTGTGCGTCCAAGAACCGCATCGGCTGTGAGCGTGGGCCCCGGTGTATCTAGGTGACACCCGCAGACTGTGTGTGCCTGTAACACGCCGCAGGCGCGTCGGTGTGTGTTCTGTGTCGGTGTCGGAGTCGAGGAGGCCCGGGCCGCGAGTGTCCCCAGCTGTCTGCGTGTGTGTGTGTGTGTGTGTGTGTGTGTGTGTGAGAGAGCGCGCGCGCGCCGTGAAGGTGGATCCGCTCCCTCCGCAGCGAGCCCGACCCGGGCCCCACGACCCGCCGCCGCGGCCGTTCGCCTGGCCTCCCCTCGCGCGGGCCCGGCCGGGGATGGAGCCGCAGCCAGAGCCGCCAGAGCCGGGGCCGGGGCGCGGAGCGGCCTGAGGCGCGGGCGGCGCGCGGGACCGGGGGGAGGGCGGGCCGAGGGGAGGGTCCTGGGCCGGGGGGGCGGGCACGGCGCGCCCCCTCCCTCGCGCGCTCGCTCCCTCCCCCGCGCGCCCTCCCTCGCCGCCTCCTCCCGCCGCCTCCGGCCCCCCCTCGCCGGGGACCGAGCGCGCTCGCTCCGGCGCCGGCCTCGCCTCCTCGCAGCAGCGCCATGGTACGTCGCCGCCCCCACTTTCGTTTTCGCCCGGGGAGTTTTTGGGGTGGTGCGTGGGCTCCGGGCGAAAGTTGAGAGGTCTGGGGGGGCAGGGGGCGGGGGCCGCCCGGGGGAGGGGCTCGATGCGGGGACCCCACACACACCCGCCGCCCCGGGACCCCCGCCCGCCAACCCAACACCCCCGCGGCTGGGGGCGGAGCTGGCGCGCGGGGCGCAGCGGGGGACCCCAAGTGGGGGGCCCCTCGCGGGCACCAAGGAGTTGGAGGGGAGGGCGGGGCTCCCGGGAGAGGGTCCCCCACAGGCCAGGCCTCCGCCCCCTCCCTGGCCCGGCGGGAGAAGGTAGGCGGGAGGGCGCGGCTCCGGGCGCAAGACCCCCAAGCGCGCAGCCGGCTGGGAAGCCGGGCCCAGTGAGGGGGCGCCCGAGGGGGCCGTGCGGGGCGGGGGTCGCGGCGGCCCCCGCGGGCTGCCCCGGCCCGGGCGAGCGCGGCGCGCCAGCTAGCGGAAAATGGCCGCTGCGGAGAGGGGCGGAGAGCGTGCAGCGGCCGCCGCCGGGCGCCTTGAACTTGGAGCCGGGAGGGCGGCCGCTCTCGGCGCCGCGCAGGGGCAGCCACCCGGCCGGCCCTAGCGCCGCCTGAGCCCCGCCCCTCGGCCGACCCCAGCCCCGCCGCGGTCCCAGCCGGGAGGGGTCACCGGGTCTACGCCGGGCGCGCCCCAGGCCCGCGAGCGCCGGTAGCTGCACTTGAGGGTTCCGGTGTCCGGTCCGCCGGTGTCAGTGGCATCTTCACTCGAGGGGTGCGTTTGGAGGCCCCTGTGCTCTCAAACGAGTCAGCACGGGAATCCGGGGGTGCATTCGCGGGTCTGTGCAGCTAGGTGGTCCCATGCCTGTCCGTGGGTCCGTGGGTCCCCGGGCGTGGGGTCCTCTCCTTTATGTATCTGTGTGTCTGCACATCCACGTGGCTGTGTGTGTGTGTGTGTTGTGTTGCGTGTTGTTAGAGCATTGTGCGGCTATGGGACAGTGTGTGTGTGTGTGTGTTAGGGTAACTGGGCGACTGTGCCACGGGTCCCCGTGGGGCGGTGTTGTGAAGCCGTGTGGCTGAGTTGGATGTCCCGGGGGACGTGATGTCCCTGGATGACCATGGGGGTGTCCACGTATGAGTGTGTGGAGGTTAGGGGATTGCCAGTGAGTGGGGAACTATGTCGGGTGGCTGCGTCTCAGGGGACAGTTGGGTGTCGCTGTGTGCGTTTGACGCGCTGAGTGACTATTCCTGGGGATGGGTCTACACTCTCCCCCCCCCTCCCCGCCCATTTCCTTTTCTCCTGTAACCCGGGCTGCCGGATGGGGAACGGGTGCTTCCTCCACCTCGCCAAATCTCTGTCCTCTCCTCTCACTCCCTACCCCGTCCGCTCCAATTACCCCTGCCTCAGGGTCCCCTATCTGCACGGCCCCAGGTGGTCCCAGCTTGAGGTTCGGGCGCGAGGTGGCGCCGGGACGCGATCACTCGGCGCCGATGTCTCCCGCCAGGGGCTGCGCGTGCGCGTGGCCCAGAGGGGGGCGGGGCGGCGGGGTGTCCCCCCTCCCCCCCAGAGGAGGTCTCGAGGGATGGATGGTTACCGAAGCGCGTGGGTTAAGTCTGGACCAGGGGGGTAGCCAAGGAGACCCCCTCGCCCGGATGGGCAGGGAGACGCGCCCCCAGCCCTACCTCCCAGCGCTTGCCCGGGACCGGGCCAAACCCCTGGCGGGCACACAGGGTTGTTTTCTCCCCTCCAGGGGAATCCCCGTCGCGCCCCCATCCCCACCCCAGGGCGCTTTATATAATTTTCTAAATATAAAAGCCCCAAGGCCAGGTGGGAGTCTCTGCTTTCAACTTTGAACCTGCATTCCCTTTTGGGGGGCTGTTTGGGAAGAGGAGAAAAGGGGTCCCACGTTGACACAGGGGTGCATCCATACGCAACACTCAGGGATCCCCGCTCAGGTAAGATCACCCATCCTCACGCCCCGCCGTTCCCCGTGCTCACCCTGCCCTACACCCACCGCCAGTGCTCAGACGCAGCGCTCCCCCACCCCACACCCGGGCACTGCCCTCCACCACACTGGCCTCCATCCCCACCTGTCACCTGGTGCACAGTCAGCAGCACACGCTCCTGACACGCTCTTACAGCTATCTGTTCACAGCCACACGTGTACAGAATTCTGCCCCCACACAGGTGCACACACAGCCACACACAGAGGCACGCAGACACTCGTAAACAGGCACCTGCGTTTGTGGGAGGGGGAGGAGCCAAGCCCATCGCGCCCTCCTCCCACCTCCACGTCCGAACCAGGTCCCTGCAGGATCTGGAGAGCAAAGACCCCAGCGGTGGGTGCATTTGGGGGGAGGACAACCATGAGGGGGGAGCAGGAATGCGGGTGCTGTGTGTCACCGGGTGTGTGTGTGTGTGTGCCAGTGTATAAATAGTGGGAGGGGTTCTGTCCATGGGTTCGTGTGCTTGTAAGTGTATACTTGTGTTCTGGCGTGTGTGTTATTGTGGCTGGTTGCACATGTGTTGTGTTTGGGCTGTGCATGACCTCGTGTGGGTCTGTGTGTCTCTGTGGGAATCTGCATGAGTCTGTGTGTGTCCCCTCGGGTCTGGGTGTCTGTATCTGCTGGAGTCTGTGTGACGTGTGAGAATGTGTGTGTCTCCGTGTGGTGTGTTTCTGTGTGTCTTTGTGTCTCTTTGTGGCATGTTGTGTGTGTGTGTCTCTGTGTTGTGCCTGGACCAGCCCATACGTCATACCCCGTTACTTCTCAAGGCAGAGGACCTTAACATCCCCTTCTGGAGGCTCAATTTCTCATCTGTAAAATGGGAACACACAGGATGCCCCACAAGGTTGCGGGAGGGGTGGCAATGTCAGCCGTGCTTTCACAGGTCCTGGCCCCCTGGCTGTGTCCTCTATTCGCTGGGTACGGCGCCGCTGTGGAGTTCCCTGGTGGTCTCAGGCTTTGATCATCCCTCCCTGAGCTGCTCTCACTTTTGAAAGTGCTGCTGTGAATTCCACTCACATGTTTTAAGTTTGCTTTTTAATAACATGAGCGACTCATGAACATCTAAAGAGGATGCAGAAGTACCCAGAGTAAAAATCAGACCTTCCTCATCACCCCACCCCGCTGGGACCCCTACTCCAGAAAAGCGCTATTTCATCCGGCTTTGTCTGAGCAACTCCACATGTCACAGATACACATTCTCATAAAGGACACACATATATTCTTATAAAGGATATATGTATATTCTTCTTCAAAAAATCCCAAATGAGATCTTGAGTCCACTTGCTGAGTCTACAGCAATGGTTCTTAACTGGGGTGGTTCTGTCCCAGGGGATACTGAGTAATGTCCGGGGACACCTGTGGTTGTCACACTGGGGGGCTTCTGGCACCCAGGGGGTGGGGGCCAGGGATGCTGCTCCACCCCACAGTGCCCAAGACGGCCCCACCAGGGATGGTCCATAATGCTGAGGGGGGAGGAGTCCTGCGCTGCAGCATGCTTTCCCCTGCGCGTTTCTTGGAGGCGTCTCCACGTGGGGGTCCCTTGTTCTTTTGTGGAGCCCCCGGGTGGCACTGCTGAACTGGTCCCCACAGATGGACACGGTGGCTGGCTCCAAATTGTTGGCATTAGTGTTACAGGGTGACAGTCAACCCTCATGCGTCCGTATCTGGGACAGTCCCAGATACAGTCCGTATCGGAGCCTAAGAGTGAGTGATGGGGAGAGTGCATTTTTAAACTGAAATGAGCTAGACTGTGCGCCAAAGTGTCAGGAGCTAAATCATGCGGCCCCTTTCTGGGATGTGATACACACAGGTCCAATCCAGCAATTGCTTTGTTTAGAAAACACTAGGTGCGGTCCAAACACTGGCTGGTTTACCCACAACAGCCCAGAGGGGTAGAAACTATTATCGTCCCATTTCACAGAGCGGGAAGCTGAGGCACAGGGAGTTTTAGCTCCTGGAGGGAGAAGACATAGACCCAGACTGCAACCCTGCACTGCAACTGGCCTGCTTTGGACCTACTGTGTACACTGTAGGGACCGCTCCTGCTGAACTGGATTATATATATATATATATATATATATATATATATATATATATATATATATGTAACGCTTCACTGATGTTTGTGAACTGGCACCTGCCACCACTAATATAGTAACTCAGTCTTCCCACACGTTATCTTAAGGATTCCCATCTGCCCAGACTTCCAAAATGCAAGATGCGTCTATTGTTGCCATTTTACAGATGTGGAAACTGAGGTTCAGAGAGAGAGAGAGAGAAAGAGAGAGAGAGTCTGTGGTCTCCAAACTGTGCCTTCCAGAGTAACCTAAACTGCCTTGGGAAGGCTGCCCGTGGGGCAGGCGTGGGGGCAGTCTGGGGGTCACTGCCACCTGGGAGAATGCTCCGAAGCCAACGTGTACTTGGAAATGTCTGTGAATTGGGGATTCTGCCCTCCAGGTGTTCATGGCGTCTTTTTAAATAATAAAATATTGCTTTATGTTACGTCGGCATTTGGATTCCTAGACACCTGCCTCTCCCTTTCTTTCTGGGGTTTAAATGCCCCCCCATGGCTGCACAGTGGGTTTTTTTAAAAAAACCATTTGTGAAGTGCTTTTGAATGACCGTCACCCACGTGCAGGGGGAGCCGGCGGGACGGAGGGCATATGTGTCCTGTATGAATCCTGCTCACTTCTGGTCCAGCTCCAGGGCCCCAGGTCAGTAGCATCCGTTCCTGGGGCGTCGGTTTCCTCCCCTGTAACACGGGAGAATAACAGAGTTGCTGGCGTCTTCCATGCCCCTGGGCATGGGGCAGCTGCCCGAAGTTGGCGAGAGGTTATCATTTGTACTCGGGACACACGGGGCAAAATGGCCAAGCTTTCTAAGAATGTCTCTGTGCATATTTGACGGAAGGTCAAGGCGCTGCTAAGTGCCAGTATTCTTATGCTGATCAACCGCATGGGGTGGGCACTGTTCGTCCACTTCACAGGGGAGGACACCAATGGAGGAGCATGCTGGTCTGCTAGGTGGCCCGAGGCCTCTGAGCGAGCCTGGGAGGATTCTTGGAGTGAACTGGGGGAGGGGGGAGGCTAGTTGTCAGCGGCAGCTCTGTGCCCATCTATTCCAGAGGGAGAACAACCAAGCTTGCAGAGTGCGGGCCCTGGGGCCAGGTAGCCGGGCTCCAAGCCACTCCGCATGCCTCAGTTTCTGGATCCATGAAATGGGCACACTGCGGGGGTAGGCAGTAGGAATTACCAGACACTCGGGAAGAGGCTGCGAGGTGTTATCTGGCCAGCCTGAGGTACTGCCTGGACACCTTACTCCTGGGGTACGGGGGCGACGTATGGGGGAGGCTGAAGACCCCCCAACTCCCAGTTCCCCTTTGATGCTGGCTGAGGAGGTGACAGCAGATTTCTGGAGACTCCCCTGTTGGTTGAGGCCCTTCTGGCCACGGAAGGGCAGTTGTAGCCAAGCTCCTCTGCCTGGGAACTGCAGCCCCTGTCTGGCTCTCGGGAGGAGCAGGGGGAGAGGATGCCGTGGGACCCCTTCTCCCGCCGAGCACCCCGGGTTGTACATCTTTAAGGGGAAAGAGGCGCGCTCGCGCCGGGCCTCTGCACACGTCACTTCTTCGTTCTTTCCCAACCCCCCCACCCCCACCCCGCTCCTTTCTCCAACTTCCCGGCTCGCTCGGGGCGGGTTGGGGGGGGGGGTCTTCAGAGTCCACCTATGGACCCCAAATGTCCTGCAGCCACCCACCCCCTGCCCACTCGACTCGGGCTGGCGGTCCAGGGGGACCCGCTGTGGTCGGGGTGTGCGTGGGCCCGTGGGTCCCCGTCCGGTGGCCCGGCCCAGGGCGGCTGGAAATTCGTAATAATAAGCAACGATGGGGGTTCAGGAGGCATGGAGAGGGGGAGCGACTTTCGTTCCTCGCTCGCGCTCTTTTTTCCCTCGTTTCTTTGAAAGTTGGATGTTGAGAAGTAGGAGGTTCGGGGTGGGAGGGGAGAGAAATTGGGGGAGGGAGAGAGGAGGTTGCCAGAGGGAGGAGAGACAGAGACACAGAGAGAGACAGAGACAGAGGAGGAGGTGGGGGGGGACAGGAAAGGAGAGAGAGACAGAGAGAGGGAGAGAGAGAGGGAGTCGGGCGCAGGAGGGAGGGAGAGCGCGGGAGGGAGGAGGGAGGGAGACCGAGGGAGGAGGCGGCGAGGAGCGCGCCGGCCGCGGCCGCGGGGGGGGGGGGTTTGGAAAAATGACTCAGTAAGTTCAGCGCGCCCGCTCCGGCCGGCCCTGCGCCTCCCGCCGCGCCCGGGATGTATTCGTCCCCGCTCTGCCTGACCCAGGTACGCCCCCCGCCCGGCCCCCGGCCCGCGCCCCACTGTGCCCCGGCCCCGCGTCCCCCGCAGCCCGGCCCCGGAGTTTGGAAGCCCGAGGAGGCGGGACGAAAAAGGCGCGCGTCCCTCCCGCCGCCGCGGCCGGGATGCCCCCGCCGCCGGCCGGGGTCCGGTGGGGGGTTGGTTTGGGCCGGGGACACCTCCCCCCCACCCGGGACCCTCACCGGGGACTCCCGCCCCGCCCCCCGCGACCTCTCCCCCTGGCTCGCCCTACAGCCTCGCCCTCCCCGGACGCAGGACGCGCTCCCCCACCCCAGCCGGGAAGGTCGGGGGGCGCCCGGGAGAAGGCCAAAGGTGGGGCTCTGCGCGAGCCCCAGGCCTCGACCCAGGCCTGCCCCTAGGAGGAATCGAGGGAGTCCTGGTTGGACCCTGGATGCCCGGGGACTCTTGAGACGAGGACCCCTCTGATGCGTTCTCCGGACCCCCCCCCCAAGCTTGTGTGCCGCCACCCAGGCCCTGGACAGCCTTTCCCCCCATTATTGGCCCACGTGTGCGCGGAGGGGGAGGGGGCCCGCAAAGTTGGAGGCGCCAGCAGTGGGGGGAGGGGGGCCCCGACGTCCCGGCTCGGTCTTCCTCTCCCCCCCTCCCCCTGTCCCTCAACCCCATCCCCATATTTTCGCCGCATCGATTGTGAGTTATTGAGCCGCCGCCGCCGGGA